>NW_011495061.1:6810016-6819579 GCF_000754665.1 Bison bison bison | reverse complement strand
GAACCTGCATATCCTGTATTGGCAGGCAGATTCTTTATCTCTGAGCCACAGGTGATTTCTTTACCACTGAGCCATCAGGTGGCTCTTGCAAAAAGATAACCTTTGCTTTTAGTTTTCAGGAAGGCAGAATCAATATTTTTGAAGGAAAGATGTCTTATTGTTAATGATGTATCTGTGTAAACCTTTTGGACTTTATGAAATATTTGTCATTTCATTAATTTAGTTAGCACTTATTTTAATGGAAATCTGTGCAAAGGTATAAAGGAAGGAACCACGTTAGGAGGGGCAGAGACGCAATATAATCAAGACCTGCACTCCCAGGTAGGAGACCTATAAACGGGAGGATAAACAAAATTGCAGAGGTTCTTTCCAAAGAGTAAGGGGTTCAATCCCCATGTTGGGGTCCCTAGTCCAGGGATACTGCACTGGGAAGATGACCCCCTAGCACATTGTATTTTGAAGACCAGTGGGGCTTGTAGGAAAGGGACTTCACTTCACTCTCAAAGCAGAGATACAAAATATCACATGCTTCAAGACCCAGCACATAAATGTGCCTGGGTCAGACCTACTTGCTGATCTAGAGAGTCTTCCAGAGAGATAGGAGGCAACTGGGACTCCCTTTGGGGGCTGTGGATGCCAGTGGCAGTTATTTTGGGGAACTCGGACTACCATGAGAACTCTGGTGCTAGCAACACCATTTTGGAATCTTCCCCCTAGCCTATTAATACCAGGAGCTTACCTGCCCACCAGCCAGTTGGCACCATTCCTGGGACCCTGCCCTCCCCAGGCCAAACAGCCAGCTATTAATATATATGGGTACAGATACACCCACCAGGTGGTCCAGGACCTGACCCTACCCACCAGTGGGGTGATATCAACCCCAGGACCCCCCAGGCAGTGACCCCACTCAACCACAAGTCATGACTATCCTCTAAACTTCTGCTACCTGCAGCCTGCTGCCCCGGGGTCTGGCCCTCCCCACCAGCCAATTGGCACCAGCCCCAGGCCCTACAGCCAGCTATGTCAGGACCTAGCCCTACTCACCAGCAGCTGGCAGCCTCCATGTGAGGCAGGGTCTGCAGCCAACTGCTCAGGAACCAGCCCCACCTACTGGCACACCCACAGTAGTTGACCCCACCACAACAGAAGGGCCCACTCAGCCTTTGGGGCACCCCAGGTCATACCTCCTGTGACGCGAGGGGAGTGTGCTGCTGAGCCCCAAAGGATGTTTCCTGCATAAGACTGCTTTTTGAAGATCAGGAAATATAACCAACCCACCTCATATGTACAAATAAGCACAGAGAATTAGGCAAAATAGGGTGTGACTAATGAAGGAACAAGTTAAAACCCTTGAGTGGGTTTTAACTAGACCGAGTAGAGCTATGCAGTCTACTCAATAAAGAGTTCTAGGTAATGATCATAAAGATGCTCAACAAACTCAGCAGAATGGATGAACCCAGTGAGAAGTTTAACAAAAAGTTAAAAAATATAAAGACAAATCTGAAGAATACAGTAACTGAAATTAAAAATACACTGGAAGGAATCAATGGTAGATTGGATGATACAGAGGAATGGATTAGTGAACAGGAAGACAGAGTACTGGAAATCACCAAGCTGAACTGAGAAAAGAAAAAAGAATTTTAAAAAATGAGTGTAAGAGACCTCTTGGACAACCTGAAGCATTATTAACATATGGGTTCCAAAAGGAGAAGAAAGAGTAAGGGCAGATAATTTATCTGAAGGCATAGTAACTGAAAACTTGCCTAAACTGGGAAAGGAAACACACATCAAGGTCCAGGAAGCACAGAAAATCTCAAACAAAATCAACCCAGAGAGGGCCACACCACGAAACATTGAAATTAAAATGGCAAAAATGGAAGATAAAAGCAGCAAGGCAGAAACAACTCGGTGCATATAAAGGAAGCTTCTGTAAGACTGTCAGCTGACTTTTCAGCAAAAGCTTTGCAAGCCAGAAGGGAGTGGCATCATATATTTATATTTAAAGTAAAGAACGGGGAAAACCTACAACCAATATCCTGTTAGGCTTCCTGTAAAGCTTTCCTCATTTTGCCGAATTCTCTGTGCTTTCTTGTTCATATTACATAGGTTGGTTACATTTCCTGATCTTTAAGAGCAAGTTTTACAGACAAGCAAAGGCTAATAGAGTTCAACACCACAAAACCAGTTTTCCAGGATGTGTTTCCGAGAATGACTTCTGTAAGTGAAAAAGAAAAGACAACAACTAGAAATGGGAAAATAATGAAAGGAAAAAAATCTCATTGGTAAAGGCAAATATACAGTAAGGGTAGTAGATCAAGTAGGAAGGTTAAAAGACAAAAGTAAGGAAATCATCTATATCTACAAGAAGTAGCTAAGGGATACAAAAATCAAAAGTTTATCTCTTTGTGACCCCATGGACTGCAGCACACCAGGCCTCCCTGTCCATCACCAACTCCCAGAGTTTACTTAAACTCATGTCCATTGAGTTGGTGATGCCATCCAGCCATCTCATCCTCTGTTGTCCCCTTCTCTGCCCACCTTCAATCTTTCCCAGAATCAAGGTCTTTTCAAATAAGTATTTCTTCACATCAGGTGGCCAAAGTATTGGGAGTTTCAGCTTCAGCATCAGTCCTTCCAATGAATATTCAGGACTGATTTCCCTTAGGATGGACTGGTTGGATACCTTAGGTCCATGGGACTCTCAAGAGTCTTTTCCAACACCACAGTTCAGAACCATCAATTCTTTGTTGCTCAGCTTTCTTTATAGTCCAATTCTCACATCCATACATGACTACTGGAAAAAGTATATATAATATGATGTTAAAAACTTTAAATGTGTGCGATGGAGTAAAATGCAAGGTTGTTAGGGTGTGTTGTTATTGTTCAGTCACTTCAGTCATGTTTGACCCTTTGCTACCCCATGAACTGAAGCATGCCAGGCCTCCCTGTCCATCACCATCTCCTAGAGTTCGCTCAAACTCATGCCCAGTGAGTTGGTGATGCCCTCCACCCATCTCATCCTGTTGTCCCCTTCTCAGTCTTTCAGTCTTTCCCAGCATCAGAGTCTTTTCCAGTGAGTCAGCTCTTTGCATCAGATGGCCAAAAGTATTGGAGCTTCAGCAATAGTATGAGTCCTTCCAATGAATGTTCAGGGTTGATTTCCTTTAAGATTGACTGGTTTGATCTCTTTGCTGTCCAAGGAACTCTCGAGAGTTTTCTCCAGTACCACAGTTCAAAAGCATCAATTCTTCAGTACTCAGCCTTCTTTGTGGTCCAACTCTCACATCAGAATACCAGAATCTCTATCAGAATACCAGTGGGATCTTCCAAGAACTAGAACAAATAATCTAAAGATTGTTTGGAAATACAAAAGGCCCTGAGTAGGCAAAAGAATCTTGGGAAAGAAGAATGGTACTGGGAGGTATTGTGATTTCAAGCTATACTACAAAGCTACAGTAACCAGAACAGTATACTACTGGCAAAAACCAGACACATAAATCAGTGGAACAGAATAGAGCACCTAGAAATGAACCCTGTGATGGAGGAGTCAGGAATATACAATGAGGAAACTACTACTCTTTAATAAATGATGCTGGGATAACCAGACAGCTGCATGCAAAAGAATCAAACTAGATTACAAACCATTCCATATACAAAAATAAACTCAAAATGGATTAAGGACTTGAAGGTAAGACCTGAAACTTTAAAAATGCAGGAAGAAAATATATGCATTATGCTGTTTGATTTTGTTTATGTTTTGGGTCTGTCTGCTAAGGCAAGGTAAGCAAAGCAAAATAAACAGATGGAACTATGTGAAGCTGAAAAGCATTTGCACAGTGAAGGAAACTACCAACAAAATGAAAATGCTGCCTAGTGAGTGGGAGAAGATGTTTGCAAATGATATATCTGAAAAGGGATTAATGTCCAAAATATGTAAAGAACTCATACAGCTCAATATCAAAAAAACAATCTTGCTAAAAAATGGGCAGAGAGTCCAAATAAACATTTTCCCCAAAATTCAGATGGTGAACACCGACATGAAAAGATGCTCGACATCAGTAATGATCAGGTAATGTAAATCAAAGGCACTATGAGTTATCTCCTCAGAATGGCTGTTGTCAAAAAGATAATAAATAACAAATTATTGCTAAGGATGTGGAGAAAAATGGAACTTTTGTGCACTGTTGCTGGAGATATAAATTGGTTCAGCCACTATGGAAAACAGTATGAAGGTTCCTTTTTTTAAAAAAAAAAAAAAAATAGGACTACTACTGTTTGATCCAGCAGTCTCATTTCTGGGTATTTTTCCAAAGAAAACAAACACTAATTTAAAACAATATATGGGGATGACCCAGAGGGATGGTATGGGGAGGGAGGTGGGAGGGGGAAAAAAAAAAACAACCCTGCACCCCTGTGTTCATTGCAGTATTATTTACCGTAGTCAAGATATGGAAGCATTCATTGATAGATGAATGGTTAAAGAAGATGTGATTAGTATATATCACTCATCTGTAAGAAAAATGAAATATTGCCATTTGTGACAACATGGATGGACCTCGAGAGTGTTGCTAAGTGAAATAAATCATACAAAGACAAATACTGTATGATTTCACTTATATGTAGAATATAAAAAACGAAACAAATGAGCAGACATAAAACATAAATAGTACCATGGATACAGAGGACCAGCAGGTGGTTGCCAACAGGGAGGGTGGTAAAGGGATAAATAAAATAGGTGAGGGAGGTTAAGAGGTACGTAGTTCCAGTTACAAAATAAATGAGTCATATGAATGAAATGTGCAGCATGGAGATTATTGTAAGTGTATACTATCTTTGTATAGTGGCAGATGGTAACTGATTATGGGGATCATTTTGAACAACTATGCGGCACACTAGAAAGTATTAATAACATAGTGTTGTAGGTCACTTATACTTCAAAAAACATAAAAGAGATCAGATTTGTGGTTACCAAAGGTGGAGGAGGAGGAATTGAATGAAAGTGGTCAAAAGATAAAGACTTCTAGTAAGTGATAGGATATAATGCACAATGTGAATAACAAGCACTGCTGTATGTTTATATATACATATATGCGTATATATACATGTTGCTAAGTGAGTGAATCCTATGAATTCTTATCACAAAGAAAACTTCCTTTTTATTTTGTATCTATATGAGATGAAAGATGTTCACTAAACTTTTTCTTGTAATCATTTCATGATAGATGTAAGTCAAATTGTTATGCTGTACACCTTAAACTTATATAATGTTATATGTCAATCTTGTCTCAACAAACTGGAAAATAAAAATATTTCATACCACTGAATGATACTTTTAAATTGGTTAAGATGTTAAATTTCATATTTTAAAATCTATCACCATTAAAAAAATAGGAAAAAATACATAATATAAAATGTAGTATCTTCAGTTCAGTTCAGTCGCTCAGTCGTGTCCGGCTCTTTGCGACCCCATGAATCACAGCACGCCAGGCCTCCCTGTCCATCACCAACTCCCGGAGTTCACCCAGACTCACGTCCATCGAGTCGGTGATGCCATCCAGCCATCTCACCCTCTGTCGTCCCCTTCTCCTCCTGTCCCTAGTCCCTCCCAGCATCAGGGTCTTTCCCAATGAGTCAGCTCTTAACCATGTTTAAATATACTGTTGAGTGGTATTATGTATAAACACCCTGTGGTGAAGCAGTCACCACTGTTCATTTCCAGAACTGTTTTATTCATCCCCTACTTGAACTCTGTACTCATTAATAACAACTTTCAATTCTCCTTTCCTCTCAGTCTCTGGTAACCTCTGTTCTCCTTTGTCTCTATGAATTTGCCTGTTTTATGTCCTTCATATCTGTGGAATCATATAATGCTTGTTGTTTTATGTTTTATTTATTTTATTTAGCATAGTCACCAAGATTTATCCACAGTATAGCAAGTATCAGAATTTAGTTTCTCTTTTAAGGGTGAATAATACCCCATTTTATGTATATACTACATTTTGTTGAGCTATTCACCCGTCAGTGAACACCTGGATTATTTTCACTTTTTGACTATTGTGAATAATGCTGCAGTGAGCATGTGTGTGCAAATATCTCTTAAGTTCTTGCTTTTGATTCTTTTGGAAATATATCCAAAAGATGACATTGCTGGATCATTTTGGGCAAATCATATGGGCATTTTATGTTTAATTTTTTGAAGAGGACTGTTTTTGGAATATATTTTATTGTATTGCTTATATCTATTCTTACTTTCTCATCCTACGTGTTTTATGTATGATAGCTAGGTCAGATTACATATTCCATTTTTTTCCTAATCCTCTATGGCTTTGGTTGTCTGCTTTGTTAGTTTGTCTTCCAATCACTTTTTTAAAAATTTATTTTCTATTGAAGTATAGTGGATTTACAATGTTGTGTTAGTTTCTGCTGTTCAGCAAAGTAATTAAGTTATATATACATATATTTTTCATATTCTTTTCTGTTATGGTTATTACAGGGTATTGAATATAGTGCCCTGTGCCACCGAGTAGGACTTTATTGTTTATCGATTGTATATATAATAGTTTTCACCTAGTAACCCTATAGACTCCCAGTTGGTTCCTCTGCCACTCCCCCCAACCACCCTTGGTAAACACAAGTCTTCTCTATGTTTAATATGTCTCTGTTTCGTGAATAAGTTCATTCATGTCATATTTTACATCTACATGTAAGTCCCATCACTTTCTGATCTGTCAATACCCTGGCCATCTGTCAAGATCTAAATACTACTTCTCTGATAAATAATGGAGTTAAAAGATGATAGTAAACTGTTACTGTTGTTGTTCAGTTGCTAAATCGTGTATGACTCTTTGTGACCTCAGGGACTGTTGCATACCAGGCTCTTGTGTCCTCCACTATCTCCCTCAATTTGCTCAGATTCATGTCCATTGGGAGAAGGCACTGGCACCCCACTCCAGTACTCTTGCCTGGACAATCCCATGGACAGAGGAGCCTGGTAGGCTGCAGTCCATGGGGTCGCTGAGAGTCGGACACGACTGAGTGACTTCACTTTCACTTTTCACTTTCATGCATTGGAGAAGGAAATGGCAACCCAGTCCAGTGTTCTTGTCTGGAGAATCCCAGGGACAGGGGAGCCTCGTGGGCTGCCGTCTGTGGGGTTGCACAGAGTCGGAAGTGACTGAAGTGACTTAGCAGCAACAGCAGCAGCATGTCTATTGAGTCAATGACGCTGTCTTAACCATTTCATCCTCTGCCACCCCCTTTTCCTTTTGCCTTCAGTCTTTCCCAGTGTCAGAGTCTTTTCCAATGAGTCTGTTCTTCTCATCAGGTGGCCAAAGTGCCAGAGCTTCAGTAACAGTCCTTCCAATTAATATTCAGGGTTGATTTCCTTTAGGATTGACTGGTTTGATCTCCTTGCAGTCCAAGGGACTCTTCAGTCTTCTCCAGTACTGCAACTTGAAAGCGTCAGTTCTTTGGCACTCAGCGTTCTTTATGATCCAACTCTTACATCCATACATGACTACTGGAAAAACCATAGCTTTGACTAGACAGACCTTTGTTGGCAAAGTGATGTCTCTGCTTTTTAAATGCTGTCTAGATTTGTCATAGCTTTCCTTCTAAGGAGTAGGTGTCTTTTAATTTCATGGCTGCAGTCACTGTCTTTAGTGATTTTGGAGCCCAAGAAAAGATCTGTCATTGCTTCCACTTTTTCTCCTTCTATTTGCTGTGGAGTGATGGGACTGGATGCCATGATCTTAGTTTTTAGAATGTTGAGTTTCAAGCCAGTTTACTCACTCTCCTCCTTCACTTTCATCAAGAGGCTCTTTAGTTCCTCTTCACTTACTGCCATAGGAGTGGTATTATCTGCATGCCTTTGGTTGTTGATATTTCTTCTGGCAATCTTGATTCCAACTTGTGATTCATACAGCCCAGCATTTTACATGATGTATTCTGCATATAAGTTAAATAAGCAGGGTGAAAATATACAGCTTTGATATATTCCTTTCCCAATTTTGAACCAGTCCCTTGTTCTATGTCTGGTTCTAACTGTAGCTTCTTGACAGTTTCCCACAGTTTGTTGTGATTCACACAAAAGCTTTAGTGTAGTCAATGAAGCAGAAGTAGATGTTTTTCTGAAACTCCCGTGCTTTGTCCATGATCCAGCAAATGTTGGCAATTTGATCTCTGGTTCTTCTGCCTCTTCAAAGCCCAGCTTGTACACCTGGGAGGTCTTAGTTCATGTACTGTTGAAGCCTAGCTTGAAGAATTTTGAGCATAACCTTGGTAGCATGTTAGATGAGCCCAATTGTATAGTAGATTGAACATTCTTTGGCATTGCCCTTCTTTGGATTGGAATGAAAACTGACCTTTTCCAGTCCTGTGGCCACTGCTGAGTTTTCCAAATTTGCTGACATATTGAGTGTAACACTTTAACAGTGTCATCTTTTAAGATTTTAAATAGCTTAGCTGAAATTTGGTCACTTTCACTTGCTTTATTTTAGTAATGCTTCCTAAGACGCTCTTGACTTCGTACTCCAGGATGTCTGGCTTTAGGTGAGTGACCACACCATCATGATAGTAAATTAGAAAGCCAAAAATATAATTGATCGATATTAAAACTCAAAAAAAAAAAAAAGGTGTGTGAAATAGGCCAATCTAAAATATATATTTATAAGAAAAGAAGAAAGAAAACATTAATATACTGCTTCAGGATTGAGATAGGTAATATATCTGCAGGTTTAGAGGATATTAACAATAGAGAGTAAAATATTTTATGCAGTGTAAACATGTACACTTTGAAAAATCTCAATGAGGCAGATTATTTGTTAAACAAAACAAATTGTCAGAATGAAATTAAGCTGTAGAAAACCTGAACAGATTGATAACAGATGAATTGAAAAAAAAAATACTATCCAAGTCATCAATGTTTATTTACATCACCAGTAATAAGTCATGTTAGTAGAGTTTACCTGTTGATAATGATGTAGTGAGAAAGGCCTCTATTTCTATGACATTTTTCCTGAGACCCATAACAGCAGTAGAGATGTGAGAACACATCAGACAAACCCAAGTTGGAGGACATTCTACCACATTTCGAACCAATACTTTTAAAAACTATCAAGTTAGGGGAAAAAAAGAAAAGCAAAGAGTAACATTCATGGATCATAGGAAACTGAGGAGTCATGACACCAAATGCATTTTGGTATCCTGAAATAGAAAAAAGCACATCAGTTCAGTTCAGTCGCTCAGTCGTGTCCGACTCTTTGCGACCCCGTGAATCGCAGCACACCAGGCCTCCCTGTCCATCACAAACTCCCGGAGTTCACCCAGACTCATGTCCATCAAGTCAGTGATGCCATCCAGCCATCTCATCCTCTGTCGTCCCCTTCTCCTCCTGCCCCCAATCCCTCCTAGCATCAGAGTCTTTTCCAGTGAGTCAACTCTTCACATGAGGTGGCCAAAGTACTGGAGTTTCAGCTTCAGCATCATTCCCTCCTAAGAAATCCCAGGGCTGATCTCCTTCAGAATGGACTGGCTGGATCTCCTTGCAGTGCAAGGGACTCTCA
>NW_011495061.1:6807352-6809916 GCF_000754665.1 Bison bison bison | reverse complement strand
CTCAGCCTTCTTCACGGTCCAACTCTCACATCCAAACATGACCACAGGAACAACCATAGCCTTGACTAGATGAACCTTTGTTGGCAAAGTAATATCTCTGCTTTTGAATATGCTATCTAGGTTGGTCATAACTTTCCTTCCAAGGAGTAAGCGTCTTTTAATTTCATGGCTGCAGTCACCATCTGCAGTGATTTTGGAGCCCAGAAAAATAAAGTCTGACACCGTTTCCACTGTTTCCCCATCTATTTCCCATGAAGTGATGGGACCGGATGCCATGATCTTTGTTTTCTGAATGTTGAGCTTTAAGCCAACATCCTGAAATAGAAAAAAGCACATAGGTGGACAAATAAGAATCTGGATAGAATCTGTAGCTTAATATTTTACTGATGGCAGTTTCTTAATTGGGACAAATGTACCATGGCTATATAACATGTTTAGAGGAAACCAGTAAAGAATATCAGTTCAGTTCAGTTCAGTCACTCAGTCGTGTCTGACTCTTTGTGACCCCATGAACTGCAGCACGCCAGGCCTCCCTGTCCATCACCAACTCCCAGAACCTACCAAAACCCATGTCCATTGAGTTAGTGATGCCCATCCAACCATCTCATCCTCTGTCGTCCCCTTCTCCTCCTGCCCTCAATCTTTCCCTGCGTCAGGGTCTTTTCTAATGAGTCAGCTCTTCGCATCAGGTGGCCAAAGGATTGGAGTTTCAGCTTCAACATCAGTCCTTTCAGTGTTCCAAGGAACACCCAGGACTGATCTCCTTTAGGATGGACTGGTTGGATCTCCTTGCAGTCCAGGGACTCTCAAGAGTCTTCTCCAACACCACAGTTCAAAAGCATCAATTCTTCAGTGCCCAGCTTTCTTTATAGTTCAACTCTCACATCTGTACATGACTATTGGAAAAACCATAGCCTTGACTAGACGGATCTTTGCTGGCAAAGTAATGTCTCTGCTTTTGAATATGCTATCTATGTTGGTCATAACTTTTCTTCCAAGGAAGAAGCGTCTTTTAATTTCATGGCTGCAGTCACCATCTGCAGTGATTTTGGAGCCCAGAAAATTAAGTCTGCCATTGTTTCCCCATCCATTTGCCATGAAGTGATGGGACCGGATGCCATGATCTTAGTTTTCTGAATGTTGAAAATGTTTAAGCCGACTTTTTCACGTTCCTCTTTCACTTTCATCAAGAGGCTCTTTAGTTCTTTCACTTTCTGCCATAATGGTGGTGTCATCTGCATATCTGAGGTTATTGATATGTCTCCCAGCAGTCCTGACTCCAGCTGTGGTTCTTCCAGCCCAGTGTTTCTCATGATGTACTCTGCATACAAGTTAAATAAGCAACTTTTTTTTTGTAAGTCTAAAATTTTTCTAAGGTAAAAATTTGTTTAAATAGTTAAGAAAAGAATTGTTAAAGATTTGTCATAAAAAGGGGCAGCATGCCCGTATAGTTTTATTGGCCTACTGCCCTTTCTAGTGTAGCTCATTAACAAGCAACAGATAATTCTTAAATTGTTGTAACAGTTCTAAAATATTGAAAGTACAGAACTGAAATCATCACAGTGAATTGTATGAAAGCAGCGTCACTTTGAGCAGTAAGTAATACAGAAAACCTAACGAAGATAGCAAAGAAGGACAAATAATATATTAAAAAACCTACACAAAGCATTGGATTGTAGGGTTTTATAAAACTACCCAGATAATAGGGATAACTTTCAGTTTTTTTCTACTGATTTTAAAGAGGTGGAAAGCAGAACAGATATTAATAGTATGTTATCCCCCCATGTATCTGTCATAAATAAGCTATTAAGAGAGGAAGAATAAATATTTCTACTCGGCCCATTGTTTTTATGAGCTAGGCCTTGTGTCTCACTTCTTACTCCCATTTCTTTTCCTCGGTCATCTTCCTTTCTGCCTTTCTCTTTCAAAGTTGAATGTTCTTAGATTCAGTTTTGTAGATTCTCTAGTCCTGAAGCATTCTTTCCTTTCAGTAGGGAGAATGGAGGGAAGGTTCCCTTCAGTTGAGTCAGGTGGTTGGAATGGTGAAACTAGGCAGGGAAGGGTAAACCCACAGTAAAGAGCTGCTTATGTGGTGACTCATGAGAGAGTCAAAATTGAGTAGCTGCTGGCAGGAAGCAGGAGAGAGGTGTAGATAAGGTGTGTGTGTGTCTGTGCGTGCACTACCGCTGCACAGGTTGCAAGCCGTGCAGTTTCTATAATTGCATACTAATGTAATTCAGTCTTTAATGAGTAAAACTATTCAATATGAATACCAGTTCTAATAGCATGGTGTAATAAGTGATGTTTGTAATATGCAGTGTGTATGTAAAAGGGCCAACCTAGATGATTGTGCTTGTTTGTAGTTACATGTCTCCATCTTCAACTTCAATGTATTTACGTCTATAAAACGTAAATGATTAGAAAATCATTTCATTATATTTGCTAAAATTGTTTGTAAACTGATACTTTCCAGTAACTCAATAAGCCTCAAAGGGTTCTCCTATGAGGAAATTAGATGCATTTTAACAAAGTTGTTCTTTTTTTTTTTTTTTTTTTTATTTTAA
>NW_011495061.1:6802946-6807252 GCF_000754665.1 Bison bison bison | reverse complement strand
TTTTTAAAAAATTTTTTTTTTTTTTTTTTTTTTTTTTAATGTAACTTGCTTCTTCGTTTTTGCTTGTCTGGCCTATTTTTAGGGTCTTGGCTGTATTCTGCATAATTGAGGGTAATGAACCAGTGATGATGTTGGAAAATTCTCATAATTCAAATTTTCAGGACCTGCTTTAGTTCTAGCTCTAAACTCTAAAATACATAAGAGATATAGTTTATTCTACAGGTTTCTAAGTAAATGCTTGGTGGTACCAAAGAATATTCTTATGTCAGTGTTGGTTGTCTTGTTTCTAAAATGGTCAGCCCTAAGTGAAATAAGTGACCAACTGTGAGTCAGTCATCTTTCAAACTGGCTTGTGAGGGCATCAGCCCTTGAGCACCTCTGCTTCAGAGTTGTGGCTTAAAGCTTCTTACCAAGTGAAAATAAAAAGTCTTTCCTAAAAGGATGTTAAGACTTTATATGTAAATGACCCAGGGAAAAATAATAAACATTTCCAGGTTCATATTTAATCCTTTCTTAAGCAGAGAATTAAAATGATGGAGAAAAAACTATAGAAAATGGAGAGACTGGAAAGGTGCAAGGAAGGAAGAAGGCTGAGTAGGATGGAAGAAGCAGACCAGTCTTAGCTGAAGGTTCTGACTATTCTCTAAGTATATTTCAACCATTGCCTTTTGGTGCTTGATTATTTTTTCTTCTGAATGTCAGTCAATTCCATATCTTTGAAAAGAGATAATTCTTTGAATGTTGCCAACCATCACTAACAGGGAAATACAGATCAAACCCACAGCAAGACACCTCACCCCCATTAGGATGATTACTTTCCCAAAACCAGGAGATAGCAAGTGTTAGCAAGCGTGTGGAGAATTTGGAACTCTTGAGCACTGTCGGTGGAAGTGTAAAATGGTCCAGATACAGTGGAAAACAATATGGCGGTTTCTCAAAAAATTAAACAATAACATTACCATATGATCTAGCAGTTCCACTTCTGGATAAATACCCAAAATAATTGAAAGCAGAGTCTCAAGGAGATATTTCTACACCCATGTTTAGAGCAGCATTATCCACAATAGCTAAAAAGGGTAAGCTACCCAAGTGTCCATTGATTAATGAATGGAGAAAGAAAATGTGGTATATACATAAGTGAAACACTGGCCTTAAAAAAGAAGGAAATTTAAAAAAAAGGAAATCTTGTCACATGAATGAACATGAGTTTTAAGCCAACTTTTTCACTCTCCTCTTTCACCTTCATCAAGAGGCTTTTTAGTTCTTCACTTTCTGCCATAAGTGTCGTGTCATCTGCATATCTGAGGTTATTGATATTTCTCCAGGCAATCTTGATTCCAGCTTGTGCTTCATCCAGCCCAGCATTTCTCATGATGTAATCTGCATATAAAAATAAGCAGGCTGACAATATACAGCCTTGATGTACTCCTTTTCCTATTTGGAACCAGTCTATTTTTCCATGTCCAGTTCTAACTGTTGCTTCTTGACCTGCATACAGATTTCTCAAGAGGCAAGTCAGGTGGTCTGGTATTCCCATCCCTTGAAGAATTTTCCACAGTTTGTTGTGGTCCACATAGTCAAAGACTTTGGCATAGTCAATAAAGCAGAAGTAAATATTTTTCTGGAACTCTCTTGCTTTTTTGATGATCCAAGGGATCTTGGTAAATTGATCTCTGGTTCCTCTGCCTTTTCTAAATCCAGCTTTAACATCTAGAAGTTCACAGTTCACATGCTGTTGAAGCCTGGCTTGGAGAATTGTTAGCAAAGCATTACTTTGCTAACATGTAAGATGAGTGCAATTGTGTGGTAGTTTGAGCATTCTTTGGCATTGCCTGTCTTTGGGATTGGAATGAAAACTGACCTTTTCCAGTCCTGTGGCCACTGATGAGTTCCAAATTTGCTGGCATATTGAGTGCAGCACTTTCACAGCATCATCTTTTAGGATTTGAAATAGCTCAACTGGAATTTCATCACCTGCCCTAGCTTTATTCGTAGTGATGCTTTCTAAGGCCCACTTGACTTCACATTCCGGGATGTCTGGCTCTAGGTTGGTGATCACACCGTTGTGATTATATGGGTCATGAAAATCTTTTTTGTGTAGTTCTTCTCTGTATTCTTGCCACCTCTCCTTAATATCTTCTGCTTCTGTTAGGTCCGTACAATTTCTGTCCTTTTATTGTGTATATCTTTGGATGAAATGTTCCCTTGATACCTCTAATTTTCTTGAAGAGATCTGTAGACTTTCCCATTCTATTGTTTTCCTCTATTTCTTTGCTTTGATTGCTGAGGAAGGCTTTCTTATCTCTCCTTGCTATTTTTTGGAACTCTGCATTCAAATGGGTATATCTTTCCTTTTCTCATTTGGCTTTCACTTCTCTTCTTTTCGGGATTCCCTGGTGGCTCAGACGGTAAAGCGTCTGCCTGCCATGCGGGAGACCTGGGTTCATTGCCCAGGTCGGGAAGATCCCCTGGAGAAGGAAATGGCAACCCACTCCAGTACTCTTGCCTAGAAAATTCCATGGATGGAGGAGCCTGGTGGGCTACAGTCTATGGGGTTGCAAAGAGTCGGACACGACTCAGCGACTTCACTTCACTTCATTTCTCTTTTTTTTTTCATAGGTATTTGTAAGGCCTCCTCAGATAACCATTTTGCCTTTTTGCCTTTGTTTTTCTTGGGGATGGTCTTGATTCCTGCCTCCTGTACGATGTCACAAACCTCCGTCCATAGTTCTTCGGCACTCTGTCTATCAGATCTAACCCCTTGAACCTATTTGCCACTTCCACTGTATAAATATAAGTATAAAAATAGTTACATTGAATTAATCTCAAAAACATACAAGCAGCTCATGTAGCTCAATACTAGAAAAATAAGTGACCCAATCAAAAAATGGGCCAAAGAACTAAACAGACATTTCTCCTAAGAAGACATACAGATGACTCATGAACACATGAAAACATGCTCAACATTACTCATCATCAGAGAAATGCAAATCAAAACCACAATGAGGTACCATCTCATGCTGTTCAGAATGGCTGCTATCAAAAAGTCTACAAACAATAAATGCTGGAGAGGGTATGGAGAGAAGGGAACCCTCTTACACTGTTGGTGGGAATGCAGACTAGTACAGCCACTAAGGAGAACGGTGTGGAGATTCCTTTAAAAATGAATAGAACTGCCATATGACCCAGCAATCCCACTGCTGTGCATACACACTGAGGAAATCAGAATTGAAAGAGACATGCATACCCCAATGTTCTTTGCAGCACAGTTTACAACAGCTAGTACATGGAAGCAACCTAGATGTTCATTGGCCGATGAATGGATAAGATAGTTGTGGTACATATACACTATGGAATATTACTCAGCTATTGAACACATTTGAGTCAGTTCTAATGAGGTGGATGAAACTGTAGCCTATTATACAGAGTGAAGTAAGTCAGAAAGAAACACCAGTACAGTTTATTAACACATATATATGGAATCTAGAAAGATTGTAACAACGACTCTATGTGCAAAGACAGCAAAAGAGACACAGATATAAAAAACAGACCTTTGGACTCTGTGGGAGAAGGCAAGGGTGGGATGATTTGAAAGAATAACATTGAAACATGTATATTACCATTTGTGAAATAGATGACCAGTCCAAGTTTGATGGGTGAAACAGGACTCTCAAAGCCAGTGCACTGGGACAACCCAGAGGGATGGGATGGGGAGGGAGGTAGAGGGGTGGGGTTTGGGATGGAGGGACACATGTACACCTGTGACTAATTCATGTCGATGTATGGCAAAAACCACCACAATATTGTAAAATAATTAGCCTCCAATTAAAATAACTGATTTTAAAAGTATATTGGAGAGAGCATGACTGACACAGATTTTGCTACACAAAATTTAAAGAAAAATAGTTAAGATGGCAAATTGTTATATACTTGTACTACAGTTAAAAAAATCGAAATAGTTTATAAATTGGCCTGCTTGCCAAGATAATAATGATTTTTATGATTTAGGTTGGGGTCCTGGCGTTGAAAAATTTTTAAAGCCTCCCAGGTGATTCTACAGCAGGTTTGGAAACCACTGAAATAAACAGACAAAAAAAAAAACGCATAAAAACTTTTTTAGAAAAAGAAATTATAAGACAAGCTGCAAAGAAGATGATGTCATATGATCTTGTAAATAATTTCTTTCCTGGAAATTAAGTATTGTTTGATTCACCTACTGTTAAATTCTAACTTACTAAATAATCATTTATTAATTCAGCCATAAGAGTTGAAATCAGAGAACCCTTTTAATAGTAAATTGAAGAAA
>NW_011495061.1:6801445-6802846 GCF_000754665.1 Bison bison bison | reverse complement strand
ATGATTTTCATCAATGCCTACATTATAAGAATTTTTAAATCTACTTTTACATATATATATATATATATATAATTAAGTAGCATATATATAATTAACATTTATTTAACCTAAACTTTGGCTTATTTGAAAGAGTAAATGCTATTCAACTAGAATTGTATTGTTCTTTTATACTTTCAACAGTTTTTATTACATATATCCATATTGTCACTTTCTAGATTTTCAAAATAAAATTTGTCTCTAGTTTGTTGTTGATACTAGTATTTACACATGAGAATTATAAATGGTGAATATATTTGATGCAAATGGTAAGGGGAGGACCGAGACAATTTTTGTCATTACAAGGTTTTAGGAAGTATGGTGCAAATCAGAGTCTCAGATAAAGGTGACAGACTTCTTCAGTGAAATTTATTAATAGTACAGTTATCATTTAAATTTTCTGAGTATGGAATTTCTGCCTTCAGTTCAGTTCAGTCGCTCAGTCGTGTCCAACTCTTTGCAACCCCGTGAAGTGCAGCACGCCAGGCCTCCCTGTCCATCACCAACTCCCGGAGTTCACTCAAACTCACGTCCATCGAGTCGGTGATGCCATCCAGCCATCTCATCCTCTGTCGTCCCCTTCTCCTCCTGCCCCCAATCCCTCCCAGCATCAGAGTCTTTTCCAATGAGTCAACTCTTCCCATGAGGTAGCCAAAGTACTGGAGTTTCAGCTTCAGCATCATTCCCTCCAAAGAAATCCCAGGGCTGACCTCCTTTAGAATGGACTGGTTGGATCTCCTTGCAGTCCAAGGGACTCTCAAGAGTCTTCTCCAACACCACAGTTCAAAAGCATCAATTCTTCGGCACTCAGCCTTCTTCACGGTCCAACTCTCACATCCATACATGACCACAGGAACAACCATAGCCTTGACTGGACGGACCTTTGTTGGCAAAGTAATGTCTCTGCTTTTGAATATGCTATCTAGGTTGGTCATAACTTTCCTTCCAAGGAGTAAGCATCTTTTAATTTCATGGCTGCAGTCACCATCTGCAGTGATTTTGGAGCCCCCAAAAATAAAGTCTGACACTGTTTCCACTGTTTCCCCATCTATTTCCCATGAAGTGATGGGACCGGATGCCATGATCTTCATTTTCTGAATGTTGAGCTTTAAGCCAACTTTTTCACTCTCCACTTTAATCAAGAGGCTTTTTAGTTCCTCTTCACTCTCTGCCATAGGGTGGTGTCATCTGCATATCTGAGGTCATTGATTTTTCTCCTGGCAATCTTGATTCCACCTTGTGCTTCTTCCAGCCCAGCGTTTCTCATGATGTACTCTGCATATAAGTTAAATAAGCAGGGTGACAATATACAGCCTTGATGTACTCCTTTTCCTATTTGGAACCAGTCTGTTGTTCCATGTCCAG
>NW_011495061.1:6787854-6801035 GCF_000754665.1 Bison bison bison | reverse complement strand
AGGATGTCTGGCTCTAGGTCAGTGATCACACCATCGTGATTATCTTGGTCATGAAGATCTTTTTTGTACAGTTCTTCTGTGTATTCTTTCCACCTCTTCTTAATATCTTCTGCTTCTGTTAGGTCCATACCATTTCTGTCCTTTATCGAGCCCATCTTTGCATGAAATGTTCCCTTGGTGTCTCTAATTTTCTTGAAGAGATCTCTAGTCTTTCCCAGTCTATTGTTTTCCTCTATTTCTTTGCACTGATCGCTGAGGAAGGCTTTCTTATCTCTTCTTGCTGTTCTTTGGAACTCTGCATTCAGATACTTTTAAATATGTTTAATTTCTGCCTTAAATATATGCAAATATAAAGCTATTTCTTTGAAATCAGTTTTTGTCCTTAGCACTGCAAAATATCTACTGGCAATATATAAACTTGAAATAGCAGACTGTTCTTTTTTTAGTAACCTTTTTCCTGCAGATGTGACTTTGACAGAGTTAGGTTTTGTGTGTGTGTGCTCCCAGCGGGTAATCAGCAGTAGAAGTAAAGACAACTGTCATTTGTGAAATCAACTCTGTTCATTTTAGATACAGAATGTGTACAGCTGTTTAAATGTAATTTCTGGTATTTGTATAAAATTGTTCGGTTTTTGAAGCTCCTCTAGGTAAATTTTAGAAATAAATTTTTGAGTACTTTAATCATATCCCCTCTGATTTTTGGTGGGGGGAGAGAGGAAATATATTTAGTTACTGTTATAAAATGGGAGATGAAAAATTGATGGTAACATTTCCTATATCCTATTTTCACATGACATTAGACAAATAGGATGTATGTTACAATCAAATATTATTTATTACAGAATCTTTGAAATGCTTTGTAAATACTTTCTTCTTATATATGTTATAGTGTACACTTTCTGATCACATTTTGAATTTGGTACTAAGGCAGAATTAAGTTGCTTTATAGGCTAAATAAAGTATTCAAAATTTTATTTAAATTTCTAGTAAAGATTAATATTTCATTGAATAGGAATTTGGCCCAGGCTTACCTACATATGTGTATCTGCTTCCAACTCTTGTCCTGACACTTGCCTTTTTGCATTTTTCCTTTGTTGTGCTTCAGTCTCTGTTGTAATCTGGAATGCAAAAAGAACTTCCGGGAAGGACATAGTAGTACTTTAAAAATGTGCAAATAGGAATAGAGTCATCAGTCAGTGACTAAGGATAGCTGAATTCAATTTCGCTGATGTTTAAATTGTCTAATGTCCTGTCTTTCAGTGAGACCAACATTTGGCATTTAATATCTGGTATTGTGGCTGAGGTGAAAGGAAAGGTGAATTCTAATAACGAATCAAGGCAGGAACTGAAGGAGGCTTTGTTTGTTTCTTTAACTTGTTTTGTAATAAGATCAGTTGTTTCAGTGAATAACCAGGTTGTAGTGACATGAGAAATCGCACGTTGCTTGTGAGATACATAACGACAGAGGAACAGCCAAAATTCTTTTCATTTATCACAAATTCCGGAAAGAGAACTTTTGACCAGAAGTATCACATTCTTTTTTTTTTTTTTTTAAAGCTAAACAGTATTCATTCCTTAGGGAATACAGCATTCCAACTTTACTCAAAATCCCAAATGGAATCATATTGCATGATTGTAGTCAGAAAAAAAATGTGTAAATAGCACCCAAGAGAAACTCTTAAGGCTGCTTTACCAAGGTTAAATACAACTTTGTGACTCTAAGCAAGTCCATAACTAATTCTCTCTCTCCTCTCCTCTCAGTAGCCGCCCCTAATTTGTATTGGAACTTTAATTCAGAGTTCATAAACTTTTAGTCTAATTGGGAAAGAGGAATGTCAGTGGGTTAACACGCAAGTCACAGAAGTATATAATGCCCCTTTTGTGATTTTATTTTTTATATAAGTTAAAAAGCAAAGTCAATCAGGGTTTGCTACATACCTTTTGTTTTGCGCTGTACCTCATGTGTCAATACTGAATTGGAGGTGAAGATCACTTAGATGGCCTTTTGTCTAGGTTGAACTATTTATATTTAGGTTTCTAATCTGGACATTTCATTTAATTTCACAGAGGTTTAGTTTCCTATCTCATAAGTCCTCCTTTTTTTTTTTTCCCCTAACAGGATTTCTGTCTTCTAGTGTATAAGAGAAAGGCTGGATGGTATTCCAAGTCTCTTAAGATCTAAGTTAAGAAAAAGCAATATTTAAGAAATAAATAGCTTAGTATTGTTGATAATTTATATAATAGTGTCTCTAGCTACAGCAGGAGCTGAAAATGAAGTAGATTAAGACCTGAATTGCTTTGAAGGGTAGGGTAGGATTTTACTTGTTAGCAAGAAGAGGATGGGGCGGGGGAAGTGAACAGATCCAGACAGGGTTGCAGGTCAGATGGGGACTTCTTTTACGAGAGTGACCTGACTGAAGCAGAGATTCAAGGGGGTAGAAGTGGAGAAGAATGGAAATTAAAATTGCATAAATTTATGAAGCCAGATAGTGGATGGCCTTGAAAGTTGTATAAAATGTGTGTTTGAATTAAGAAATAAGAAACCATTACAGATTCTTGAACAGGAGAATAACATGACCAAAGACATATTTCAGAAAATTAATCTATCAGTGGTGCTTCATTGGAATGCTTGGACAAGAATGTATCTGAGTTTTCCCTGATGCATAAATTCTGTCCTGGCATTGGAAATCAGCAATTCGTAAAGGGTTCACGTTTTCCCACTGTGTATAATCATCTTACCTGGTATGTGACAGTCAATTTTATTTTTGTACTCTTACTTTCTGTTTCAGAGCAACATCATAGTGTAATCTTTTTTAGAAAATTTAACAGACACCCAGAGATTAAATTTGAATTAAAATTTAGTCACATTTGGTGCTATAAATACAGATATTTCAACTAAAGGTAATACTCAGATGAACAGATATTTTATTTGCACAATTGTGTTTGTAGTGATTTCATAACTTACTTTTCTGCATGATCACCAGTAGGTTTCTTTTGATGTTATTTGGGAGATCCATCCTGACAATAGAAACATTGAGTGTGATAGATATGTTTTAGAATAGAGATTACATGATGTTTTCATAACGGTTGTAGCAGTATTATGTGCCTTGTAGATTTGTAGTCTTAGTATTTTTTTACTAATCATTGAAGCAATAAAATAAAGTGGGGACTATCATAGGATTTAATATCCAGAATTAGCAGGAAAGAAAAAAAAATAACAAGAAGAAGAAACAGAAAAATGTTGGTATACATACTACTAATGAATAATAAATGAGTATGTAGTATATTTCTGTATGTGCACATAAGGCAACAGCTTTGGGCCTCAGATCTTTATGTATAAAACAAGGGTTATAGTTCTGACTCTGTCATCTTCCCAGGATGTGAGAAACAAAGGAAAGACACTGTATTTTAAGTTTACTTAAAGGACTACATAAACTCGTAACATACTGCCCAAATATATTTATTATCATTATTATTACTTCTGAAAATACACATCATATATTGTAGCTCTTTATTAAAAAGATGATTTATAGAGTAGATTAGAATCGCCAGTACTTGGGATAGGAATGTACATTTCAGGAATTAATTGAATGTTTTTTTATTTAAGAGAAAAACATCTAAAAGAATATTAGATATATTTGCTCACTGCAGCCAGGAATTCCTGTAATGATGGTGAAGTTATCCATGTCATAATTAAAATAATAATGTGAAATAAACACAATGGTTCACACAAACTCTATATAGATGAACTTCTTTCTCATGTCCCTGGTCAGGGAACAGTGAAGTAAGTTCCTTGGGGCCTGGCAAAAGCAAATGAGCGTGTTTCTATCCTTTAAGTATGCTTTCATAGCTTAGGGCATTCAAAGATCCAATAAAATAAAGCAACCTCTGCTGAAGGTTATAGACATTGTAGACTATAGGAAACAAACCTCATGCAGAGAATGAGTAGACACAATAGGCAAGAGAACAAATACAACAAGAGCGAGAGATAATAGAAAAACCTTGAAGAAACAGTAAAACAAGTCTGAGACTCACAGATACAGAAGACAAATTAGTGGTTACCAAAGTGGAGTGGAAAGAGGGGAGGGGCAAATAGAGCATATGGGATTGAGAGACACAAGCTACTATGTATCAAATAGAGAAGCAACAAGAATATACTGTGTAGCATAGGGAGTTATAGCCATTATCTTGTAATAACTTATAATGGAGTATAATCTATAAAAATGTAGAATCACTGTGCTATACAACTGAAACTAATATTGTAAATCAGCTATATTACAACTAAAAAAATGTTTTTTAAACCAAGTTCATTTAAAATTATTAGTGATTGATCATTTCCAGTATGGACAACTTGTGTAATAGGAAAGAGGAACAGGGAGATTTGACAGAGACCAAATGCTTAGCAATGAAAAAATACAGTAAATGAAATTAAAATATCAGTGATTTTTACTCAGCAAACTTTTGCATTCTTTCTATGTGCTACAAGGTATTTCTTACTGTAGGATAGTATAATTATTTGAAGAGGGAATTAGTTAATTGGAAAAGGGATTTATGGATACCACCCAGAAAATAGCACAGATACATAAAGAAAAAAATATTTATAAAATGTTAACATGACACACAGAATTAGAGGGTCCAACTTCTAGAAATTTTAGAGCTAGAGGAGAGAGAGAATGAATCAAAGACAATATCTGAAGGGAGGATAAAGGCTGTTAAGTTTTTGAAGATTAAGGAATATCATGAGATTTTAGATTGAAGAACATACTGTGTTCCCAACAAGGGGCATAAAAATAAGTCCATACTTAATATGTACCATTTGTTGAGCACTTATTATTCCCCAAGTTCTTTACATGTATTATATCATTTAATTCCTTCAATAATCTTCAGGAAAAGTATATTCTTATTCCTACTTAAAAATTCAGGAAAACTCAGAGAAGTTAAAACCTTAAGTCCACACAACTTATAAATGATGGAGCCAGTATTTTAACTTTTGCAAATTCCCCTGATAAAACTGGTCAAGAAATGGTAGAAGCAGTACACACTAATAGTGTTAGAAATGTAAAGGGTTTATGTTGAGATTTTTAAAAATTATAATAGCAACTTTAAACAGGTTTAGTCCAAAAATATGAATTCAAAAATTTGAATTAAATTTAGAATTTCTGGTTAATTTAGAATTTCTAGTTTTCTAGAAAAATATAAATGACCAAAGTTGACTGAAGGAAATAGAAACTCTAACAGAACTCTAACCATTAAAGAAATAAATACATTTAAAAAAATGTGTATAAGAAGCATTAGTCTCAGTTATTTTACTTATGAATTTTACCAAAATTTCTATTAGTAAGTTATGTCTGTCTTACACGAAATGTTCCAGAAAGTGACAAATGGAGTGATTTACGAATTAACACTTATCCTGCCTCTAATTTGTGTCTTTCTGCCCCACTGGAAAATAATCGTTATGAGAGCAATGATCTTGCCTTATTTACTTGCCAGCTGCATCTTTAGCATTTAGTGGGATACTTGGCATGTGGTATGCTGTCAGTAAATATTTGACTGAAAAATATAGCACTATTTTAATTAAAGTCTTAAATATATTTAGAAATATTTAATAGTCATTCTTTTTTCACCTATCATTCTTATAGAGAAATATTAGATGAAACAAGTTGGTCTATATTTTGATTTACTATGATGTATTCTGTGCAAATATTCTTTTAATCAGTTTTAATAAAATATGTGAGATTTTAAAAGCATGCCATTTTGGATGTCTTTCTTAACTCAGTGTGTGGAGGAATCCTTTCATGATGTATATGTGTATGAAATCATTGTGTTGTATGCTTTTTAAATATCTTATAATTCTGTTTGTTAATTATAGCTAAGTAAAGCTGGGGGGGAGATACCACCAATATAGGTTATTATTATAAGCATGTATATTATTATTAGAGAATTATTTGTGTCAGATATGATAGTTCTTGGATGCTTTAAAAAGATAATTTGGTGGAAGAAAAGGTTAAAAAAATCCTCTTCATCTTAAGTATTTAGTTTTTTTTAAATATTTGTCTTTTTTTATTTTTGGCTGTACTGGTTCCTTGTTGCTGTGCATGGGCTTTCTCTAGTTGTGCAGAGCGGGGGCTGCTCTCTAGCTGCAGGGCACAGCCTTCTCACTGCAGTGACTTCTCTTGTGGTTCCGGGGCTGTAGGAAGCAGGCTCAGTGGTTGTGGCACATGGTGAAATCTTCCCAGACCAGGGATCAAACCCGTGTCCCCTGCATTGCAAGGCAGATTCTTAACCATTGGACCATCAGGGAAGCCCCATAAATATACAGTTTTAATGCATTTCTCCTATTTATACTTCATCTTATTTTCAATATACTTAGTAAGTGTTTACCTTAATAGGAATATTCTCTTATATTCTTTTTCTTTCTTGTACTTTACTATTTAAAGACCTATGTCAGATTTAAATGATTTTGCTTTCCCTCATTCTAACCTCTTCTGTTTATTCTTTTTGCCTGTGTGTTCTGCTTCTTGCATCCTACAAATTTTACTTTCTCTGAAGATATGTTTGCTAATTGACTTACCAAAGATTGCAATTATCTTTATCTGATTATAAGTGTTAAATTTACTATCGGGTTTTTTTTTGTTTTCCTTTCATGAGTTTAAAAGAAAAGTCAGATATATTTAAGAAGTCAAGGGTTCAATCTTACCATGTATGGAATGTGACATTGTAGTTCATGACTACTGTCATTCATATCTTATTCCTTGAAATCAGAGATCATCTTTCTGCAATTCAGAGTAACTTTTATGTTGTTCAGATTCAAGTGTGAAATTTAAATGAAACAACTGGTTTCTTCTTAAACCAAAAGGAGTTTTTGTGCTTGGTAGGATTTTTAAATAGTGAAAAGAAAACATCTGTTTTCTTAAGTGCACTTAAGTTAAATTTTTGTTTTTAATTTATTTATATTTAAAATCCAACCACAATTACTTACTTCCAGAGAGGAATTCTTGGTGAATCTAAGAGTTATTGGCACTACATCAAAATTGTGTATTAAATAAATATGTGTGGGTGTAAAATACTCTGTTCCTGGTACTTTAGAGAATTAGAAATTTTCTCTGATTTGAGTTACTTCACAATATTACTGACGCTCATAACATGTGTTCTTGTTTAGCACTTCACACTTACTTTTGATGTATGTAGAAAATCAACCCCATCCTTTAGGTTAAAAAGAAATTATATAATATTTCCTACCCGGAAAAGTTTCTTCCTTTAATTTAGAATTTAAATTTTTGGAATATTCATAGACTATTTCTATGAAATCATGTAAAATTATATTATTAGTAAAATTAAGATGGGTTGCTAAATTTAAAATATTCATTTTATGTAGGATATCATAATTCTAACTTTTTATTAAATCACTGAAAACATGAGAAGGACCAAAATTGTCAGTTTCATGTGTTTGTGTGTGTGTTTAGATTTTTGTGATGTGCACTGATGCTTGATTAGCTGCTATTTCTTAGTGCACTAAGCAGTTTTCATATGAAATAGTTATTTAAGTCATACCCACTTACAGCTGTTATAACTAATTAGCATGGGCCTTTTCCTGGATAAAATTAAACAGTTCAACAAGATCACCCACTTTCCTGATTAAATTCTTTCTTTTTTTTTAAATCTTCTTTTAAAGTTTAAATAGGAACTGTTAAGTATTTAAAGGATCTCTGGAGGAGAAAGAAAATGTATGTGCCAGAGAAACCATTTTTGTGTGTTTTTAGTTAGTTGAGATCTTAATATAATGGTGGTTGGTTTTTGTGATATTAAATTTCTTGATTTTTGATTTGTGTCATTAGTATTATAAAATGATTTAAAACTTTGAAACCATGCAATTAGATTCAGGTGTATGACTAATTTTATTAAATTTTGCTGTGATTAGTTTATTTCTGTGTAGAATTTTTTCTCAGCTGGTGAAGTCATGGCATTTTAATAACATTATAGGTGTATTTTTTTATTTTCCAATAATATGCGTTGTTTGATAATATCAAAAGAAAGTTGTTTTAAAACAGTTTGTTATAATTAGTATGGCTTCTGAACATTGAGAAAAATGGTGGATTATAAATGTTAAATTGATTCTGAGTTACCAGTTACTTTAATGTTCATTGATAATGTAGCAACTGTATGTGGAGTTTGGTTACTTTAGGAATAATTCAATTAATGACTACTTTAAGAGTAGTAGAAGACTCAAAAGATCTGTAGGATTTCCCTTCTGTTGGCTCTAATTTTAGTGTAATTTTAAGTGGCCTCAAAGAAAGCCAGTGAAGAAATGTTTTATTTTTCAAACATATAAAATACATCTGGAAGAATAAATTCACATCTGGTTCATGGATTTCCTCCATGGAGATGATCCAAATTCAGTGTCAAGATTAGAGTTTGTACTCATGGGTTTGCAGAATCTTGTACGGAATTTGAAATATTTTGTTTGGAAGTAGTTGGGGAAACAATTGATTCAGATGTTTGTGTTCTAATTTTAGATCTTTTTCTCCCTCATTAAAAATGAATATGTTTTGTGCTTCATAATATAATCAAGGTCGTTATAACACAGATTATATTTAAGAAGATATTTGTGTCACCATTCTCAAACATTATGAGTTTTATGAAAGGGAGCAATTAAAATTTAAATTGACAGGGCATGATCATTGGTGAGCCTTACCTAACAGAAATGTACTTCTTGCACGTAATGGTGTATAGTCTTAGTCTTAACTATACCATCATACTTCATCGGCTCCATTTAGAGTCCTTTTTAAAAATTGTTGTATTTTAAATTCTGCCAAAATGGGCTATATATGCTTGGAATATAATAGTATATATACTCAGTTCCTTCCTCAGCCTCACAATGGCTAAAAAATGTATTTGTGTCTGAATGGAGTCCCTAGAGTAGCATAAAGTAGAAGCATTTATGGGTTCAATCCAAGAAGTATGTGAACTAAAAATAATATTGTCAAACTTTTATGAATTATTTTTCTTATGCATTGAGATTGCCAAACCAAACTGCTAGTCATGTGAATTAAGCGTGATATACTAGAACAAATGGGTGTTGCTCATTAAAGAGGATGTTTGGGTTCTTTTTTTCAAGGATTACATTTACACCCTTTAATGTGATATATTTTTCACATAGCATAATAAAGTTTATTTGTACATAAATCTGTAGCTATTGTTTTTATATGTTTTTTAGCTTTGAATTTTCCATGGGATAGAGAATGCATTTTGCATATGTGTCTAATTTAGTGGTTTCTGAACAATATGGCAAGAATTCTTATGTTTCAGCAGATTTTCTAGTGCATCACCAAACTGTAGGTATTATAAGAGTCTAGAAAGGGGCCAGTCATTGAGAATTCTTTCTTTACTCTTTTACTACCTATTTTAACCCTTCTTCCCACTTAAGTCATTGCCATATGAAATTTTGTTCTTGGCAAATGAGAATGAAAATGGAAATATTAACTTTGGGGGTCATATTTATATTAGTGTTACTGTTAGAAACTGTGGTTTCCTGTACTTTTTAAGAATAGCTACCTTAAAAAGTTATCTGTTCTCATTTTCTTTTGCACCCTTCTTGTTGTTTTGTGCTTCCCACTTTTTGTTCCTTGTATGAATACCACCTTATGGTTACCACGGGAGCTCTGAACGAATGCTTCATTGATACATTTGACTCTTTTCATGTATTACTAATTCACCGGTATGTTGACTTTTCCTGCTGCTGCTGTTTAGTTGCTTCAGTCGTGTCTGACCGACTGTGTGCAACCCTATGGACTGTAGCCTGCCAGGCTCCTCTATCCATGGGATTCTCCAGGCAAGGGTGCTGGAGTGGGTTGCCATGCCCTCCTCCAGGGGATCTTCCCGACCCAGGGATTGAACCTCAGTCTCCTGTATTGCAGGCAGATTCTTCACCACTGAGCCACCAGGGAAGCCCTCCTCTTTTTCATATATGTATGTATATATTTAACCTTTACAAGTATTTCTCAAGGGTCTGCCTGGCAGGCAGTGTTCAGAGTACTGATTTTAAGCTGTCTGATTAACCTTTCTTCCCTTCCAGGTAGTAGAACTCCTTCTTTAACCTCTGTCATTCATAATTTATAGCTCAATTTGTTCTGGTATTCTTCAATTATGTATCCATTCCTAACCTCTTTCCCTTTATCTTACTTCAAATTTGTGGTCACTTACTTTGTTCAGTACCATATAATGGCTGTATTTTTGAAAGTCAAATGTCAGTAATGAAGGTGTTCTTATTGCAAATTGTTGCTGTTTTTATTTGCCAAGTTGTGTCCAACTCTTCACAACCCCATGGACTGTAGCACGCCAGGCTCCTCTGTTCTCCACTATCTCTTGGAGTTTGCTCAAGTTCACGTCCATTGAGTCGACGATGCTATCTAACTATCTCATCAGGCACACTTTAATAGATTTTAACATATGCTTATATCCATGAAGCTATCATCACAAGCAAGATAATGGACATATCTATTACCTCAGAAGTTTTTCTCATGCCTCTTTGTGATACTTTTTTCTCATTGCCTCCCACCCCCAGACAACCACTGATTTGCTTTCTGTCACTGTACATTGATGGCTTGAATGGTGGGCTCCCAAAAGTTATGTCCACATGGAACCTATGAATGTGACCTTATTTGGAAGATGTAATTAAGTTAAGGATCTGGAAATGAGCTCAACCTAGCTTAGATTTGGCCCTAGATCCAATGATAATTGTCCTTATAAGAGAAAGAAAGGACATAGAGAGGAGAAGGTGATGTAATGGAGTTAGATATTGTAGTGATTCATCTACAAGCCAAGGACTATCAAGTATTACTGGCAGTCATCAGAAGCTGGTCAAGAGGAACAGAACAGATTCTTCCTTGAAGTGTACAGAAGGAACTAACCCTACCAACATGTTGATTTTGGATTTCTCCTTCAGTACTGTGACAGACTAAATTTATTTTGTTTTAAGCCACCAAATTTGTGATAATTTGTCACAGTATCCCAATGAAGTGGATACAAAATTAGTTTTCATTTTTTAGAATTTTATGTAAATGGAATCATTCAGTGTGTATTCTTTTTTATCTAGATTCTTTCAGCATACTTATTTTTAGATGCCCTTTGCATGTGTTAATAATTCATTTTATTGCTAAGTATATACACATATGTAGTCTATATATGTGTACACATATGTATATATTGACTACAGTTTGTTGATTTATTCACTTGTTGATGAACATTTGGTTATTTCCAAATTTTTCTACTATAAAGTTGCTATGAACATTTGTGTCATCTTTGTGTAGACAGATGATTTTATTCTTCTTGGATAAATTTCTAGATTTTGAGTGCTTCGGTATATTTGACTTTATATATGTACACATTTGGAGAAGGCAATGGCAACCCACTCCAGTATTCTTGCCTGGAAAATCCCATGGCTGGAGGACCCTGGTAGGCTGCAGTCCATGGGGTCGCTGAGAGTCGAACATGACTGAACGACTTCACTTTCACTTTTCACTTTCATGCATTGGAGAAGGAAATGGCAACCCACTCCAGTGTTGCCTGGAGAATCCCAGGGATGGAGGAGCCTCGTGGGCTGCCATTTATGGGGTCACACAGAGTCGGACACGACTTAAGCAACTTAGCAGCAGCATGTACACATTTCGCTTTTTAATAAAACTGCAAAAGTGTTTTTTTGAAAATACTGTGCCATTTATATTCCCTCAAGTAGTATATGAGAATTCAAGTGCTGCCTCATCTTGACTAGTTCTTGGTAGGGTCAGTCTTTTAAACTTTAACCATTGTACTGTGTGTAGTGACATATCATTATGGTTTTAATTTTTACTTCCCTGATGACTCATACTATTGAGCAATTTTTCACTTGTTCCTTTTCCATCTTTATATCTTACTTGGTGAAATATGTGTTCAAATCTCTTGCCCAGTTTTTTAAAAAATATAAATTTATTTTAATTAGAGGCTAATTACTTTACAGTATTGTATTGGTTTTGCCATACATCAACATGAATCCACCATGGGTGTACACATGTTTCCCATCCTGAACCCCCCTCCCACCTCTCTCCCCATACCATCCCTCTGGGTCATCCCAGTGCACCAGCCCCGAGCATCCTGTATCATGCATTGAACCTGGACTGGTGATTCGTTTCATATATGATATTATACATGTTTCAATGCCACTCTTCCAAAATCATCCCACCCTCACCCTCTCCCACAGAGTCCAAAAGACTGTTCTATACATCTGTGTCTCTTTTGCTGTCTCGAATACAGGGTTATCGTTACCATCTTTCTAAATTCCACATATATGCATTAGTGTACTGTATTGGTGTTTTTCTTTCTGGCTTACTTCACTCTGTATAATAGGCTCCAGTTTCGTCCACCTCATTAGAACTGATTCAAATGTATTCTTTTTAATGGCTGAGTAATACTACATTGTGTAGATGTACCACAGCTTTCTTATCCATTCGTCTGCTGATGGGCATCTAGGTTGCTTCCATGACCTGGCTATTATAAACAGTGCTGCAATGAACATTGGGGTACACGTGTCTCTTTCCCTTCTGGTTTCCTCAGTGTGTATGCCCAGCAGTGGGATTGCTGGGTTATATGGCAGTTCTATTTCCAGTTTTTTAAGGAATCTCCACACTGTTCTCCATAGTGGCTGTACTAGTCTGCATTCCCACAGTGTAAGAGGCTTCCCTTTTCTCCACACCCTCTCTAGCATTTATTGCTTGTAGACTTTTAGATTGCAGCCATTCTGACTGGTGTGAAATGGTACCTCATTGTGGTTTTGATTTGCATTTCTTTGATAATGAGTGATGTTGAGCATCTTTTCATGTGTTTGTTAGCCATCTGTATGTCTTCTTTGGAGAAATGTCTGTTTAGTTCTTTGGCCTATTTTTTGATTGGGTCATTTATTTTTCTGGAATTGAGCTGCAGGAGTTGCTTGTATATTTTTGAGATTAATTCTTTGTCAGTTGCTTCATTTGCTATTATTTTCTCATATTCTGAAGGCTGTCTTTTCACCTTGCTAATAGTTTCCTTTGTTGTGCAGAAGCTTTTAATTTTAATTAGGTCCCATTTGTTTATTTTTGCTTTTATTTCCAATATTCTGGGAGGTGGGTCATAGAGGATCCTGCTTTGATTTATGTCAGAGAGTGTTTTACCTA
>NW_011495061.1:6786748-6787003 GCF_000754665.1 Bison bison bison | reverse complement strand
TGGTGAAAGTGGACACCCTTGTCTTGTTCCTGACTTTAGAGGAAATGCTTTCAATTTTTCACCATTGAGGATAATGTTTGCTGTGGGTTTGTCATATATACCTATTATTATGTTAGGTATGTTCCTTCTATTCCTGCTTTCTGGAGGGCTTTTATCATAAATGGATGTTGAATTTTGTCAAAGGCTTTCTCTGCATCTATTGAGATAATCATATGGCTTTTATTTTTCAATTTGTTAATGTGGTGTATTACATTG
>NW_011495061.1:6785875-6786648 GCF_000754665.1 Bison bison bison | reverse complement strand
TCTTTGTGCCAGTACCATACTGTCTTGATGACTGTGGCTTTGTAGTAGAGCCTGAAGTCAGACAAGTTGATTCCTCCAGTTCCATTCTTCTTTCTCAAGATTGCTTTGTCTGGCTATTTGAGTTTTTTTGTATTTCCATACAAATTGTGAAATTATTTGTTCTAGCTCTGTGAAAAATACCATTGGTAGCTTTCTAGGGATTGCATTGAATCTATAGATTGCTTTGGGTAGTATACTCATTTTCACTATATTTTGTATACTCATTTCACATATATTGATTCTTCCAATCCATGAACACGGTATATTTCTCCATCTATTAGTGTCCTCTTTGATTTCTTTCACCAGTGTTTTATAGTTTTCTATATATAGGTCTTTGGTTTCTTTAGGTAGATATATTCCTAAGTATTTTACTCTTTTCATTGCAATCGTGAATGGAATTGTTTCCTTAATTTCTGTTTGTGTTTTCTCATTATTAGTGTATAGGAATGCAAGGGATTTCTGTGTGTTAATTTTATATCTTGCCACTTTACTATATTCATTGATTAGTTCTAGTAATTTTCTGGTGGAGTCTTTAGGGTTTTCTATGTAGAGGATCATGTCATCTGCAAACAGTGAGAGTTTTACTACTTCTTTTCTAATTTGGATTCCTTTTATTTCTTTTTCTGCTCTGATTGCTGTGGCCAAAACTTCCAAAACTGTGTTGAATAGTAGTGGTGAAAGTGGACACCCTTGTCTTGTTCCTGACTTTAGGGGAAATGCTTTCAATTTTTCAC
>NW_011495061.1:6760947-6785245 GCF_000754665.1 Bison bison bison | reverse complement strand
TCTGGACTTGGGCTTTTGTTTGCTGGAAGATTTCTGATTACAGTTTCAATTTCCGTGCTTATGATGGGTCTGTTAAGATTTTCTATTTATTCCTGGTTCAGTTTTGGAAAGTTATACTTTTCTAAGAATTTGTCCATTTCTTCCAAGTTGTCCATTTTATTGGCATATAATTGCTGATAGTAGTCTCTTATGATGGAGAAGGCGATGGCACCCCACTCCAGTACTCTTGCCTGGAAAATCCCATGGATGGAAGAGCCTGGTGGGCTGCAGTGCATGGGGTTGCAACGAGTCGGACACAACTGAGCGACTTCACTTTCACTTTTCACTTTCATGCATTGGAGAAGGAAATGGCAACCCACTCCAGTGTTCTTGCCTGGAGAATCCCAGGGACAGGGGAGCCTGGTGGGCTGCTGTCTAAGGGGTCGCACAGAGTCGGACACGAATGAAGTGACTTAGCAGCCGTCTCTTATGATCATTTGTATTTCTGTGTTGTCTGTTGTGATCTCTCCATTTTCATTTCTAATTTTATTGATTTGATTTTTCTCCCTTTGTTTCTTGATGAGTCTGGCTAATGGTTGGTCAATTTTATTTATCCTTTCAAAGAACCAGCTTTTGGCTTTGTTGAATTTTGCTATGGTTTCTTTTGTTTCTTTTGCATTTATTTCTGCCCTAATTTTTAAGATTTCTTTCCTTCTACTAACCCTGGGGTTCCTCATTTCTTCCTTTTCTAGTTTCTAGCGCACGTAGAACCTTCTCCAGGATAGATCACATCCTGGGCCATAAATCTAGCCTTGGTAAACTCAAAAAAATTGAAGTCATTCCAAGCATCTTTTCTGACCACAAATGCAGTAAGATTAGATCTCAATTACAGGAGAAAAACTATTAAAAATTCCAACATATGGAAGCTGAACAACACGCTGCTGAATAACCAACAAATCACAGAAGAAATCAAAAAAGAAATCAAAATATGCATAGAAATGAATGAAAATGAAAACACAACAACCCAAAACCTGTGGGACACTATAAAAGCAGTGCTAAGGGGAAAGTTCATAGCAATACAGGCATACCTCAAGAAACAAGAAAAAAGTCAAATAAATAACCTATCTCTTGCCCATTTTTAAAATTGGAGTTTTTGTTTTCTTATTATTGAGCTTAGAGATTTATTTGTTTTAAACAATCTATCTGCATACAACTTCTTCACCAGGTACATGATTTATAAATATTTTTCTCTCAATCTGTCATGTCTTTTCATTCCTTTATAAGTATCTTTCAAAGAGCAGAAGTCTGTAATTTTAATGAGGTCCAATATTTATGAGGTTTTTAATCAGCCATGTGTGTTATATATCAGAGATGGTGGTCTTTCTGTGCTTTCCTTAACTGTTTGTTTCAGTGGGTTTATTAAAGTATAATTTACATGTAATAAACTATACATATTACAAACTACACATATTTGAAAAGTTTTTGACATATATTATACCATAAAACCACCACAGTGAGGATAATGAATGTATTCATCACCCATAGTAGTTTCCTACTGCCCCTTTATAATCCCTCCTTCCCACTCTTTATCCACCTCCCTCTACCAGACATTCATTTATCTGCTTTATGTCACTGTGGATTAAATTGCAGTTCCCAGAGTTTTATATAGATTGAAATTATATACCTGTGTTCTCTCCTATGTCTGGAGTAAATGTTTTTCAGTCAGCCTAAACATTTTTAGATTTGTTTATCTTTTATTATGTATCAGTGGTCAATTCCTTTTTATTTTTCTTTTCAACAGTATTATAGTTTGTTTATCCATTTACCTGTTTGGGTTGTTTCCAGTTTTGGGCTATTACAAATAAGCCGCTATGAACATTTATGTATTATTTGGACATATGCTTTCTTTTCTTTTGGGTAAAAATCCAGTAGTGGAATTCAATCCAGGGATGAAAAGACATGACACAAATTGAGAGAAAAATGTTTACAAATCATTTATCTGGTGAAGGACTTGTATCCAAATAGATTGCTTAAAACTAGATCAAAAGAAATGTGTAAACCTTTTTTCCAAAGTGGTTATACCTTTTCAATTTTTACCATCAGTGTATGTGAACTCTTATCACATCCTCATCAACACTTAGTATGGTTGATCTTTTAAATTTTAGTCATCTTAATAGATATGTCATACTAGCTCATGATTTGAATATGAATTTCCTTAGTGTTAATGATGTTGAACATGTTTTCAGGTTGTTACTTGCCACCTGGGTATTTTCTTTGGTGAAGTGTCTATTTTAGGGTGTTTTCCTCTTTTAGCGTTTTCTTTTATATTGTGAATACAAGTTATTTATCAGATACATGCTTTGCAACTTTTTTTAATCAAAGCTGTGGCTGTTATCTTCATTTTCATAACACTAGCTTTTTTTTAAAGAGTAGAAGCTTTACATTTTTTAAATGAATTTTTTTGTTGGAGTATAGGTGATTTACAGTGTTCAGTTTCTGCTGTACAGCAAAATGAGCTTTAAATTTTACAAGTCCATTTCATGTATTTTTTTAATGATATATGGATGTATCATCATCCATACATGTATGTATGGATGATAATTGTGTTGTCATATCTAAGAAATCATTGCCTAGTCCAAAGTAGTTACTAATATTTTTCTCTTATGTATTCATCTAAGAATTTTAATTTTTAGATATTTTATCAGGTCCATGGCTCATTTTCAGTTGAACTTTGCATACCCTGCAAGGTGTGGATTCACTTTTTTGCTATGAAAATTCACTTATTCCGGATGGCTTGTTGAAAGACTATCCTTGCTCCTATGAATTTGCCTTTGCTCTTTTGTTGAAAATCAGTTGTTTATATGTGCATCTGTGTCTGCACTCTCTATACTGTTTCATGATTTATTTGTCTGTCTTGATGACAGTACTACTATTTTGAATACTTTATGAATGATTCCTGAAATCTGGACTTTGCCCCCATTTTTACAGGGTTGTTTTGGCTGTTCTTAACTCCTTTGCATTTCTGTATAAAAATTTATGTGTGATGATTCTTCACAAAGGAAGTGAAAGTTGGAGATATAAATTCCTTGTATAAAATGTTTCTATTATTATGTTTTGGGCTTCCATTGTAGTTCAGTTGGTAAAGAATCTGCCTGCAGTGCAGGAGACCCAGGTTTGATTCCTGGGTTGGGATGATCCCCTGGAGAAGGAAATGGCAACCTACTCCAGTATTCTTGCCTGGAGAATCCCATGGACAGAGGAGCCTGGCAGGCTGCTGTTCATGGAATCACAAGAGTCGGACATGACTTAGCAACGACATCCCACCATCATTATGTTTCAATGGCTCAGTAACAGGATGGGCTTCCCAGGTGGTGCTTCTGTAAAGAACTTGCCTGCCAATGCAGGAGACTTAAGAGATGTAAGATCCCCTGGAGGAGGGCATGGCAGCCCACTTCAGTTTTCTTGCCTGGAGAATCCCATGAACAGAGTAGCCTGGCAGGCTACAGCCCATAGGGTGACAAAGAAACATGACTGAAGCGACTTAGCAAGCAAGCAAGAAAGTAACACAATGCCAAAAGTTGCTGAATTCTAGTAAAGTGGGCTACTTATTTCCTAATGTTGTTTTGAAATATATTTGTGCCTTTAATTATGCCATTTCATCACTTGTCTCACCTAAGACTATCTTTCCTAGGCCAAACTCAAATTATACTCCCAAATCAATTCTGGGACACAGTGTTTTCTTTTGAACATCTACAGCATTTACTTATTTCTAATCAAAGAGTCTTTCAGTCAGTAAAGAAGAAGAAAATACTTAGCAGCTTCCTATGAGAGCAGCTGATCTTAAAAACAGACTAAGACATTACAGAAAACAACAGGCTAATGTCTCTAGTGAAGATAGATAAAGCTATGTTAACAAAATATTAACAGTTTGAATCTAGTAACATAGACAATATCATGTATTATATATAACCTTGTGGGCTCTATTCCAGGAATACGATGATTATGTAACACTCAATAGAAGAAAAAATATATAATCAGACATGACTTCTGAAATGATGGCATGAGATGCTTCAGCAGACTCTCTTCCTTGTAAAACCATTATAACTGATGAAGTTTAAAACAAAAAAAGCAAACAGATAACGCCCAACCATTTAAAATTGCTGCAAATGGTTATAAGGGCATATAGCAAATGAAGAAACCTTTATTCAAGAAAATCTACTAAATCTTCTAACAGTGAGAGTCTGTCATTTGAGCCATTTTTCTTCCCCAGCAGGTCAACAAAGGAAACCTTACTCTGAGCAGGTTCAAACTGGTATGCAGGGCTCCTTCTGCCATCCCACCCTCTCAGCTTCCAGTCTAGGACTGTGGTTTTCCCCTGAAGGGGCAGGCTGACAGCGTTTCTTGTTTTCCCCCAGCTCTGTTACAGAAGTTCTCTTCTAGGCAAGAATAAGTAAAGAGGTCTGGGATTCCTCTTCCATCCAGCCCCCTTCCTCTGGGCAGCAGGCTGAGAATCCTGTGGCCTCAATCACCATCAGCCCAGCACGCTACTAGGATGGAGGTTCCACACTGGGAGGAGCAAGATGAGAAGACTGTAAGCGACTGCACCCAGCTGTGAAGTACCCTATTCATAAAGCAGAGGTATCACTCTGAGAGATAGATGGCCGCAGTTTCCAGTTCCAGAGAAGTGGTACCAGCTTTTTCTTGGAGAAGAGGCAGGCCATAAAAACCAAGAGTTCTGAAGTTCTCCCTGCGGGAACTGACTTTATTTGGAACAGAGTTTGGGAAAGTTCAAGCCCAAGGGTGTGCTCACAAACAATGGTGATTTTGGTGTAGGCTATTCAGAGAAGGCTGATAGCTCCATGTGCACAGCAAGATAAATTGTAGAGCAGCTGGAAGTTTACCAGATAAAACTAGGGAAAGAGATAGCTAAGAATAGTCCACTTGGGGTTGGAATGAACTTCAAATACTCTGGCTTTAAAGACCATCCTCTGTAAAGAGGACAGGATTTAATTGGATAAGACTGTGGAACAGTTTATGCCCAGCATACTTTTGAAAACAGTTAAGCAGTAAAGAGGCAGCTAGAGGAGGTCAACAGCCAGGTGTGATACCCACAGAAGCTGACAACAGGTAAATCAAGGAAAGAGACAAGGAGAGTTCCCCCAAACTGTTACCACTGAATATCTTTCTGCATGCCCCAGGCTGTATCCTCTGAGGAGCAGCATCAGAGGCTGTGCACTGTGGGGAAGATAGATGTCACTAAAATAGTTTAGCCAAGTCACTGAAGAAATAAACCAGCAAACCACAACAATACTCTCTGGATAGGTAGAAGATCAGTATCCAGAGTTAATAGATACATTATCTAAAATGTGTGATTTTACACCAAAAGTTCTGAGACATGCAAAGAAATAGGAAAATATAGCCCATATACATATAAAAAAGCAGGTAATAGAAACTGCCTTTGAAGGTGCTTAGATGACACTTAGCTGATAAAAATTTCCAAGCATCTACTTTGAACATATAAATATGTTCAAAGAACTGAAGGAAATCATGCCTTATGAAGTAAAAGAAGATAACCATATCTCATAAAGTAGAAAGCATTATTAAGAGATTTGTTAGGGAAATTATAAAATATTACTGAGGAATTTTGAAGGTCTTAAATAAATGAAGGTTATATATTATGTTCATGCACTTGAAAATTTTACAGGGTTGTTAGTTTCAGATATACAGCAAAGTGATTGTTTTATATCCATTATAGGTTATTATAAGATATTGAATATAGTTCCCTTACTATACAGTAAATCCTTGTTGTTTATCTATTTTATGTATATTCATAGTAGTATCTCTTAATCCCATACTTGTAATTTATCCCCCACATCCATCCCCCTTTGGTAATCATAAGTTTGTTTTCTATGTCTGTGCGTGTTTCTGTTTTTTAAATGAATGCATTTATATTCTTTTTCAGATTTCACATATAAGTGATACCATATAATATTTGTCTTTCTCTGACTTACTTCACTCAGTATGATAATCTCTAGGTCTGTCCATGTTGCAGCAAATGACAATATCTTACCTTTTTTTGGCTGAGTGATATTCCATTATATATGTATATACTTAATCTTCTTTGTCCGTTCAGCTGTTGATGGACACTTAGGTTGTTTTCATGGAAGACTTGATATTTTTTAAAATGAACTTTCTTCCTGAATGGATCTCAAGATTAAAACCAGTCTCATTTAAATATATAAATTCTGAGAGTTTTTATTTTTTTAAAAGAAACTTACAAGCTAAAAGCTAATTATAAAATTCATTCAAAAATGCAGTAGAGCCTAGATCAACCAAATCCATTTGGAAAAAATAAGAAAAAGTGAGAGAACCTAATTTACTTGGTTTCTGGTCTTAATAAAAAGATACAGTAATAAAGAAATGTGATACTGGCACAAATATCCATATATATATTTATCATGGACTAGAAAAAAAGAAAAGCAATAGATCTTCAGAGATATGGTTCATTGAGTTTTTATAGAGCTATTCCATATCTAGGCAATGCTATGAGGGAGAAGATAATCTTTCTCACAAACTGTGCTTGTACAGCTAGAAAGCCATAGGACAGAAAAGAATCACAAACAGTACTTCATTCCAGGTGCCAAAATTGAGTTGAAAGGGATTACATATTTAAATGTTAGAGCTAAAGACATAAAATTTGTAGAGCAAGGCTTAAGATAAATTCTTTCAGACCTTGCTTTAGGCAAAAATGTCTTAGTGTACAAAAAGCAGAAACCATAGGAAAGAACATTGATAAATTAACTTCATTACAATCAAATACTTCTGTTCTTCAAAAGACTATAAATAACATGAAAATATAAGGTACAGTTTAGCAGAAACTTATTTTTGAAATACATACATGATAAAGAACCTTTGTCCAGAATGTAAAGAATTCTTAAAATTCAGAAGTATCAACCTGACTAGAAAATGGGCAAATGATTTATACCAACACTTTAAAAAATAAGATATACAAATGGCCAGTGTGTTTAGTGTCCTTGGTCATTAGGGATTACATACTAAAACCTATACACCCAATAAAATGTCTAAAATGGAAAATACCCATAATATCAAATGTTACGGGGGATGTGGAATAACTGGAACATCCTGATGATAATGTGAAATGGTACAATCATTTTGGATAACAGCTAGTTTCTTAAACATGTACTTTTATCAACAGGTTAATGGGTAAAAAAAAATATGGTGCATTTATTCAACAGAGTTCTACTCAGCAATAACATGAAATACTGATACATGTTAGAATACTGATGAATCTTGAAAACCCTGTGTGAAGTGAAAGACGTCAGGCAAATGCCAAAGACTATATGATTCTGTCTATATGGAATTCTTTAAAAGGCACAGTCATATAGAGAGAGATCTTTTCAGTGGTTACTTGGAGCTTGAGATAAGAGAGATGGTCCATTGCAAAGGGGTAAAAGGAAACTGTTTAGAGTGATGGTTACAAGACTCTCAGTTACCAATATTCCTCTGACTATATGCCTGAAATGAGTGTGCATTATATGTTTGTAAATTATACCTAAGGTTATTATTTATTTTTATTTTTTTGTGGGGGCATTTGATATCTCTTGAATATCCTAATTTTAGTTCTTTTGTTAAATAGCCAAAGGTGGGATTGATGAGTCATATGGTAATACTTTATTTTTTTGGTCAACCTTTCTTCTGTTTTCCGTAGAAGCTGTACCATTTTGTATTCACAATAACAGTATACAAGGATTTCAGTTTCTTCATGTCCTTGGCAACACTTTCTTAAAATATACAGCCTAACAGATGTAAGGAGCTATTTCATGTGGTTTTGATTCACATTGCTCTGATGATTAGTGATACTGAGCACCTTTTCATGTACTTGTTAGCACTTATGTTTTTCTTTAGAGAGGTAGCTGTCTGTCATTTTAAAATTGGGGTTAATAGTTTTTTTATATTGAGTTGTTAGAGTTCTATGTATTTTTGAGATTAATCCCTTAATAAAGCTACTTTTAAAGGGATCTGTAGTTAGTCCTTTATAAAATTCTTTATAAAGCAAAAACTATAGGGACACTAAGCAGACCAGTTGTTGTCAGGAATCTGGGTTGGGTTGAGGGAATTGACTTCATCAAGGCAGGAGGGAATTTTTTGAAGTGATGGGAATGTTCTGGATTTTAATTGTGATCATTTCATAGATCTAGGTAGTTTTCAAAATGCATCATGTATATTTCAAAGGAGTACATTTTATTTATGGAAAATATATATCATTAAAACTGATTTTTTTAAACATTTAGGATGCAGCTAAAGCAGTGCTTAGAGGAAACTTTACCTTTAAATGAATATGTACTAAGATGAAAGATTTAAAATTATTGATTTGCATTTCTATCTTAAGATATAAAATGATGATCACGTTAAATCCAAGGTATATAGAAGAAAGTAAATGATAAAAATAAAAGTAGAAATCAATAAAATAGAAAACAAAGAAATAGCCATCCAAATTTTTTTTGGAAAAAATTTAAAAAATTGAAGTTGTTGTTGTCAAGTCTAATAAACACACACTTGCATAAATACACACCTGCATAATAATAATAAACACACACTTATAATAAACACACACTTGCATAAACAAACATTATTGATATTAGCAGTGAAAGAGCTTATATTTCTGTATATTCTGCTGATATTCAAAAGAAAATAAAGGAATATTGTAGACAACTTTATGCCCATAAATTTGACAAATTAGATGTTATGGACAAATTTCTTGAAAAAGCATAGCTAACTAGAACATAAAGTGAAGGAGAAATCTGATTAGCTCCATATCTAGTATAGAAGTTGAATTCATTGTCAAAACCCTTTCCATCAGGAAATCTTCAGGTCCAGATGGCTTCAGTGATGAATTATTTCATAAACATAGGAAGAAATAATACTAATTTTATACAAACTCAGAAAATAGAAGAGACAGAAGAGAGAATAATTCTGAACTTATTCCTTTGAAGTCAGCATAAGGCTTCACATCTAAACTAAAGATACTTAAAGGAAATTGTGGATGTTATCCCTCATGAAAGTATGCAGATCCTTTCCTAAATATTTGCATGTCAAATCTCTAGCAGTATTTAGAAAGTATTACATATCATGATTCATCATAATCAAGTGGAGATTTACCCATGAATGGAAGGTTTATTTAATATTTGAAAACCAATCAGTGTAATTCATCATACAAGCACAATAGAAGACAAAGCTTACCATATATATGATTGTTTCAATAGAAGCAGGAAAAACATTAAAAGAATTGAGTACCTATTCATAATGAAACATTCTGTCCTCCCCTATTCCCTCCCACAACCCCCCCCCCCATATAAGGACTATAAGTAAACTTCCCTAATTTGATAAAGATCATATTCAGAAAACTTATTGGAATAATATTGAGACAATTTCCCACTAAAACTGTGGACTTAACAAAGATGTTCACTCTCACCATTTATATTCAACATTGCTCGTTGTTCAATAAGATGATATAAAGAAAAAGCCAACTGGTGGCTTCCTAGAAGGCTCAGTAGTAAAGAATTTTACTGCCAATGCAAAGATGTGAGTTTGATCCCTGGGTTGGGAAGTTCCTCTGGAGGAAGAAATGGCAACCCAGCCAATCCAGTATTCTTGCCTGGGAAATCCCGTGGACAGAGGAGCATGGTGGGCTGTAGTCCATGAGGTCGCAAAAGAGTCAGACATGACTTAGCAACTAAACAACAACAACAGTCTACAAAACCATTGCTAGAACTAGCTAAATAGATTTAGCAAGGCCTGAGGATACAAAGCCAGAATGATAAATATAAATTTCCTTTCTAGTAGTTTAGTGACCTTAAGTGGAAAAGGTATTAAGTAAATTCCAATTTCAACAGTTTCTAAACACATGAAATACTTGGGATTAATTTAAGAAAACACATATAAGACTCCTAATTGGAAACCCTGAAACATTGTTGAGATAAATTTAAGAAGATAAAGCAGTAGATTGGATTATATTTTATAGAATTGTCAACATTCTTGTTGTTTTAATTTGTTTAGTATAGCCTCAAACATAATATTCCCTGTGGAAGTTTTTAGTAAAAGTTAAGGGGATGTTTCTAAAATTTATATAGAAATTCAAAGGACCTAGAACAGTCAAAAATGTTTGAAGGAGAAAAAAGCTGAAAGATTATATTCTGCAATTTCAAGATTTATAAAGTTTTAGAACCCAAGTCAGCATTGTATTAGCATAAAATATATAAATACTGTAAGTCAATTAAACAGAATAGAGAATCTAGGAAAAGACCCAAACTTGAAAGTTCAGTTGATTTTTGCTCAAGATAACAAAGCAATTCAGATAGCAAAAATAATACTTTGTAAAGCCTTTGACTGTGTAGATCACAGCAAACTGTGAAAAATTCTTCAAGAGATGGGAATTACCAGACCACCTGACCTGCCTCTTGAGAAATCTGTATGCAGATCAAGAAGCAACAATTAAAACCAAACATGGAACAACAGACTGGTTCCTAGTTGGGAAAGGAGTACATCAAGGCAGTATATTGTCACTCTGCTTATTTAACTTATATGCAGAGTACATCATGTGAAATGCCAGGCTGGATGAAGCAAAAGCTGGAACAAAGATTGCTGGGAGAAATATCAATAACCTCAGATACGCAGAAGACACCACCCTTATGGCAGAACGTGAAGAGGAACTAAAGAGCCTCTTGATGAAAGTGAAAGAGGAGAGTGAAAAAGCTGGCTTAAAACTCAGCATTCAGAAAACTAAGATCATGGCATCTGCTCCCATCACTTCATGGCAAATAGATGGGGAAACAATGGAAACAGTGACAGACCTAATTTTGGGGGGCTCCAAAATCACTGCAGTTGGTGTCTGCAACCATGAAATTAAAAGACACTTGCTCCTTGGAAGAAAAGCTATGACCAACCTAGACAGCATGTTAAAAAGCATAGACATCACTTTGCTGACAAAAGTCCATCTAGTCAAAGCTATGCTTTTTCCAGTAGTCATGTATGGATGTGAGAGTTGGACCATAAAGAAAGCTGAGCGGCAAAGGGTTGATGCTTTTGAACTGTGGTGTTGGAGAAGACTCTTGAGAGTCCCTTGGACTGTAGGGAGATCAAACTAGTCAATCCTTAAGGAAATCAGTCCTGAATATTCATTGGAAGGACTGATACTGCAGCTGAACCTCCAATACTTTGGCCACCTGATACAAGGAACTGACTCATTTGAAAAGACCCTGATGCTGGGAAACATTGAAGGCAGGAGGAGACCGGAATGACAGAGGATGAGATGGTTGGATGGCATCACCGACTCAATGGATGTGAGTTTGAGCAAGTTCTGGGAGTTGGTGATGGACAGGGAAGCTTGGTGTGCTTCAGTCCATGGGGTCACAAAGAGTTGGACACGAGACTGAGTGAATGAGCTGAATTGAACTGAGTGATGTTAGAATGCTAGAAGCAACAATCAGTTCTAGATAGATTAAAGATCTCAATTAAAAGTTAGAATTATAAAGCTTTTAATAAAATGTTTAGGAGAGTATCTTTGCCACCTTGAGATAGGCAGATACTCAGTACAAAGGAAGCAAACAGGAATCATAAAAGAGCAAACTGATAGACCAGACTTCTTCAAGGTTGAAGGGTTTTCTTCATCATCTGCTATACAGAAAATGAAAAGGCAGGTGACACGTTAGGCCAGAATACTTAAAAACATTTATCTGACAAAGGATGTGTGTATTAAATGTCTAAACAGTAATCTACAACTCTATTATAATGTTACTTGTGAGATTAGGTTTTGAAAGGACTGAAGTTTCCAGTTTTGGATGTGATCTCTCACCTTCTCTCTCTCTTGAATAACTGGCTTTGGGGGAAGCCAGCTGCTGCATCTTGAGGACCTTCCGTCAGCCTGATGAGAAGCCTATATGGAAGGGACTGAGGCCTGCCTACAGCCATGGGAGTGAGCGTGGAAGCAGATCTGCAACCCAGACTTGGCAGATTCACTGCAACCTCAAGAGAGACTGAATCAGAGCCACCCAGCAACTAAACTAAATTCTGACTCAAATAAAATGAGATAATAAGTGTTTGTTGTTTTAAATTGCAATTTGGGGGTGAAAAGGATTCTTAATATATATGTACCTAAGGAAAGAGTATTGAAATATGAGGGAAAATCTTTAATAATGTAACTATAAGGAGAAATTGATGAAACCACTATTTCAGTTGGAGACTTCAACACCCCCTGTATCAGAAGTGGTCAGTTCCAGTGGCAAAATACGGGACCATAAAACAACACCTTAACAAATTTAAACGACTGAAAAGCATACAGTGTCTATTCTCAGACCACAATGGAATTATCCTAGAAATCAGTAATAGGTAATTGGAAAATCCCAGAATACTTGGGAATGAAACAGTGCACATCAGAGTAACACATGGGTCCAAGAAGAACTCTCGAGAGAAATGGTAAAGCCTTTTGCACCGTCTTACGTAGCTTAAGGGGTGGTAAATTGGAGTTAGGATAACATTCATTTGTTCAGATGTGTGCTTCTCATCCTAGCAAGTATGTTTTTTTCTTCTCTCAGACTGTCTATAGCTCTGTTATAAAATACTACAGATTAGCATTTAGTAGTACAAGATTTGGAATAGTTTTTTTCTGTTTAGAAAAAAATAAAGATATTATTTTTTGAAATAATTAAACAGTTATAGTTTAATAAGAATAGAAGTTTCATGTTCATTATGTATTGGCTTTAAAAATAACAACAGAATCGTATTTAGCTTATGTTTATTATATGTAGAAGTATGTGATAAACAGATTCTAAAGTTACACAAAAAGCAAAAATCTTGTATTGCTAAGGTAATCTTGCTAAAGCTGAAACTCCAGTAATTTGGCCACCTCATGCGAAGAGTTGACTCATTGGAAAAGACTCTGATACTGGGAGGGATTGGGGGCAGGAGGAAAAGGGGACGGCAGAGGATGAGATGGCTGGATGGCATCACCGACTCGATGGACGTGAGTTTGAGTGAACTCCGGGAGTTGGTGATGGACAGGGAGGCCTGGCATGCTGCACTTCACGGGGTTGCAAAGAGTCGGACACGACTGAGCAACTGAACTGAACCGAACTGAAGGTAGTCTTACGAAATTTAGTAAATCTGTACTGTACTGATGTAAATCTTTGGAATGTTCTTCCCATTGTGATACTCCTTCAGTTTAATTAAAATTTCTTCCTAAGAAAAGCCCAACAAACTAAATCATGTGTCTGAAGCAGCTGGTTCTTTCATTGTTAGAAGAAGTTGATTATTTTTTTTCCAGCTAAAGCATTGGATGAAGTTGTTAATATATTTTGGGTTCATGTTAATTGAAAATTATAACTTATGGCTTAGATATTTGAATAATGCACAGTACAAAGATTTTTTTTTTTCCCCTAAAGGACTTTCCTGAATTGAGATCAGCTATGTGAAAAAGAGCTCTTTGTTTCTCATCTTATGCTTATTTTAGGGTATAATCCCACTGAGTGGATTATTAAGAATTGCCCACACTATATTCATGGTGTGTTTTCTACCACTATCTCCGTATCTCTCTCTCTCTCTCTCACACACACACACCCCACCCCTATACATACTCTTTGGTGTTGGCTAGAGTCATTTAGTTTATAATTTTTGAATTTCAATGCATGTGTTTTTGTGCTATCCCCTTGTTCTAACCTTTAATGGTTATTCTTTGCTTCTGATTCATATCCTCTTTCATTCCTATCAGAGAACTTTTGGCTTCTGTAAAGATAGCAGGTTGATTTAAATAACAGAATTAATTTTCTGGTTCTAGAATGTTAGACTTGTGTCTAGAAAACAGAGCTATGATAAATAATATGAGTTGTATGATAACGTAGTAGCACTGGCAGTGAGTTAAACGCTTCTTTCTCATGTTTGTATGAGAAAGTTAAGTCCTATTTTAGAGCAGGCCAAAATTTTCACATATAACTTCTTGCTTCAGCTAATCACAACTGTACATAGATTGCAAAAATGTCAGTTTAGATCCTATACTCACAGATCTGTACTTTTTAGAATAAGTTGTTTTAAAACTAAATGTAGCCATAAAATTATCTACTTTCTAGGAAGAAATAAAACCACTTATATATATTAACTCTAAGAAAAAAAAGAAAGTAGGGTATTACTTATAATTTTGGTTTCTCTAGACCTTTTCTCTTCTCTTGGGATTTAGTATTTTCCTTTCTGTTCCTTTAATTTACTGACTTTGCTTTTACTCTCCTTTTGTGTTTTGCATTATTTTTTAAAAAGTATTTATTTATTTTTTTGGCTTTGTTGGGTCTTAGTTGCGGCATGTGAGATCTTTCGTTGGGGCACACAGTCTCTCTAGTTGTGGTGCTTGGGCTCAGTTGCCCCATGTGTGGGATCCTAATTCCCTAACCAGAGATTGAACATACGTCCCATGCATTGCGCAGCAGATTCTTAACCACTGGGCCACTAGGGAAGTCCCCCCAAATTAATATTTTTTAATATTTTCTTCAGATTATATTTGACTTATTTTTCCTTTATAGTAGAGTTTTACTGTATTTGGTAACTTTGAAATTTTTAAATTTGAATTTTTTATAAATTAGTTTTACAATACAAATAAATTGAATTCAACTTTTAATTTACTTCTTCTTAGTAGAAGCTTCTTTCCCCCCTCACTACCAGAGCTGGAAATTTTCAGAAGCAGAGGAAAAGGGTGTGTGTCTGATTTAGCGTACCTAATTCTTGGGATTTAGGTAGTGGGAAATTATCTTCAGATTCTTTAATTATACCAGGTTCTTTATATCTACAAGGTGGACACTGTCCTTTCTGCTTGGGTCAGTGTTTATTTGAGACCTGTCAGTTCTTTTTTCACTAAGTTTATTTATCTAATCATGGTAAAATATACATAAAATACAACTTAGCATTTTAACCATTTTTAATGTACAGTTGCTGCTAAGTTGCTTCAGTTGTGTCCGACTGTGCGACCCCATAGATGGCAGCCCACCAGGCTCCCCCGTCCCTGGGATTCTCCAGGCAAGAACACCGGAGTGGGTTGCCATTTCCTTCTCCAATGCATGAAAGTGAAAAGTGAAAGTGAAGTTGCTCAGTCGTGTCCGACTCTTCGCGACTCCATGGACTGCAGCCTACCAGGCTCCTCCATCCATGGGATTTGCCAGGCAAGAGTACTGGAGTGGGGTGCCATTGCCTTCTCCGAATGTACAGTTAAGTGGCATTAAATATATTCACATGTGCAACCATCACTACTGTCTGTCTTTAGAACTTTTTCATCATCTCTTAACAGAAATTCTGTATCTGTTGAACAATAACTTCCCATTCCTCCCTCCTCTCCCTGCCCCTGGTAATCACATTCTTTCTGGCTTTGTGAATTTGACTCTTCTAGGTATTTCATAGAAGTGGAATCATACAATGTTTGTCCTTTTGCATCTGGCTTGTTTCACTTAGCATATTATCTTCAGGCTGCTATGAACATTAGGGTACATGTATCTATTTGAATTTGAGTTTGCTCCAGATAAATGCCCAGGAGTTGGTTCAGTCTCTTGATTTGAGGAATTACACTGAATGATTTTCAAGTATTGAATTAGCCTTTAATTCTGAGCATAAACGCTACTTAATGGGGTGTATTATTCTTTTTACATATTACTGGGAACAGTCTGCTAATACTTTGCTGGGGATTTTTTACCTATATTCACGAAAGACATTGATCTGTAGTTTTCTTATTATATCTTTGTCTGGTTTTGGTCTCAGGATTATACTCAACTCAAAAAATAGATTTGGAAATATTACTTTTCTGTCTTCAAGAAAGCTTTATGTAGAGTTTTAATATTTTATCTTGATTAATTGAATTTGCTTATTAAACTATAAGGCCTAAGAATTTTTTTTGTAGTAAGGTTTTAAACTAGATATTCTGATATACAGGACTATTCAGAATATCTGTTTCTTCTTGAGTGTCTTTAAAAAAATTTATTCACTTCATCTGAGCTGTTGAGTTATGGGTATGAAGTTATTTTAAATAGTTCCTTATTATAGTATTAATGTTTTTGAGATCTGTATACTTTAAATTCCTGATACTGATAATTTGTGTCTCCTTCTTTTTCTTTGTCCATCTGGCTGAAAGTGAAAGTCGCTCAGTCATGTCTGACTTTTTGCGACCCCATGGACTACACAGTCCATGGAATTCTCTAGGCCAGAAACTGGAGTGGGTAGCCTTTCCCTTCTCCAGGGTATCTTCCCAACCCAGGGATTGAACTCTGGTTTCCCACATTGCAGGTGAATTCTTTACCAGCTGAGCCACAAGAGAAGCCCAAGAATACTGGAGAGGGTAGCCTGTCCCTTCTCTAGCGGATCTTCCTGACCCAGGAATCAAACTGGGGCCTCCTGCACTGCAGGCAGATTCTTTACCAGCTGAACTATCTGGCTAGAGGTTTATAAATTACATTCAGCATTTCAGAGAACTAGCTTTGATTTCATTAGTTTTTACCTAAGTGTTTTCCTGTTTTCTATTTTTTTTTTTACCCCTCTGATCTTTATTATTATTGTTTTTGCTTCTGATCTATATGCTCTTGAATACTTGAGGGGAACCTTCTACAAATCTCTGGCATTTTCTCTCTTAGCATTTTCGTCTTTTGCAGATTCTAGCTCTCTTGGTCTTTCTGGATATCTGTTCTGTCTTCTCCTCCCAGGGAATCTGTTGGACTTCATCCCTCTCTGTTCTGTAAACTCAGTGTGGGAAGCAGAGGAAGTCCTAAGGGTCACCTCATTTTTCATGATTATTGTCCTATATTACATGATGTTCATTGTCTTGAAAACTTGTTATTTATATATTTTGTTCAGTTCTTTACTCCTTTAAAAAATTTGTTTTGACAGGAGCTTAAATCTAGCTCTTCATTACTCCATCTTGGCCCATCATTTACTTGTCAACTGTTTTCTTATCTAAATAGTAAACTCTTGAAGGGAAGATAGCTTTCGTACCCCTTATAGTATGTAGTATAGGGCCTTGTTTTCAGTCAGTGCTTACTGTGAATTTGACTTATTTCTGGAGTTTACTTGAACTGAATGGAAGAGGAAGGTAAAACACAAGAGTAAAGCCATCACCTGACTGCATTTCCCCTGCTTGTCAAATGAATGCTGTGTGGAGCGTGGCAGTAGAATTTCTGTACTTCTCTCATGCCCTTAACAGCTGGATTACTGGAACTGCTGCCTTAACCACCACCAGATATAATGTAACCCAACCGGTCCATGTATTTAGCCTTAGTTTTTACAAGAATGGGTCAGGTTTGTAGGATGATGAGAAGGACAGAAATATATAGGAAAATCACAGATTAAGAAACAGTCTAAAAAAAATTCCCCTTGATGCTAACTCCAAAATTCAGTTTCATTATTAAAATCAGGAGCTTTTAACCAAATTTACTTTTTTCTTTTTTTAACCATTTTTGTTTCATTACAGGCCATTGGAATTTATCTTGTTTTTGAAATTGGGTGTGTCTTTTTTGTTAAATTTATTTTTCATGTGTTGTACATGTCCCAACTATGTTTTTGGTGTACAGTTAGTCAGTGAAGGTTCAATATTATGCCATCCTGATTTAAGTCATATTCCTAGGGTAGTAACTTTCAAAAATAAGTAGGATTTAACTTCCCTTGATTCTCAGTGGACCAGGAAAAGCAAAAAGAAAATTCAGAATTACAAATCGTGTTATTCTTTTACTGACGCTCTGCAGTAGATAATAGATAAATCGTTTCTTTATAGAATAATGCTAAATTGGGAGTGCTTAGTTTTCATTCTAAATTCTGTGAATTATTTCCCCATCAATTTCTGTATCTAAGTCTTCTAAACACTGTCGTACAAAGGGACACTGTTATCCTAGAAGTTGAAGTGGAGCCTACTTGGGTGAATCTGGGCACATTATTTAGCCTTTCTGTATTTCAGTTTCCTCCTTTGTAAAACAGGTACACTGTCTGCTTTCACTATTTCATGGGACAGTTATGATCATTGTGGAAGATAAAGAGTCAAATTCAACAAAGTTTTAAATAGCACCTATCTTTGAGAGAGACAGTGGTAGTAAATTCTAGGGAAATAATTGAATAAAACACAGCTTTATGGTTAGTAATAATATAGTGAGACATACAGCTTGTTTTGTAATCAGTTGTAATACAAGGTAGTTGGATAAATGTTCAAATATAGATATTCAAGGATTGAGAGCCCCCCCAAAAGGAGCAGTTTAAACTTGAAATAAGCGAACCCGTCACTGAGCTGCTGATTGTTTGATCTCAAGCCCTCGTGCTTTGAAAATGCCAAGGTGCTATGTAAACAGAAGATGTGCTATTATTTTATTTTATGTTTATTTAAGCATTTTCATTTAAGCATTTTCCCGTGAGCTAATCTGATTGGAGACCTCTTAGCCATTTTCTCTTTACCTTTGTTGTTTGCTTTGTAGGTCTGACCTTGTTATTCAGTCTTCATTATTTTTGGTCCTGATGCTTGGGTCTAGGTACACTGTGGTGGTGTGGCACTCAGGCTTTCTCTCTTCTGTGAATGAATGATTTAGTTGTTATTTTTCAAGGGAAAATTTTTCTCTATATATATTGTATTCTTTGATAAAGTAGTGATCGAAAGGAAGATTTTCTCCTCCAGGCTGCTTTTCAGAGATTATTACCTCTGAAGTTCCAAGGAGACACTCATTTTGCTATTATCCAGATACATTTAGACTGAGCTTTTTTTGCAGTAGAACATTTTGTTCTGCTTGCTGTAATTTTTTTTCAAGGGACAAAGATAAACAGCTTAAACAGATAACCATCTCTGGTTGCTGTTTCTAACAATAATATTTAGCAGCCAGTGAATATTCTGCAAGTGCCTTTCTCAGAAAGGCTGCATTAAGTAAACAAGTAGTAAGTATTCTGGGTGACTGACAGATGATAGAATTTAAAACTAGCCAACTGTCCATATCAAACTAATACATTGTTTTTCTGTTTTGGTAAATAATACCCATCTTGTTTAGACAGTTCTTATCAAAAACAGTGTTAGCATTTCATACCAAACATATTTTTGTAAAGCCCATGAGAGCTAAAACTAACAAATTTTGAACTGGTTGAATCATTTCATTAGTTTACTTAGATGTATATTTTGATTTATTTCCAAATCACAAGTTATACTGTATCCTGTGTTTTGAAAAATGATAGTTTTTGTGCAGTGTTGCAGTCAGCTACCATTTACAGTAAAACTTGGGTTGTTTTTGACACTGATATCTTAGCCATGGATTGAATTGGTACTTGGAATTGATTACAGGGGTTTTGTGAAGTTTCTGTACTTAATATTTTGTGGTATCTATATCATGTATCACTGTGATTTGGAGTGTCATTCCTCTGCAAACATATAATACTAGTCTGAGGGACTTAGCCATTTCTAGTACTCTTGCCTGGGCCCACAGAAAATACAGCTACTATATACATTACACACACACACACACACACACACACACATATATATATATAGGTTTCCCTGGTGATTCAGACAGTAAAGAATCTGCTTGCAGTGCAGGAGACCTGGGTTTGACCCGGGTTGGGACAATCCCCTGGAGAAGGAAATGGCAACCCACTCCAGTATTCTTGCCTGGAGAATTCTATGGACAGGGGAGCCTGGTGGGCTACAGTCCATAGGGTCTGAAAGAGTTGGACACGACTGAAGGACTAACACTTTCACACACACACACACACACACACACACATATTTCAGGTTCAGATATTTTCTTGCACTATATTACATTCAGGTAACAACTATGCATCATTAAAATCACCAGAAACACTAAAACATAAACTCCCACAGGGCAAGGACTTTATTTTTCTTATCCTGTTTTAGTGCTTGGCACAGAGTAGTTGCTCAATGAACTAATTGAATTAGTTAATTACCATCCATTTCTGGGTGTCCATCACTGGACACCCAGACACTGGACATCATTGCTTATAAAAATATGGACACGTGGATTCTACCCTTCAGTAATGTCACCTGTTTGGTCCCTCTACCATCCCACACTGTATGTCTCAGATGAGATGTTTCCTCTGTTCCATTCATCAGTTACTGACTAGAACCCTTATATAATAGTAGCAGTAATGAAGGTGATATGGACTGCCAGTATATCTGAGTACCAGCTGTGTGACAGGCTAAAGGTTCTACCATAGTGTTTATTAATCATCCACTGTCTCAGGTATTGTGCTAAACAACTTACATGCATTATATCATTTAATCTTACCCACAAAATATGAGATATTTTATGTTCAAGAAAAACTGAGGTTCAGAGAAATTAGGAAACTTCACTAAGGCCAGAATAACATAACTGCACTTAAGGCCAGAATCAAGACTCAGTTCTTTTCTGTCTGATGTCAGAAGCCTTGAGATTATCAAGTTCAGCCTTCTTTACAAACTTGTTTTCGGTATATCTGATAAATTGCCATCTAGCTTCTGGTTTAATATGTCCAATAAGGGGTTCTAATTCTTGAGGAGATAGCTGTTGGTAGAAATGTAAATTGTTGCAGAAATTATGAAGAACAATATGGAAGTTCCTCAGAAAACTAAAAATAGAACTATTATATGATCCAGCAATTCCACTCATGGGTATATATCCAAAGGAAATGAAAACACTAATTTGAAAAGATACTTGTACTCCCAGTGTTCCTAGCAGTATTATTTGTAATAGGCAGGATATGGATGCAACATAAGTGTCCATCAACAGATGAATGGATAAAGATGTGGTGTGTGTATCTGTATCTGTATATATGTATATGTATATGTATGTGGTGTGTATACATATACACACACTTACACACAATGGAATATTACTCAGCCATAAAAAGAACGAAAATTTGCCACACCTTAAAGTAACCTTTACTGAGTATTTCCTACCTGGCTAGGCACTGTTGTAAGCACTTCCATACTCAAAACAACGCTATTAAAAAATGGCACTATTATTGATCCAGATTTACAATACTTTCAGTTGCTCAGATCCCAAAAGCATAAATCACATTCTGGGTACTCCTCTCTTCCTCACATGCCACATCCATTCCACTAATTACATCTTCAGAAAAATCTATTACTTTCCCTCCATTCCCAACACAATGAGCACAGTCCTCGCTGCCATTATTTCTCTACTGGATAAGCACAGTAGCCTTGAAAAGTTAATATTTATGTTCATGGTGAAATTTTTTTAAAAGGTTTAAAAGGAAAATATCCTCTCTATTCTGACACTCCAGAGACAGTTTCTTGGGTTTTATTTCAGAAGTAATTCTATTAATTTCAAATCTTAAAAGATGTTGCTGTTAAAGTGCTGCACTCATATGCCAGCAAATTTGGAAAACTCAGCAGTGGCCACAGGACTGGAAAAGGTCAATTTTCATTCCAGTCCCAAAGAAAGGCAATGCCAAAAAATGTTCAGAGTACTGCGCAATTGTACTCATTTCACACACTAGCAAAGTAATGCTCAAAATTCTCCAAGCTAGGCTTCAACAGTATATGAACTGAGAACTTCCAGATGTTCAAGCTGGATTTGGAAAGGGCAGAGGAACCAGAGATCAAATTGTCAACTTCCATTGGATCATAGAAAAAGCAAGAAAATTCCAGAAAAAAATCTACTTCTGCTTTATTAACTATGCTATCAATAAAAGAATTGACCCTTTGAACTGTGGTATTGGAGAACTCTTGAGTGTCCCTTGGACTGCAAGGAGATGAAACCAGTCCATCCTAAAGGAAATCCATTCTGAATATTCATTAGAAGGACTGATGCTGAAGCTGAAGCTCCAGTACTTTGGCCACCTGATGCAAAGAACTGACTCTTTGGAAAAGACCCTGATGCTGGGAAAGATTGAAGGCAGGAAAAGAAGGGGGTGACAGGATGAGATGGTTGGATGGCATCACCGACTTGATGGACATGAGTTTGAGCAAGCTCCGGGACTTGGTGATGGACAGTGAAGCCTTGTGTGCTGCAGTCCATGGGGTGTGCTGCAGTCCACCTCACAAAGAGTTGGACAGAACTGAGCAACTGAACTGAGCTGATACATGTTTACCCATCTGGAGCAAATGCTGTTGTGGCCCTGTCCTTCTTTCCTCAGTGCCCTGCCTGTGATCAGCACCTTCCATTTCCATGCAAGTTGTCCTGACATCTGATTGCCAGTACATCTGATTGTTAGCTTAGGGGCTTTCTTGGTCTCCTGAAGCTTACTCTGTACCTGCACAGTGACAGGCCAAAAGTTCTAGGGAATTCATGCTCCAGAGGAGTAGCCTCCAACTGATGACCGACAGAAACTGAGGGGAAAATCTCTAGTTCCCTCGCCCCTTGAATGGGATAAACTCTAATGCCAGACCCACACTGACTCTCAGTGAGACAGTTGAACTCCAGTTGCCCGCAGATGTAGACTACTCATTAATGATCACCATGGCTGCCTTCTTTTCCCTTCTTCCTGACTACAGTTTCCTGGAATTATTTCCTGAAGAAACTGCTTGCACTAAAATCCTCACTTCAGGGTTTGCTTCTGGGGAAACCATAACATAAATATTGGCACACATTCTTAACCCCTCCTTTGTGTACCCCCATGTAATCAGACATGTAGGAAGTAAATCCTGTATATTTGGCCTTAAACACTCAATTTGACCATGTTTGTTTTCTTTAATTCTCATAGGCAGCTGTTGGGATCAATAGAATTTTTTCCATTATTCTTAAATATTTTTGTTTAAATTATTATGCAGTAAAATTGACCTTTTTATTTGTTTAGGATACAGCCTATATATATATTTTAACACATGTATTACCACCACTGCCATTGGAATACAAGATGGTTCAATCGCTGAAATAGATTCCCTCATACTATCCCTTTATTGTCACACCTCCTACCACTGTAACCCCTGGCAACCAGTGATATGTTTACCATTACTGTTATCTTTTTGACAGTGCTGTATAAATGAAATCATACAGTGTGTAAACTTTAGGTCCTGGTTTCTTTCAATTAACGTAATGTATTTGAGACTAAGTTGTTGCCCATATCAGTAGTTTGTTCCTTTTCATTATATTATTCCGTATTCCATTATGTGGGTGTACCGTATTTTTGTTTATCCACTCACCTATTGAAAGGCATTTGAGTTACTTTCAGTTTTTGGCTGTTATGAATAATGTACTGTGAACGCTCATGCACAAGTTTTTGCGTAGACCCATTAGTTTTCATTTCTCTTGGGTATATACCTAGATGTAGAACTACTGATTCATGTGTTAGCTGTATGTTTGACCTTTTGCTGAACTGCTGGACTGTTTTTCAAAAGAGTTTGTACTGTTTGAAATTTCTACCAGCAGTTCTGTACATTCTTGCCAATACTTTAACCAGCCTCTTTGACTATACTCATCCTAATGGGACTGAAGTACTATCTCATTGCATTCCCCTAATGACTCATGTTGTTAAGCATCTTTTTGTGTGTTTTTGGCTATTTGCATGATCTTCTTTGAATAAATATTTATTCAAGTATTTGCCTATTTTCTGATGGGATTGACTGTTATTTTTACTGTTGAGTTTTGAGAGTTCTTTATATATTCTGGAGACTTGGCTTTTAATTTTCTTAAGAGTGTCTTTTTTACAGGCCAAATTTTTAACTTTTGTCAAGTTTGAGTTACTAATTTTTCTTAACACATCCTGCTTTTGTGTTATTTCTAAGAATTCTTCATTTAAATCCCAGGTCACAAAGATTTTCTCTTGTGTTTTCTTCTAAAAGTTTTATGACTTTGTTTTTTGTTTAGTTTTCTTTGGAAGGAATGATGCTAAAGCTGAAACTCCAGTACTTTGGCCACCTCATGCGAAGGGTTGACTCATTGGAAAAGACTCTGATGCTGGGAGGGATTGGGGGCAAAAGGAGAAGGGGACGACAGAGGATGAGATGGCTGGATGGCATCACTGACTCGATGGACGTGAGTCTGAGTGAACTCCGGGAGTTGGTGATGGACAGGGAGGCCTGGTGTGCTGCGATTCATGGGGTCGCAAGGAGTCGGACACGACTGAGCGACTTATCTGATCTGATCTGATGGTCCATTTGGAGTCAGTCTCTATATAAGACAAGTTTAGATTGAGATTAGGTTTTATTTTCGTTTGCATTTAAACAACCTGTTGTCCCAACACCACTTGTTGGAAAAAGACTATTTTTTTTTCCAGTTTGAATTACAAGCGCTCTTTGTCAGAGATCAAATGGTCATACTTACGGGTCTGTTTATGGACTTCTATTCCACTGACCTACCCGCCC
>NW_011495061.1:6750253-6760847 GCF_000754665.1 Bison bison bison | reverse complement strand
CATGTTTTGGCCACACTGGTGACTTGTGGAACCCTTGACCAGGGATCAAACTCAGGATCCTAGCAGTGGAAGCATGGAGTCCCAACCACTGGACTGCCACAGAATTCCAAACAATCTCTTGATTACTGTTGCTTTATAATTGTCATAAAATTCAGTACTGTGGTTTTTCCAACTTAATTTCTTTTTACAGCATTTTTTTAGTTATTGTTGTTCTTTTGTTGTACCATTTAATGTTTAAAAATGAACTTTATCTGTAAGTACAAAAAATGCCCTGCTTGCATTTTTATTTTAATATAGATCATTTTGGTGGAAATTTATATCTTTAATATGGTGAGTCTTCTGATACTGTCTCCCAGTTTTTAATAACATCCTTGCTGTCTTTCTTAAGTGGCATGATTTGTTACATTTATATCTAAAAGTTTTCAGTAACAATGTGTCTATACATCTGTGTATGTGTGGCAGAGGGACTGTGATGGGTGTGAGACTTTTCCCTGTTGTCAGGCAGTGTTCCTTTGGGTTCTGAAAGGATGTAGGCCCCAACTCTGGTCCCAGGAGTTTTGAAAGAAGTAGGAATGCAATCATTGGTCTTCAGCACTGGGTTCTTAGGGAATATGCCTAGCTGGGCCTAACCTTTCAACTGCAGCAAGAACCAACAGGATCTTATTATTCCATTCTGAATAAAATTCCATGAGCCAGTGGGGCCAGGGTGGAAGGAAGCTTTTATAAATGTTGCTGCTTTTTTTTGAGCTTCATGTTGTTTATTGCTCATGTATAGAAATGTGATTTTTGTGTTTTGACTTTGTATCTTGCTGCAGTTTTGTTTGTATTAGTTCTAGGAAGATTTTCTTTTTTAATCCCTAGGTTTTTCTACAGACATTCTTGTCATCTACATATTGAGGCAGTTTTATTCCTTCATTCTAGTCTGTATGTCTTTTTTTTGCCAGAATGGTGAATGTAGATATCCTTGCATTTTTCCTGTTCTTAGGTGGAAAATATGTCACCTTGCATCATTTACTGTGATGTTCGCTGTAGATCAATTGCACGTGTCCTTTTTATGGTTGAAAAGTTCCCTTCTATTCCTGGGTTGATGAGAATTTTTATCCTGATGGTGTCAATGTGTTGTTAAATGATATTATGATGTGGTTTTTCTTTTTTAGATTGATATGATGGGTTATATTGACTTGTTTTTGAACGCTGAGTTAACCTTAAGTTGCTTGAATAAATCCCACGTGTTTGTATTTCCTTTTCCTTTTATATACCGCAGAATTCGACTGCCTAATTTTTTTTTTTGAGACATTTTGCGTGTACATTATTTTGAAGCCAGTCACCAGTCTTTTTACTATACTGAGCTTAATATATAGTACATAATTTATTTTATAAAAGGTTTCATTTGGGGCAATTTTTCCCTCTTCAGATCTGCTAATAAGTCTTTTTTTCCTTGTTTGTTTTGTTTTGTTTTGTAAATGTTTCCCTTAAAAATAATATCTCTAGCGTATCACATTCATGTTTTGCTTTTTGGATGACGTTGTATTAGGGGATAGTAGACCCTCCCTTGGCTTTTAGTTTCTTTAAGTGAAAGACCATTAGTTCTCAAGTTTACCTTCTTTCTTGGGCTCTTATAGAGCACTTTAAAGGACAAGAATGCAAATGAATGTTTCACACATGATATAATTTCTGAAGTTTCATTTTCATGTAGTATGAGCCACATTATACATGGGCTTTTTGAAGGAGTCAGTTGACATCAAGTTTTCACTGGGTTCTTTGTTTTTAGAGATCATGGTAATGGGACTATAAGTGGGAAAGCCCCAGATGAAAACATTCCTTCCATTTGTCATCCAGGAAATTAGTAAAATTCCAATGTTTATATAAACAATGTTCATAAACTGAAAAGAAAGAGGAATTGTAATGGAACTCACCTTATTTCTCCTATTCATAAGCACTAAATTTTGAATTCATTCTAAAAAAATCCAAGGAATTATTATGACTATTGGTTAAGTTTCAGTTTTCAATTAAAAGAGTTGGACCCGACTGAGTGACTGAACGAACTGATAACTGTCTTTGAAATATGTATTTTTGACTTTTAAAGTGCAATGAGCTTCAGGAAGTGAGTAGTTGAGCCTGAAAGATTTTGAAATGTCAGCTCTCTGTACTGAATGGAATCTTAATTTTCCTATAAAATATATAAAGTCTTGATGATATTCGTTTTTTCTTAGAGTTTATAAAATTTTAACTTTAGTAACTATAATCTTAATGAGTTCTACCTGAATGGCTAAATAAAATATATGAAATGCCTATGTGTAAAACTAAATATTTGTATGTGGTGAAATGGTGACAGTGAATTTAGATAAAGGAAGATGGCTTTCATTGTACTATTTGAAGTAAGACTTAATATTTATATACGCACATGTGTATGTAAGTGGTACAACAATATGTGGAAGGAAACACCTATGATTTCTCCAGCAAGCCACTTAAGGAAGCACTTAATCCTATATGTATAAATATACACAAAGTCAAAATTACCTGTGTGGATATTGTGCTGGGGTGACTTGCAAGCACCAAGAGATTAGGGAACCCAATGTGCAAAGATTATTTTTTTCTGCTTAGGAACTTTCTCCATTAACGTGTTGCTTCATTTCATCATCCTTTACATTTAGAACACATAACAACAGCAGTTAATCTTTTCTTGAACAAGTGTCAAAGTTTCCCATTGGTGGGAGGAGATGAGCTGTCTTTGTATTTGAGGTTTATTTCTGGATTCTCTGTTTTGTTCCTTTCCTCTGTTTGCCTGTTTACTCTAATACCACACTGCTGTTTATTACTCTGGCTTTATCACAGTTCTTGAAATCAAGTAGTGTTAGTTCTTTTACTTTTGTCTTTTTCAAAGTTGGTTGAGCTATTCTGTATCCTTTACATTTCAGTTGGAATTTTAAATTCAGTTTTATAATTTTTACCAAAGACAAAAACAAAACCCTTCTAGCATTTGGATTGGAATTACATTGAATCTTGGAGAAGGCAATGGCACCCCACTCCAGTACTCTTGCCTGGAAAATCCCATGGATGGAGGAGCCTGGTAGGCTGCAGTCCATGGGGTCACTAAGAGTCAGACACGACTGAGCGACTTCACTTTCACTTTTCACTTTCATGCATTGGAGAAGGAAATGACAACCCACTCCAGTGTTCTTGCCTGGAGAATCCCAGGGACGGGGGAGCCTGATAGGCTATAGTCCATGGGGTCGCAAAGAGTCGGACACGACTGAGTGACTTTTTACTTACTTTTACTTTACATTGAATCTATAGATTTATTCAATTTTAGGTTAATTTGGAAAGTTGATAGTTTAATAATGTTGAACAAAGCATTATCCCTTGAACAAAGTATATCTTCCTATTTATTTAGATCTTCTTTAGCTTTTTAGGAATGTTTTGCAGTTCAGTCTACAGGTCTTTCATATTTTTTGACATTTTATCCCTATTTCATATTTTTGATGCTATTGTACATGATATTTTCATTTATGATTGTTCACTCTTAATGTGTAGAATACAACTGATTTTTGTGTATTGATTCTATAATCTTACTCAGCATCATGTATTATTAGTTCTAGACATTGTTTGTAGATTTTCTACATTGTCAGTTGAATGCCGTCTGTGAGTAAGGAGTTTTATTTCTGTTTTTCCAAAATATATACCTTCCATTCCTCCCTCCCTCCCTCTGTTCCCCTAATTGCTCCAGCTCGAACCTGTAGCACAAAGTAGAGTAGATGTGGTCATAGTGGACATGCCGGTCTTATTTCTGGTCTTAGCAGGAAAGCATTCAGGTTTTAAATATTCAGTGTGTGACGTTCACTGTAGGTTTTGCGTAGATGTCCTTTATCTGTTAAGGAAATTTCGCTGTTACTCCTAATGTGCTCAGAATTTTTTATTAGAAGTGATACTGAATTTCAAATACTTTTTGCTTCTGTCAAAATGATCATATTCTTTTTTCTTTTTTAGTTTGTTACAGTTCCTTGTGTAACCATGTTAAAATAATGAATTATATTGTTTTTCAAATGTGAACCAACCCTTTATTCTTGGGACAAATCCTTCTTGGTCATGATGCCATTTACTGTATTCTTAGATTCAGTTTGCTAAAAAGTATTTTTAAAAGAATTTCTGTGACTGTGTTCCTGAGGGCTACTGCTAGTTTTCTTATAATGTTTTCGTCAGATTTTGGTATCAGGGTAATATTGGCTTCATGGGATGAGTTGGGGATTATCCTGTCCTTTTCACATTTTTAGAGTTTGTGTAGAACATTGTTATGGATTCCTTAAATGTTCAGTAGACTCCACCAGTAAAACTGTAGTTTTCATTATGGGTAGATGTTTAAGTACAGTTTTAATTTCTTTAGTAAATATAGGGTTCTTCAGGTTATCGGTTTCTTCATGAGTGAGCTTGGGTAGTTTGTATTTTTTAGATAATTTTGTTTATTTTTTCTGATTGTCGAGTTTATTTGCATAAGCTTATCCATAATATTCCTTTATTAATCTTCTACTGTCAGCGCTCTATAGTGATACCATCTGTCTCATTTCTGATTTTGGCAGTTTGTGTCTTCTCTTTTCTCATTTTCAGTCTGGCTAGAAGTTTGTCAACTTTTTTGATATTTTAAAAGAACCAGCTACTGCTTTCATTATTTCTTTTTCTATTGCATATGTTCTCTATTTCATTGATTTCTGTTTTGATCCCTATTATTTTCTTTTATTCTGTTTACTTTGAGTTTTCTCTTCTTTATCTAGTTAAGGTAGAAGCTGAGTTCATTGACCAAAACCTTTCTTCTTTTCTATTTTAAGTGCTATAACTGCCCCCTTAATTGCTGCTTTAGTGGCATCCCACAGATTCTGATAGGTAATCTTTTCACTTCATTTAGTTCAAAATACTTTGTAATTTCCCTTTTGATTTCCTCTTTGACCCATGAGTTATTTAGAAATTTATTATTTAGCTTCCAAGACTGTGGATTTTCTAGAGATCTGTTTTTAATTTCTGATTTAATTCCCTTGTGGTGTGAAAATACGCTTTTTATGATTCAAGTCATTTTAAATTCATTGCAATATATTTTATGACCCAGAATATACTCTGTCTTGCCTTTTTTGAAGTATGCTTGAAAAGAATGTGTGTTCTGCTGCTATTTGTGTGGAGTGTTTTATAAAAATTAGTTAGGTCTAGTTTGGTTGATCAGATCAGATCAGATCAGTCGCTCAGTCGTGTCCGACTCTTTGCGACCCCATGAATCGCAGCACACCAGGCCTCCCTGTCCATCACCAACTCCCGGAGTTCACTGAGACTCAGGTCCATCGAGTCAGCGATGCCATCCAGCCATCTCATCCTCTGTCGTCCCCTTCTCCTCCTGCCCCCAATCCCTCCCAACATCAGAGTCTTTTCCAATGAGTCAATTCTTCGCATGAGGTGGCCAAAGTACTGGAGTTTCAGCTTTAGCATCATTCCTTCCAAAGAAATCCCAGGGCTGATCTCCTTCAGAATGGACTGGTTGGATCTCCTTGCAGTGCAAGGGACTCTCAAGAGTCTTCTCCAACACCACAGTTCAAAAGCATCAATTCTTCGGCGCTCAGCCTTCTTCACAGTCCAACTCTCACATCCATACATGACCGCAGGAACAACCATAGCCTTGACTAGACAAACCTTTGTTGGCAAAGTAATGTCTCTGCTTTTGAATATGCTCTTTAGATTGGTCATAACTTTCCTTCCAAGGAGTAAGCGTCTTTTGAATTTGGTTGATAGTATTGTTCAGATCTTTTACATTCTTAGTATTTTTTTTTGTAAACTTGTTTTATCAGTTATTAAGAGATTCTGAAGTCTTTGACTAAAATAGAGGAAATTTGTGTCTTTTTACTCATAGCTCTGTCCGATTTATTTCATGTATTTTGAAGCTCTTTATAAGGGGCATAAATACTTAGAAATTTATGCTTCCTTGAGGAGCTGGCTCATAAATCATTATAAAATTTCTTTTTAATTCCTGTTAGCATTCTTTGGTCTGAAATCTACAGTAATATTAATCTTAATCCAGCTTTCTTTTGGTTAATGTTAGCATATGATATCTGTTTTCCATCCTTTTTAACTTCTTTGCCTCGTTGTATTTTTAAGTTTCTTGTAGGCAGCACACGTTTGGGTCTTGCTTTTTATCCAAATTCCATTATCTCAGCCATTTAATGTGATTATTAATATAGTTAGGTTTAAGTTTATTTTACTGCTTGTTTTTTGTTCATCTCATTGACCTTTTCTGCTTTGTTTTAGATTATTTTTCTTGATTATTCTATTTTATTTCTTTTGTTGTCGTGTTATTTTTAACTATTTGTCATTTTTCAGTCTTATACATCTTTAACTTACAGTCTATTTAACTTAACACTCTATATTTAAGTGATACTATACAACCTTTCCTACAGTATTATGAACTGTATAGTATTCCTGTACTCTGCCATTTGCCTCTCCTGACTTTTGTACAATTGTTGACATATACTTTACATTTACTGATATATATATATATATATAGTATAAATCCCATACCACAATGTTATTTTTGTTTATATAGTCAATCATCTTTAAAAGAAATTTAAATAAGGAAAATCTTATTTATTTATGCACATGGTTACACTTTTGGTGCTCTGTACTGTTTTGTGTAGATCCAGTTTTTATCTGCTGTTGTTTGGCCATTATTTATTCAAACATTTTTTTCTCTTTCTTCTCCTCCTCACTTCCTTGATTCTTACTACTCTTATGTTAGGATGCTTGAAGTCTTAGAGCTCACTGATGCTCATTTCATTTCATTTCAGAGGGTTCTTTCTTTTTTCTGTATTTTATTTAGATAATTTTATTGGTGTGAATTCAAAACAGGGAGGCCTGGCATGCTGCAATTCATGGGGTCGCAAAGAGTCGGACACGACTGAGCAACTGAACTGAACTGAATCTTTTTTTCTGTGACATTTAATATGTTGTGTATCCTATCCATTTTTAAAATCTCATACATTGTAGTTTTTCTCTTTAGAAGTTGATTTGAGTCTTTTATATTTTCCACGTCTCTATTTAACTTTTTCAACGTGTAGGAATCAGTAATAGTAGCTGTGTGTATTTTTTTGCTCATTCTGATATCTCTATCAGTTCTAAGTCAGTTTTGATTGATTCTCCTCCTCATTATGGGTTCTGTTTCCCTCTCTCTTTGTATGTCTGTTGATCTTTAATAAGGTGCCTGACATCCTGAATTTTATTTTGTTGGATGATGGACATTTTGTATTCCTATAAATCTTCCTGAGCTTCTAAGATGCAGTTAAGTTACTTTAAACAATTTGACCTTTTTGGGTCTTGCTTGTATGATTTGTTATGTAATTTTAGAGCAGATTCAATCTAGGTCTAATTATTCCTACTACTGAGACAAGACCTTTCTATGGATTCTGTCCAGTGTCCCATGAATTATGAATTTTTCCATTCTGGATGGAAGGAACAGACACTTTGCCCAGCCATGCTTAAATGATGAGTGCTCTTTTTTCTAATCTTTTTAGATGACTCTTTTACCAGCCTGGGTGGTTTCCTCATATACATGCACTGACCAGAGCCCTCCTGAATTCTCAGAGGAACCCTTGCAGATATCCCATTCTTTCTTTCTGCAACTCCCTGCTCTCTGGGTTCTGTCCTAAGAACTCTAGCTGCCTTGCTCTCCAGAGGTCTCCACTCTATTTCCTTGTCTAGGGAGTCCTCTAAGCCCCACCTCTGTTCCCCCTCCCTGCACCATGGCCTGTAAACTCTCTCAAGGCAGAAAGTGGTGCCAATAGTGAAAGTGAAAGTCACTCAGTTATGTCCAGCTCTTTGTGACCCCCATGGACTATACAGTCCATGGAATTCACCAGGCCAGAATACTGGAATGGGTAGTCCTTCCCTTCTCTGGGGGATCTTCCCAACCCAGGGATCGAACCCAGGTCTCCCACATTACAGGCAGATTCTTTGCCAGCTGAGCCACAAGAGAAGCCCAAGAGTACTGGAGTAGGTAGTCTATCCCTTCTCCAGCGGCTCTTCCTGACCCAGGAATCAAACTGGGGTCTCCTGCATTGCAGATGGATTCTTTACCAAATGACCTGCTGTTTCCTGCTTTTCAGGGATCTTTGTCCTTCAGTTGCCCACTATTTCATATTATTTTTTTCCAGCTTTTTAAGGTGTTTCAAGCTGCAGGGTAAATCTTGGCCCAAAATATGGATCAGTTTTTATTAAAGTTTTATTACCTTGTTGTTCATAGTAGTTTTCTAGTTGATCCTTTTCACTTTTCCAGTGAATGATATAACAGTTATATCATTGGGAAATAGCGATACTTTTATCTTCCAATTTTTGTATTGTTAGTTTCTTTCTCTTGGATAATTGCTTCTGCTAATATGTCCAGTAAACAATATCAGCAATAATGGAACTCATTTTTAATTTAAGAATGAGTGTTACGTTGAATTATGTCTTATTTTTAAAATTAAGGAGTTAATTTTATTACTTTAATAGTTTATTAATGTAATTAATTAATGTTAATAGATTTCTGTTGGTATTTTGATTTTTTTTGATCCATTGTAAAATATTTAGCCTTCTCTTTTTATGTATTTTTTTCTCTTTAGGATCTTTTTTTTTTTTTTTTCATTTGTTGAACTTTCACGATGATGTGCTAAAATTAATGGCTTTTAAAAAACATTAACTCAGTGTGCTAGACATATTGAAGTTTAATTCTGTCCTAAGGTCCTGAGTCTTTCTGGGGAGTGGGCGTGGGAGGGCTGTGTTGTTATTTCTTTTATATATTTTCTTTATGTGTATTCCTTTTGAATTTCCTGTTACCTAAGAATTAGAACTTCCACGATCTAAGTTTCTTACTTATTTCTTTCCCATTTTCCATTTGTATGTCCCTTTTGGGGGCCTACTGGAACAGTCTTACAGTTGCTTCAGTTTTAATTTTTATTATTTCTCTTGTTCTGTAAATGTTCTGATATACAGACTCTTCTTAATGATTTTGATCTTTTCATTCTCATGTATTGAAAGTCTTCTGCTTCTCTTTGTATTGTCTTATGGTCACTGAGTTCCTCTTCCTTTGTTCATTTTGGTCTTCCCTTCATATTTGTGGCATGCATACATACCTGGGGCCTCTCTTTCATTATCTTTTCTAAGAATTGGTAGTGTAAACCAGTTTTCTGGCTTCCGAAAGTCACTTCCCACTTTAAACCTGTTATCTTCCTTCACATTACTTTGCTGTTTGTGTGTGTGTGTGTGTATGTGTGTGTGTGTGTGTGCATGTGTGTTTTAACTGCAATTTCAGAGCATTTGAGGAGGTTTTGGAGGTAAATGCATTTGTTTCATCTGTAATGCTTAACTGGAAGTCATTTAATAACTTTTTTTTGCACTCTTCATCTTAGAACTATTTTAAGTTTGTAAATCATGTACTGCTGTATTTCTTTCAGAAGTTGGACGTTAGAACATACTCTAATGTTCATTTTTCTTTTTTGGAGTTTACTTCTTGAAATTTTTATATTTAAAGCTTTACATGTAGGGATCTTCATGAGACTGATGTGCTAGAATACTAAAAAATTAAGAGATTAGGTTAGCTCATCCTGTGACTTTGAGACCATATTAAGGTTATAAATAAGATATTTTTAAAAATTACTTGTTGCTGGTCTCAAAGAGAGCTGTTGATTTTTATATGTTCTTATATGAGGCTACATAACTAAACTCTTATTTACTCAAACAATATTTAATCAGTTTGCTTGGATTCTGAAGGCTGACAATCATATTATCTTACATATAAACCCATTTAAGTTATTTTGGATACTCTTTTATACTATATCAATACGTTTCATCAAAAGCTGTCTACTAAAACTAGGCACGTGTTTGTGATACTCATTATTGTATGGATAACAAAATATTTGAAATTTCCCAACTCTTAAATTGCTTCTCTCCCAAAGTCTTATAACCACTGTGTTTTCTCTGAACTTTTGAAAAATACCTGTTTAAAATATAGAACACACACCTGACATTGCCATGGCCTGACTTGGCAATGGAATTCAGTTTCTTAAGACTTCTGTTACTTTATTTCACAAGTCATTTCTTCTTTGGTCAGAATATAGTTCATAATAACAGTTCTTTGTTATCACTTCTTTTTTGTCCTCTTTAGAAAAGAACTCTATCAGCAAAACAAAATAATTTTGGGGTTGCTTAACTTTTAAAAAGGAATTCAAGGTCAATTAAACATTTTTTTGTGCTCATTTTGGTTGTGCTCTATCTACAAAACCAGTTCTTCTCAAAAAACACAATGAGACATGCCAGGGAAGATTTATATAATACCATACTTAATTCAGTCTACAGCCCATAGGGTTGCAAAGAGTTGGACACGACTGAAGCGACTTAACATGCATGCAAATGCTTATCCCAGAATTAATTATTTAAAAAATTGTGAACAACTTAAACAACCCACAATAGGGAATTGGTTACATTGTGGTACTTACCTATATGCTGGTGTAATAGTCAATCATTAAAAATAACTTTCTTAAAAATATGTAACTACATGGGAAAATGCACTTGTTACAGAAGGTGGAGAAAAAAG
>NW_011495061.1:6745838-6750153 GCF_000754665.1 Bison bison bison | reverse complement strand
GTCCCCTTTTATGTAAAAAGATACATCCAGATATAAATGGTTGCAAAGCAAAGTTTTAAATTAAATAACTGTTCATTTTCATTATTTCTTTTCTAACTTTTCAACTTTAAATTTATATTAACATAAAATAATATCCATAAGGTGATTTATAAAGATAATTCAGCAGTGAGATGACACAGTTCCTAGAGATACAGAGGCTTAAATTCTAGTGCTGCCTTTGTCACATACTACCTATATCACCTTAATGTTTCTTAGCCTTGGTTTCATCATTTGTAGAATGAACCTTGTGGGATTCAGTTATATATAAAGTGTTGAGTGAGTGGGTTGCCATTTCCTCCTCCAGGGGATCTTCCCCACCCAGGGATCGAACCTGTATCTCTTGCTTTGGCAGGCGGATTCTTTACCGCTGAGCCCCCTGGGAATCCCCAAGTAAGCAAAGTTGATATTTATAATGCATTCAGTGTGGAGCTTAAAAATGTCTGTCAGTTCTAACCTTGCGCTTTTGAAGTATCATGTGATTCCAGGATATGTCTTAAAGAAAACTGAAACTGAACAAAGACATGTAGCATCCTGAAAAACTATCCCCATCTTGACTGTCACTAATAAGTTGTAAAATTTTAATGAGTCTGGTCTGTGGGAAATGATGAGAGTCAGGTGGAAAGGAATAGTGAAAAACATAAGTTGCTGTATATACGCTCATGTGTTTATGAAAACAGTATTTGTCAGCTTATGTGGTATGTACATTGATAGTGTCATTCCAAATAGATATTTCCTCAGTCACTCGAAAAAAGAGCAAACTGCAGGCCAGTCAGTCATGACACTCAGTTGTAAACAGTTTAGGTTTGCACCTGTGATAGCATTTTTCCTCCTGCTTGCCAATAAAGACACTGGGGAGAGTGGAATCCTGATTTTTATCTTGTTTGTTTAATGCTTATCATTCTGTTACTGTCTTTTAGTGACTATTCTTTTTCCAGCTGTCTAAACATTCTCTCACATTCCTGTCAGAAATACAACTTGAGCTCAGGTTCAAGAATTACAGGGTCCCTTCCTCCGCTGTGTGTATGTTTGCCACACTGAGCAGTTTGTGGGATCTTAGTTCCCTGACTAGAGATCGAACCCAAGCCCTTGGCAGTGAGAGCACAGAGTCCTAACCACTGGACTGCCAGCGAATTCCCCTTTCATGTTTATTACTTCCTCAGCACACTTTTAGTTAAAGTTTGAAACGATTAAACCAGCTAGCATTATTATATTTCAAATCCAGATCCTATGAGGAATACTTCTCATTAGTGGTAGGATCATCTCCTGATATACCAAGTTCTGTTATTACTTAATCTTATAACACATTTAATGTGAAAGGTAGACATTTATCTGGAGATTAGGACTGTTTCTTTTCATCCATTGGAAAAAAGTTGCTGTATATTTGCTTATATGAACTATTGTTTATTTATAATATTTATAAATTAATATATTTCATTTGGGAATACAATATCAAAATTTCTCTTGGAGTATGATTCTAATAATATTAATTATAGTGTAATTATAATTATAGCATAGAATAAAATAATTCCTTTATATAGCTGTACTTGGATGTGTGAAATAAAAGGTGTCATGTATAACCAGCTATCTTGACAGCTTCTTTGTGAAAAATTTAGTAAAAAATATCTGACCAGGCCTATCATGAATTACTATTACTGTCCTAGTTGTGGTCACATTAAGCTTAATTTTGAATAAGTACTTACTGAATCTGAAAAGAATGATCCTTGTAATTTCCCAGTATTCCCACTGTTAATACTTTTGAAGTCATAATTTAACAGAATTCCTGTTATAATGTAAACTTTGGGAAATGAGTAAGGAGGTCTTACTACCTAAACTCTCATATTCTTCTGGATGTTATGTTTCTTATTTTCTATGAGAGGAATTTTCTTATAGGCTTCTTTTTTTTAAATTTTTTAATTAAAGGTTGAACAATGAAATGTGGTTTAGTGAACTTTAAATTTATAGATGTACATGAAGGTCTTGGAAAATACTGAGTGATTGTTATCTCAAGAACCTTCTACAACTTTATACCTTTAAGAGATCATTCAAATTAGTCACAATAATATTATGGGAATCTTTAATTATTCTGTAATATTTTGTCATATTCTCTGTATGTGTAAAGCACTTGATATAAAAGTAAGCACAACTTGCTTTTTCTAGTTTTAGCAGCAAAATACATGATGGCTTATTTAAGTAATGTATCTATTGGCTTACAAAAGTTACTTTGTTATTTGTGAACTCTTCCTCTATGATAGGTACCTTTGATTTGAGAAATCAATGAAGTTGGTAGAATTGGAACTAACACAAAAAAAGATTTAGTTGATTCCTTACTGAAAACTTATAGTTTCATTTTAATTATGTGAAAATATATAGTTGTCATTCTATGACGTATAACTTTCAGTACCATTTGCCAAGCCTAATGAGCAGCTATAGTAATGAATGACAGACAGCTAAGAGAATGTGTTTATTTGTTATTAATTCACAGAACTGATTGTCTTTGTATCAGAAGACTTGTTTGTTGGAATGAGGGGACCTGATGATACAAGCTCTCTCTTATATTATTTCATAATCTCAGCTCAGACATGAGGATTTTGAAAAACACTTCTAGGTTTTGTTAAAACCTGTTTAAAAGTCCCGAGTTCTACCAAAGATTATACCTTTCTGCTAGCTTAAGCCAAGGCGAGTTACAGATTAACACCCATTCTTACTAGAATAGCAAGTCTCATTCTTTTGGGTCTCACACTTTATATATACTCTCAGAAATTATTGAGAATCTGCAAAAAGTTTTGTTAATGTAGTTTTAGCTATTAATTTTTATGTTAGAAATGACAACTAGAAAATTTTAACTATTTTTAAAAGGTCAGTGAACCATTGCATATTAAATAGCATATTTTTTGAAAAAGTAACTGTTTTCCATAATAAAAACGTAAGAAAAAGAGTGGTATTATATTTTTGGAAATATTATTGATATTGACTTAATAAAAGACAACTGGATTCTCATTCCTCCGTCTACATTCATGCTTATACCGTATGTTGTTTTGGTTTACCGAGAAGTATATGAAGAAAATCAGGTCTAACAAATATGTAATTGAAAAAAGGAGGTATATTTTTGTAGCCTTTTCAGATACTTGTGGAAACTCTTGTCTGAATACTACATCAGTACTCAATAAATGGAAATTTCCTAAAGGCTAATTGTAATGTGAGTTATGTAAACACATCAATGAACATTTTTTATTCTCTGATAAAATCTATTGTTGGCTTTGCACTTTGAAAGATCTTTTATCCATGCAAGATTTTATAGCATCATGCTTTAGTAATTTGGTAAATAGGGATTGAGAGTTATACAGATCTTCCTAATATTAACGTATACAGTGTTTAAAATGTTAGCTAATAATACTGTCCTATTAATTAGGAATACAAAGCTGTCAGGCTCATGATTGTGCTTGAAAGTTCATTTTATCATTGATAACAAATAGCCTCAGATCTTTATCTTGAAGTGACAGGCCACTTCATTCATTTTGAGAAAATGACTACCAAATACATAAGTCTTTATAAGCCTATTTATCAGTTATTCTTTCAAGTAAAAGAATGGTTTTCTTGGCGTGGGGGTGGGTAGAACGGTTCAGCTTACAATTTAAACAACTACACAAGCAGTTTTTCTTACACAGCTATTGTACTCCTATATGCTGTAAAAGCGCTTTATGTGTACTTATTCTTTGAAACAGAATATTTTAATTCAGGGATGATGTTATAATGAAATTAAAATGTTTATTGTATCAGCAAAGAAACTATTAATGGAACTTTTTATAAAAATGCGAGGGTGTAGCTTTGAAGAATACAATGTCTATAAGTATAGTTTAGTGCTGCTGCATTGATTACTGTTAAGATACCAGCAACTTTGCCCACAATTCCTTTTCCACCATTAAAGTTCAGTTCAGTTCAGTCGCTCAGTCATGTCCGACTCTTTGCGACCCCATGAATCACAGCATGCCAGGCCTCCCTGTCCATCACCAACTCCCGGAGTTCACTCAGACTCATGTCCATCGAGTCAGTGATGCCATCCAGCCATCTCATCCTCTTTCGTCCCCTTTTCCTCCTGCCCCCAATCCCTCCTAGTATCAGAGTCTTTTCCAATGAGTCAACTCTTCGCATGAGGTGGCCAAAGCACTGGAGTTTCAGCTTCAGCATCATTCCCTCCAAAGAAATCCCAGGGCTGATCTCCTTCAGAATGGACTGGTTGGATCTCCTTGCAGTCCAAGGGACTCTCAAGAGTCTTCTC
>NW_011495061.1:6740479-6745515 GCF_000754665.1 Bison bison bison | reverse complement strand
CACTGTTTCCACTGTTTCCCCATCTGTTTCCCATGAAGTGATGGGACCGGATGCCATGATCTTTGTTTTCTGAATGTTGAGCTTTAAGCCAACTTTTTCACTCTCCACTTTCACTTTCATCAAGAGGCTTTGTAGTTCCTCTTTACTTTCTGCCATAAGGGTGGTGTCATCTGCATATCTGAGGTTATTGATATTTTTCCTGGCAATCTTGATTCCGGCTTGTGCTTCTTCCAGCCCAGTGTTTCTCATGATGCACTCTGCATATAAGTTAAATAAGCAGGGTGATAATATGCAGCCTTGACGTACTCCTTTTCCTATTTGGAACCAGTCTGTTGTTCCATGTCCAGTTCTAACTGTTGCTTCCTGACCTGCATATAGGTTTCTCAAGAGGCAGGTCAGGTGGTCTGGTATTCCCATCTCTTTCAGAATTTTCCACAGTTTATTGTGATCCACACATTCAAAGGCCTTGGCATAGTCAATAAAGCAGAAATAGATGTTTTTCTGGAACTCTCTTGCTTTTTCCATGATCCAGAGGATGTTGGCAATTTGATCTCTGGTTCCTCTGCCTTTTCTAAAACCAGCTTGAATACCATTAAAGTAAATGCCAACAAAGTGAAAGAAACAACCAGTTCTTAGTAGTATTATGATAACTGTTTTGACCACTGGGACTCCTGTAATTCTGTATACGATACTTTAAGGGCTGCTATTCTAGAATAAAATAGGCTTATAGTGGCCACAGAAAAATCTGAGATGTGAAGTCATGTAACTTGGATAAATAATTGTTGAGGGAGAAATATACACAAAATGACAAGTTAACTTTTCTGTACTGGATTAGTAAAATATATAACTTCTAGTGATATATATACATGTGTGTATATAGAGACAAATAAAAGGTTACTGTGATTATTATAATTACTTATTATAATAAGAATTTATAAAATGGTTTGGAGCACATGGTGGAACTGCTTGATTCTTTGGTTTGGAGGGGGTTTAGAGAAACTGGGGAGCTTCAGAAGAAGCTTCACAGAGTAAGTGATACTAACGAGGTAAGTAAATATTTGTTCACTAAATTACTATTTCAAAACAAATATGTGGTAGAGAAAGATATTTTACTTACTAATTCATGTATTTTTTAAGTTTTTCTGCTGTTTATGTATTCCCTATGATGTGTGCTGAAAGAACTGTGTCTGGTAGAATTTTTCATTTGGTAGAGAAGCTTTGACAGTGATTAATGTGTCTCTCTAAATGTAGGAATTCATCCAAATATTACTTTTTCGATGTTTCTTTAGAATGAATCAGGGAGTCAATGAGGCAATGAAAGAAGAAGCAGGGAAAAACTGACAAAGAAGGGGAAAGAAAGTGTTATAGATATGATACTAGAAACTCTGCAGATCAAGGGGGTTAATAATCATAATAAGTAAAATTTACTTCTCAGAATTATATGGCAGAGTCTATTCTGAGTACTTTTCTCTTGTTACCTTTTGTGAGCTTCCCAAGAGTATTTGTTCAGTTCAGTTCAGTCACTCAGTCTGACTCTTTCTGACCCAATGGACCATGGCTTCCCTGTCCATCATCAACTCCCGGGGCTTACTCAAACTCATGGCCATTGAGTTGGTGCTGCCATCCAGCCACCTCATCCTCTGTTGTCCCCTTCTCCTACTGCCTTCAATCCTTCCCAGAATCAGGGTCTTTTCTAATAAGTCAGTTCTTCGCATCATATGGCCAAAGTATTGGAGCTTTAGTTTCAGCATCAGTCCTTCCAATGAATATTCAGGACTGATCTCCTTTAGGATGGGCTGGTTGGATCTCCTTGCAGTCCAAGGGACTCTCAAGAGTCTTCTCCAACACCACAGTTCAAAAGCATCAATTCTTCGGTGCTCAGCCTTCTTCACAGTCCAACTCTCACATCCATACATGACCACTGGAAAAACCATAGCCTTCACTAGATGGACCTTTGTTGGCAAAGTAATGTCTATGCTTTTTGATATGCTGTCTAGGTTTGTCATAGCTTTTCTTCCAAGAAGCAGTCGTTTTTCATTTTCATGGCTGCAATCACCATCTGCAGTGATTTTGGAGCCCAAGAAAATAAAGTCTGTCACTGGTTTTATTGTTTCCTCTTCTATTTGCCATGAAGTAATCGGACCAGTTGCCATGATCTTAGTTTTTTGAATGTTGAGTTTTAAGCCAGCTTTTTCACTTCCCTCTTTCCTCTTCATCAAGAGGCTCTTTACTTCCTCTTCTTCTTTGGCCATTAAGGTAATGCCATCTGCATATCTGAGGTTATTGATATTTCTCCTGGCAATCTTGATTCCAGCTTGTGCTTCATCTAGCCTGACATTTCTCATGATATACTCTGCGTATAAGTTAAATAAGCAGGGTGACAATATACAGCCTTGATGTACTCCTTTCCCAATATGGAACCAGTCCATTGTTCTATGTCCAGTTCTAACTGTTGCTTCTTGACCTGCATACAGATTTCTCAGGAGGCAGGTAAGGTGGTCTGGTATTCCCATCCCTTTGAGAATTTTTCACAGTTTGTTGTAACCCACATAATCAAAGGCTTTGACATGTAGATGTTTTTCTGGAATTCTCTTGCTTTTTCTATGATTGAATAGATGTTGATAATTTGATCTCTGGTTCCTCTGTCTTTTCTAAATCCAGCCTGAACATCTGGACGTTCTTGGTTCATGTACTGTTAAAGCCTGGCTTGGAGAGTTTTGAGCTTTACTTTACTAGTGTGTGAGATGAGTACAATTACGGTAGTCTGAACATTCTTTGTCATTGCCTTTCTTTGGGATTGGGATGAAAACTGACCTTTTTCAGTCCTGTGGCCACTGCTGAGTTTTCCAAATTTTCTGGCATGTTGAGTGCAGCACTTTCACAGCATCATCTTTCAGAATTTGAAATAGCTCAGCTGAAATTCCATTACCTCACTAACTTTGTTTGTAGTGATACTTCCTAAGGGCCACTTGAATTCAAATTCCAGAATATCTGGCTCTAGGTGCGTGATCACATTATCATTGTTATCTGGGTAACGAAGATCTTTTTTGTAATTTTGTTCTGTGTATTCTTGCCACCTCTTCTTAATATCTTCTGCTTTTGTTAGGTCCATACCGTTTCTGTCCTTTATTGTGCCCATCTTTGCAATGAAATATTCCCTTGGTGTCTCTAATTTTCTTGAAGAGATCTCTAGTCTTTGCCATTCTATTGTTTTCCTCTATTTCTTTGCACTGATCACTGAGGAAGGCTTTCTTATCTCTCCTTGCTCTTCTTTGGAACTCTGCATTTAAATGGGTATATCTTTCCTTTTCTTCTTTGCCTTTTGCTTCTCTTCTTTTCTCAGCTATTTGTAAGGCTTCCTCAGACAACCATTTTGCCTTTTTGCATTTCTTCCTTGTGGGGATGGTTTTGATCACCGCCTCCTGTACAGTGTTAGAAACCTCTGTCCATAGTTCTTTAGGCAGTCTTATCTGTCAGATGTAATGTCTTGAATCTACTTGTCACTTGCACTGTATAATTGGATTTGATTTAGGTTATACCTCAATGGTCTAGTGGTTTTCCCTGCTTTCTTCAATTTAAGTCTGAATTTTACAATAAGGAGTTCACCATCTGAGCCACAGTCAGCTCCTGGTCTTGTTTTTGCTGGCTATGTAGAGCTTCTCCATCTTTGACTGCAAAGAATATAATCAATCTGATTTTGCATTTGACCATCTGGTGATGTTCATATGTAGAGTCTTCTCTTGAGTTGTTGGAAAAGGGTGTTTGCTATGACCAGTGCGTTCTCTTGGCAAAACTCTGTTAGCCTTTGCCCTGCTTCATTTTGTACTCCAAGGCCAAACTTGCCTGTAGTCCAGGTATTTTGACTTCCTACTTTTGCATTCCAGTCCCCTATGATGAAATGGACTTTTTTTTTTTTTTTGGTGTTAGTTCTAGAATGTCTTGAACGTCTTCATAGAACCATTCAACTTCAGCTTTTTTGGCATTAGTGGTTTGGGTATAGACTTGGATTACAGTGATATTAAATGGTTTGCCTTGGAAACAGAGATCATTCTGTCATTTTTGAGATTGCCCCCAAGTACAAACATTCTGGCCTCTTTTGTTGACTATGAGGACTACTCCATTTCTTCTAAGGGATTCTTGCCCACAGTAGTAGATATAATGGTCATCTGAACTAAATTCGCCCATTCTGGTCCATTTTAGTTCACAGATTCCTAAAGTATTGAAGTTCACTCTTGCCATCTCCTGTTTGACCACTTCCAATTTACCATGGACTGTTAATTCCAGGTGCCTGTGCAATATTGTTCTTTACAGCATCAGACTTTACTTCCATCACCAGTCACATCTACAACTGGGCATTGTTTTCCCTTTGGCTCAGCCTCTTCATTCTTTCTGGAGCTATTTCTCCACTCTTCTCCAGTAGTTTATTGGGCACCTACCTACCTGGGGAGTTCATCTTTCAGTGTCATATCTTTAGAGTACTAGTTCAGTTCAGTTCAGTTCAGTCACTCAGTCGTGTCCGACTCTTTGCGACGCCATGAATCACAGCATGCCAGGCCTCCCTGGCCATCACCAACTCCCGGAGTTCACTCAGACTCACGTCCATCAAGTCGGTGATGCCATCCAGCCATCTCATCTTCTGTTGTCCCCTTCTCCTCCTGCCCCCAATCTCTCCCAGCATCAGAGTCTTTTCCAATGAGTCAACTCTTCGCATGAGGTGGCCAAAGTACTGGAGTTTCAGCTTTAGCATCATTCCTTGGAAAGAACACCCAGGACTGATCTCCTTCAGAATGGCCTGGTTGGATCTCCTTGCAGTGCAAAGGACTCTCAAGAGTCTTCTCCACCACCACAGTTCAAAGCATCAATTCTTCGGTGCTCAGCTTTCTTCACAGTCCAACTCTCACATCCATACGTGACCACTGGAAAAACCATAGCCTTGACTAGATGGACCTTTGTTGGCAAAGTAATGTCTCTGCTTTTGAATATGCTATCTAGGTTGGTCATAACATTCCTTCCAAGGAGTAAGCGTCTTTTAATTT
>NW_011495061.1:6724042-6740315 GCF_000754665.1 Bison bison bison | reverse complement strand
GATTCCAGCTTGTGCTTCTTCCACCCCAGCGTTTCTCATGATGTACTCTGTATATAAGTTAAATAAGCAGGGTGACAATATACAGCCTTGACGTACTCCTTTTCCTATTTGGAACCAGTCTGTTGTTCCATGTCCAGTTCTAAAGTATAACTGTATAAAACTGTATAAATCTGTATACGTAAAGTATAAATCTGGAGTACTAGTAGATGGGTACTAATATTCTGCCTTTTATGGATGAGGAAACTAAGGTTCTTAAAGGGTGAATGAAATGCTGAAACTGCACAGTTACTAAGCGGGATAAAGAAGGTAACCTGGTACAGAGAGCTTCTGTACTGTTGAGCTTGTTTCTATTTCTGTTCCATTTCTCCAATACTGTTAACAAGATATTCTCTTTTTCATCTTTTTAGAAGTAGCTTTACTTTTTAGAGTACTTTTAGATTCATAGCATGATTGAGCAAAAACTACAGAGAATTCACATGTGTTCTCAGTTCCAAACATGCAGCTTTCCACAGTATCAGTATCCCCCACCACAGTGATATATTTATCACAGTTGATGAATGAACTCACATTGATCATGTCCTCAGGAACCGAAAGCTGTAATTTACCTTAGATTTCACTCTTGGTGTACATCTAAAGATTTTGATGAATACATAATAATATTTATATACAGTTATAGTCTTACACAGAATAGCTTCCCTGCTCTAAAAATCCTTGAAATTCTGCCTGTTATGTCTTCCCTGCCATAGGTAACTATTAATCTTTTTGCTCTCTATGGCTGTATATTTTCCAGAATATTATAAATTTGGAATTTTACCATATGCAGCCATTTCAGACTACTGTTTTTCACTTAGTAATGTGTATTTATGTTCCTCCATGTTTTCTCATGGCTTGATAGCTCATTTCTTTATTTTATTTACTTTTGGCTGTGCTGGGTTTTGGTTGCTGCCCAAGCTTTTTTCCTCATTGTGGCGAGATGGGGACTGCTCTCCAGTTGCAGCATGGGGCTTCTCTTGTGGCGCATGGGCCCTATCGTGTGCAGGCTTCAGTGGTTGCAGCACCTGGGCTCTAGTGCACAGGCTCAGTAGTTGTGGCACACGGGTTTAGTTGCTCCACAGCATGTGGGATCCTGATGGACCAGGGATTGAACCCATGTCTCCTGCATTGGCAGGCAGATTCTCTACCACTGAGCCACCGGGGGAGCCTGATAGCTCATTTCTTTTTAGTGCAATAAAATATCCCTTCACTTGGATGTGCCTTCACTTACTGAAGGATATCTTGGTTATTTCCACATTTTGACAGTTTTGAATAAAGCTGCTATAAACATCCACGTGCAGGTTTTGTGTGAATATATGTTTTCAACTCCTTTGGGTACGTATTTGGCTTTTAGGTAAGAGTATGTTTAGTTTTGTAAGAAACTGCCACACTCTCTTACAATTTAGTAGTACCATTTTACATTCTCACTAGCAATAAGTGAGAGTTCCTGTTGTCCTGTATTTTTGTCAGCATCTGGCATTGTCATTATTTTGTATTTTGGCCATTTTAATAAGTATATGGCAGTGTCTCATTCTTTTAATTTGCAGTCCCTTATGGTCCCATCAGTTCATGGCAAATAGATGGGGAAACAGTGGCTGACTTTATTTTTCGGGGCTCCAAAATCACTGTAGATGGTGATTGCAGCCATGAAATTAAAAGACGCTTACTCCTTGGAAGGAAAGTTATGACCAACCTAGATAGCATATTCAAAAGCAGAGACATTACTTTGCCAACAAAGGTCCGTCTAGTCAAGGCTATGGTTTTTCCAGTGGTCATGTATGGATGTGAGAGTTGGACTGTGAAGAAAGCTGAGCGCCGAAGAATTGATGCTTTGGAACTGTGGTGTTGGAGAAGACTCTTGAGAGTCCCTTGGACTGCAAGGAGATTCAACCAGTCCATGCTAAAAGAGATCAGTCCTGGATGTTCATTGGAAGGGCTGATGTTGAAGCTGAGATTCCAATACTTTGGCCACCTGATGTGAAGAGCTGACTCATTTGATAAGACCCTGATGCTGGGAAAGATTGAGGGCAGGAGGGGAAGGGGATGACAGAGGTTGAGATGGTTGGATGGCATCACTGACTCAATGGACATGGGTTTGGGTGAACTCCGGGTGTTTGTGATGGACAGGGAGGCCTGGCGTGCTGCAGTTCATGGGGTCACAAAGAGTCGGACATGACTGAGCGACTGAACTGAACTATGAAGTATGATATTAAACATCTTTTCATATGCTTATTTGCCTTCTGTGTATCTTTTTTGGAGAGAGATTTATTCAGAAGGAAACTGAAGAAGAACTGAAGAGTTTCTTACTATCTTGCACTGTACTTAGTCGCTCAATCATGCCCGACTCCTTGCGACCCCATGGACTGTAGCCTGGCAGGCTCCTCTTCCCATGGGGATTCTCCAGGCAAGAATACGTAGTGGGTTGCCATGCCCTCCTCCAGGGGATCTTCCTAACCCAGAGATCAAACCAGGTCTCCTGCATTGCAGGTAGAATCTTTACCCGCTGAGCTACCAGGGAAACCAAGAAGAGTTGCTTGATGAAGGTGAAAGAGGAGAGTGAAAAAATTGGCTTGAAACTCAGCATTCTAAAAACTAAGGTCATGGCACTTGGTCCCATCAGTTGATGGCAAATAGAAGGGGGAAAAATTGGCAGCAGTGACAGATTTTATTTTCTTGGACTCCAGAATCACTGCAGACCATGACTGCAGCCATGAAATTGAAAGATGCTTTCTCTTTGGAAGGAAATCTATGAGAAACCTAGACAGAATATTAAAAAGCAGATACATGACTGTGCTGACAAAGATCTACATAGTCAAAGCTATGGTTTTTCCACCTGTCACATGCAGATGTGACAGTTGGATCATAAAGAAAGCTGAGTATTGAAGAATTGATGCTTTTGAACTGTGGTGGTGTTGAAGACTTGAGAGTCCCTTGTACTTCAAGGAGATCAAACCAGTGAATCTTAAAGGAAATCAACCATGAATATTCATTGGAAGGACTATTGCTGAAGCTCCAATATTTTGGGCACATGCTACAAAGAGCTGACTCTTTGGAAAAGGCCCCAATGCTAGGAAAGACTGACGGCTATAGGAGAAGAGGGCAGCAGAGGATTAGATTGATTAGATGGCATCATTGACTCAGTAGACATGAATTTGAGCAAACTCCAGGAGATAGTGGAAGATAGAGGAGCCTGGCATGCTGCAATCCATGGGTTCGCAAAGAGTTGGACATGGCTTAGCAACTGAGCAACAATAATCTTATTCAGATCTTTTGCTGTCTTTTAAATTGAGTTGTTCACTTTCTTATTATTTAGTTTTAAAATCTCTTTTGTATATTTTGGATGATAATACATTATCAGATATGTGTTTTGCAAATATTTTCTCCCAGTCCTTAATTTATCTTCTCATTTTCTTGACAGTGTCTTTCACAGAGCAGAAGTTTTGAATTTTAATGAAGTCTGACTTATTGACTCTTTCTTTCCTGGTTTATAATTTTGGGGTTGTATCAAAAAAGTCATTGCCCAAACAAATATTGTCTTTGTTTTCTCCTGTGTTATCCTTAGATATTTTATAGTTTTGTATTTTACATTTAGATGTATGGTCCACTCTGAGTTTATTTTTGTGAAGGGTGCAAAGTCTGTGTCTAGATTTACTTTCTTGTATATGAATATTTTGTTGGTCCAGCACCATTTGTGAAAACACTGTCTTTTCTCCACTGTGTTGCTTTTGCTCTTTTGTCAAACTTCAGTTGATTGTATTCACGTGGTCTGTTCCTGGGCTCACTGTTCTTAATTGATCTATTTGTATCTTCATTCACCAGCACCACACTGTCCTGATGACTGTAGCTATATAGTAAGTGTTGAAGTCAGATGGTGTCACTCTTCCAGCTTTGCTCTTGCGTTTAAGTTGGCTCTTCTGGGTCTTTTGCCTCTCCACATCAACTTTAACATTAGTTTGTCAATATCCATAAATAACTTGCTGGATTTTGGGGGGATTGCATTGAATCTATAAATCAAGCTGGGAAGAATTGAAACTTGACGGTATCGTGTCTTCCTATTGATGAACATTGGAATCACTCTATTTCTTTGATTTCCTTTGTCAATGTTTTGTAATTTATATATATATAATATATATTATACATAGCTTATTAGGTTTATACCTAAGTATTTCATTTTGAGGGTGCTAATATATGAAGATAGTATTGTGTTTTTAATATCAAATGACACTTGATCATTGTTGGTATATATAGGAGACTTGACTTCTGTTTATTGACCTTGTATCCTGGAACATTGCTGTAATTGCTTATTACTTTCAGGTTTTCTACAGAGACAGTCATGTCATTTGGGAGTAAAAAGACAGTTATACTTATTCCTTCTTAATTTGTAAACCTTTTATTTCCTTTTTTTTTGACTCATTGTATTAGCTAGGACTTTCAGTATAATTTAGAAAAGTAGTGGTAAGAAGTGACATCCTTGTTCCTAATCTTAGCTAGAAAGCATCTAGTTTCTTAACATTACGTATATTGTTAGCTGTAGATTTTTTTTTTTTTCTAACAAGTTAAGGAACTTCCCCTCTATCCTTACTTTGCTGAGAGTTTCTATCGTGAATTGGTATTTGATTTTCTCAAATTCCTTTTTTGCATTTACCGATACGATCATGCACTTTTTCTTGTTTAGCTTCTTCATGTGATAAATTGGTTTTCAAATGTTGAACCAGCTCTGCATACCCAAAATAAATCTTATTTTGTCTTGGTGTGTAATTCTTTTCATATGTTGGTATTTTCAATTTGCAGATATTTTGTTGAAGCTTTTTGCAACTGTGTTCATGAGAGATGTGTGGTGGTGGTTTAGTCTCTAAGTCGTGTCTGACTCTTGCTACCCCATTGACTATAGCCTGCCAGGCTCCTCTATCCATGGGATTCTCTAGGCAAGAATAGTGGAGTGGGTTGTCATTTCCTTCTCCAGGGGATCTTCCCAACCCAGGGATTGAACCCTGGTTTCCTGCATTGCATGCAGATTCTTACCAACTGAGCTACAAGGGAAGCTCAGTGATATGTAGTTTTATTGTAAATTGTTTTTTTCTGATTTTAGTATTAGGGTAATGCTGGCTTTATGGAATGAGTCAGGAAGTATTTCTTGTGCTTCAGTCTTACGGAAGAGATTATAGAGGATGCTTTAGTTTCGTCTTCAATATTTGTTAAGATTTACCAATGAACCTTTTGGGACCTGATGCTTTGTATTTTGGAAGATTATTAATTGTTGATTCAAATTCTTTAATAGATCTAGGTCTATTCACATTGTCTATTTCTTGGTGAATTTTATCAGATTATGTCTTTCAAGAAACTGATTTTATGTAGATTATCAAATTTGTGGACGTAGACTTATGCATAGTATTCCTTTATTATCTTTTTAATGTCTGTAGTAATGTGTCATCTTTCATTTTTGATGTTAATAATGTGTATCTTTTATTTTTAGTTTGTCTGGCTAGAGGCTTGTTGACTTTAATGTTCTTTTTGAAGAACTAGCTTTAGATTTTGTTGCCTTTCTCTATTGATTTCCTTTTATAGATTTCATTGACTTCTGATCTAATTTTATTATTTCTTTTCTTCTGCTTGCTTTGAATTTAATTTGCTCTTCTTGTCCTAGTTTCCTAAAAGTTAGATTATTTATTTTAGATTTTCATCTTTTCTAATATATGAATTCACTGCTATAAAATTCCCTCCAAGCAGTGCTTTTGCTGAATCCCACAAATGTTGTTATATTTTCATTTAGTTAAATATATTTGAAAATTTCTTTTGAGATTCTTAGAAGTGTCTTATTATTTAATCTCCAAGTATTTTGGGATTTTCCAGCCATTTTTCTGTAACTGACTTTTAGTTTAATTTTACTGTGGTCTGAGAGCATGCTTTATATGAACTCTATCCTTTTAAATAAATTAAGATGTATTTTATAGCCCAGAATGTGGTCTGTCTCGATGAGCAAAGCCTATTTTTCTGAATTGAAGTCTTAGATTAATGATGATATTTTAAAATAATTCTATTTTCCATCCATGGTAGGAAGTGAGTACTTTTATCTTCAGCTTACCTCATGATTTGTTCTAATGACACAAAACTTTCATCTCAGTGCTCTGTTCCTATGGATGCCAACTTAGGTCTCAGAATGTGTGGCATCTCTGGAAAAATCTAGGCTGTCTTCTTAAAACGCATATGCACATTAGTGGAAGTATGCTAATATTATCAATTTGTGATTGATTTTAAAAATAATGGCTGAAGTGACATATCTGAAAAATTTTTGTAAATGAGAAAACATTGAACATTCTTAAAAGATATATAAATAATAAATTTACCTTTATACTTTTCAGATGTAACAGTTTTATTTTTTTCTATCTGATTTTAGTTTTGTCAGCCTGGCGGATGGCAGCTGTCCAGAGAGAGGAAGCAACCAACGTTTTTTGTGGTGGTCCTGACGGATATTGACTCAGATCGACATTACTGCTCGTGTCTAACCTTTTATGAAGCAGAGATCAATCTTCAGGTGCAATAACTTTTCTAGCCAAATTATAGCCAAAGGGCACCTTTTTAGGAATCTGTTTATTATGCTATATTTGTTTTTGTTAGAACTGCAAGTTTGAGTTATGTGATTTACTTTAAAAAGGCTGAGGTACTGTATTATTGAAGAGAGCAAAAAGGCAAAGTAATTGTCCAAGATTAATTGTTCTTCTTTAAAATATTATTTATAGTCTACATATTTCTAAGAATAGCACATCTGCAAATTGGTTGGTAAGAAGATTTGTATCTGCTCATGGTGAAGCTGTGGTTTGTCCCTTTTAGTCCTTCTCCTGAGGTAGCTTTCACAGAATATAGAGCATTTAATCAGAATGTTTATAAATCACTTATCACAATGCTTGATATTATTTTTTAAGCACGGAAGTAACTGTTAACTCATTATTATTGGTGGTGGTATTATCACAATGATGGTACTGAAATTATTAGGCTAGAACTATAGAAATTAAAAGTAATTAAAAGTACTGGTCTTTCAGAGTATTAGTTGGGGTTCTCTCTGTTTCAGATAACTAAATACTGCCTCTAATTTATTCAGAAAAGATATTATGAGAAAGTATTGCTCCTTTGGGGAGCATTTTCCAGGCAAGAATACTGGAGTAAGTTGCCATTTCCTTCTCCAGGGGATCTTCCTGACTCAGGGATTGAACCCAGGTCTCCAGCATCATGAGCAGATTCATTACTGTCTGAACCACCACTATAACCTTCATAATAATTGCACTTAAAAAAAAAAACCCTTTCTGCCACATGCAGCCACTGCCACGTGTTGGTGACTCCTGCTTTTAGTGCCATATGGGTTGTTTCCTTGTGTAAGTCAGATTGGTTACAGATTCCCCCCTCCAGCCACCCACAAAGGAATCAGAAAAACTTTTTTGTTGTTATTTGTTAATTTGTTGTGCACAAATTAAGTCTCTATAGTATGAGAAGGAAACTATAAAACAGTTTGCAGGATGTTGAGGGAGTCAGTTTGCATTATTTGCTGTGCTTTCTGAAGTGGCCTCACAAAGGAGCATTTGTTATTTTTGCTATTTTAATTAAATGCCATGGTCTGAATGTTCTTGATGCAAAAATTTCCCTTTACAAGAGTAAACAAACCAACTTTCATGGTACTGACTCACATTATCCAAGTTCATTAGAGCAATGTATTAAAACTAGTATGCTGGTTTTTAATTTATAGTGAAAAGTTAAAAGTTTATATAGAACAAAATATATGTTATCTATATTATCAGCACACTTTCTCCTTATTGTCAGATCTTTGTGGGAAGCCATGTCAAAATCAGATTCATTTTGATTGTGGAATCAAACAAAGGAATTTTTCATGTCAGAGATTTAATACCTGCCAGATTAACACAGCCAATTATTTGTGTAATTGACCCTTAAACAACATGGGCTTAAACTGCACAGGTCCACTTATACATGGGTTTTTTTTCAGTAAACACTCGATCCATGGTTGGTTGAATATGTGGATACAGAACACCAACTGTGAAGGTAACGTGTGGATTTTCAACTGCACAGAGAAATCGGCATCTCTGAATCCTGCATTGTTCAGGGCCAACTATTTTTTAAATTAATAATTATCTGTATAGTCAAGGCTATAGTTTTTCCAGTAGTCATGTACAGATGTGAGAATTGGACCATAAAGAAGGCTGAGTGCTTTTGAACTGCAGTGTTGGAAAAGACTCTTGAGAGTCCCTTGGACAGCAAGAAGATCAAACCAGTCAATCCTGAAGGAAATCAACCCTGAATATTCATTAAAATATTGATGCTGAAGCTGAAGCTCCAGTACTTTGGCCACCTGATGCGAAGAGCTGACTCATTGGAAAAGACCCCGATGCTGGGAAAGATTGAAGGCAGGCAGAAAAGGGGTCAACAGAGGATGAGATTGTTGGATGGCATCATTGATTCAATGGACATAAGGTCTAGCAAACTCCAGGAGATAGTGAAAGAAAGGGAACCCTGGCATATTGCAGCCCATAGGGTTACAAAGAGTCAGACACGACTGAGCAACTAAACAACAATAACATGCTGTCAGTGCAGACAGAAAACTTAAATGTCTATGATTCTAATCATTTCTGTCCTAGATAGCATTCAAGTGGATGTTGCCAACACAGTTAGTTAATTCAGTTCCCATTTTGATCAGTTCATTCTGATGAGAAAGAATGTTCTCTATTTGAGAGCCTCACTGTCTCTTTGAAGGGACCTTTCATTTCCCTGTTGATCTTTTGAATATAAGTTAGTTCTGAGAATGCAATAATTTCTTTTATTTCCATATTCCTGAAGGTGCCTCTATACAACATATGGAGAACCTTCCCTATGATAGCAGCTGAATACACATACTTCTCAAGCATACATGGAACATTCCCTAGGATAGATAATATGGTAGACCACAAATGAAGTCAATTCATTTAAGATTAAAATTATATTAAGCTTCTTTTCCAACCACAGAAGTATAGAATTAGAAGTCAATTACAAGAAGAGGACTGGAAAATTTACAGCTATGTGGAGGTTAAATAATACACTACTGAGTGGGTCAAAGAATACAGTAAAGAAGAATTTAAAAAACCTTGAGACAAATGAAAATGAAGATACAACATACCAAAATTTATTGACTGAACCAAAAGGGGGGAAATTTACAGTGATTATAGTAATTAACACCTAAATTAAGAAAAGAGCAAAACCTCAAATAAGCAAATTAAGTTTACACTGTAAGGAGCTAGAAGATGCCAAAACTAAGCCAAAAATTAATAGAATGAAGGAAATAACAAAGATCAGAGTGGAAATAAATGAAACAGTAAGCTCTTAAAAAAAGTAAACACTTGGGGATAAACTCCTTAACAAAGGTCTTGCCAGTGACTTGGATTTTTTTGTTGTTGCTTAGCAGAAGTAAGTAATAATCAGGGAAATGGAAATCAATAACATAATGAAATATCACCTCATACATAATGAAATATCACCTAACACTGCCAACTGTTAGAATGGCAGTTATCAAACAGATGAGAGACAACAAGTGTATACAAGACTGTAGATAAGAGGGAACCCTTGTGAACGGTGGGTGGAAATGTGAATTGGTGGGAAATACTATGGATAATGAAAATGGAAATTCCTCAAAAAATTAAAAATAGAACTGCCTTATAAATCCAGCAGTACTACTTCTGAGTATATATCCAAAGGAAATGAAAATAGGGTATAGAAGAGATATCTGCTTCCCACGTTCATTGCAGCATTATTCACAATAGCCAAGATACAGCAACAAGCTAAGAGACCATCAACAGTTAAATGGATTAAGATGTTTATTATCATAAATATTAATTATCTTTAATAGACCCCACTCTCCTTCCCCTACTCCACACCATCTTTCTCCTTAGATAGACAGATAGACACACATTGTTCTGAACTATTTGAGACAAATTAGTGTGTTTCATTTCTCTTTGCCCTAAAGTATTCAGTGTGTATTTCATGAGTTAGTTTTTTTTTTTTCTAACATAAGCATAGTATGGTTATCAGTATTAGAAAACGACATCGGTAATACACCTTTATCTCCTCTACCATCCATATTCAGTTTTGTCATTTGACCTAATGTTCTTTATGCCCTTCCCACTGCCTTTTTTTGGTCCTCCAATATAGGATGTAGTTTAAAAAAATCATGTGTTGCATTTAATTATCATTTCTCTTATGTCTGTTTTCATCTGAAATAGTTGCTCAGCCTTTGACATTTTCAAATAATGCAGGTCCGAACACCTCTTTTAAATAGAACTCTTAACATTTTTTGTTTTTCTGATATCTCTCACTTTAGATTCAGGTTATCCACCAGTAGCTGGAATACTACCAGCATTTGAAATACCAAGTGTATGTCCTTCTATGGGCACATATCTGGAAGTACACAATGTCTGTCTGCTACCAGCCTGCCCTACTGATGTTCTTTTTGTGTACCTGGTCTGGTGATTGTCAGATATCTCCATTGTATACTTGCTTGTTTTTTTTTCTTTCTTGGAACTAATAAGCTGTGTGTGGTAAGATACTTTAAGACTAAATATTCTGTAACTAATTAATTATCCCTCTACACTCCCACCAGATTTAGCATTTAGTGATGATTCTTGCCTATGCCAGTGCTTAGTATGATGGTTGCAAAATGACTGTTTTCCAACTGTGCACACCCTCTATCTGTACCTTTACCAGTCAGCAGTTGACATTTTACCTTTTCTGTCTTGTCTATCTATGTGAGATATGATCTCATGTATTCTAGTTTCTTTTTTCTTCAGTAGTATATAATTAATGGTTTTCCCTGTTGTGATACACAGATTGTCTAAGATTTGACCAGTGATTACCCCATCAGAATGGTTCCTGTGTTGTCTTGTCAAAACCCCACAATAGTTTTTTTTTTAAAGCATTTTAAAAATTTCTGTCATAACAAGGTGTTCCAGGATCACCTTTTTCCTTCCCTGCTCCAGTCTTTAAATCAGCCAATACTTCAAGGATCTCTGGCTCATTTGACTAATAAATAATACTAAAAACCAAGATCAATGTTCTCATGCTGTTAAGTCACTTCAGTCGTGTCCGACTCTGTGTGACCCCATAGACGGCAGCCCACCAGGCTCCCCCGTCCCTGGGATTCTCCAGGCAAGAACACTGGAGTGGGTTGCCACTTCCTTCTCCAATGCATGAAAGTGAAAAGTGAAAGTGAAGTCGCTCAGTCGTGTCTGACTCTTAGCAACCCCATGGACTGCAGCCTACCAGGCTCCTCGGCCCATGGGATTTTCCAGGCAAGAGTACTGGAGTGGGGTGCCATTGCCTTCTCCAATGTTCTCATATATTTAGAATTAACACTTGAAAATTATTTTTCTTTTTAGCTCAAATATTTTCCTATTTGCCACTTTAACTGGACCAAAGCATTGTAATTTATTTAGTATTCACAGTTACCTTACAGAAAGTTAGAGTCTGCTTCAAGTTTAAGTTATAAGATTTCTAGCTCCTGTATAAGTTCACCTAGGTAGTAGACGCCAGCCAGAATTATATAAGAGCTTTTCTTTGTGAAGAATCGAGAGATAATATCTTTTGGAATTGGTCCAAAAAAATGGTAAAAACAATGAGGTAATATTTGAAAAAGATAATATTAAAGTCCAGATGATGTTCCTTTCTTGGGTCATCATTAATGTTGTTCCCATTTTCAATGTGAACAGTGAACTATGTCCTTTTTAAAAAATGTGTTTTTCTTTTATTTTTGGATCATATCATCAATTCAAAAATAGATCTTTTAATTCTCATTTGGTGTGAATTATTTCATACCAAATATACTATGACACATTATTTGGAAGTCTAAAGAAGAGGAACTTAGGGACACAAACCATCCAAAATATAATTGTGCAACTTTAAAAATGTTGGCTCTTATCTTTCTAAGTTACAGTAACACTGTCAAAAAACACAAGCAAAAGCTTGGCATTAAATTTTTGATAACATATTCCCAGAATTATTCAGTTAGGCAATGTGATTATAACATTTTTTAAGTAATCAGTAAAATATGATAGATGTGAGGTGCTTTATTATATGACTTACCCTAAAAAAAGATGGACTTGTCTAAATTTTTTGAACTTCCCAGGTGGCACTAGTAAAGAACCCGCCTGCCAATGCAAGAGATTTAAGAGACATGGGTTCCATCCCTGGGTCGGGAAGATCCCTTGAAGATGGAAATGGCAACCCATTCCAGTATTCTTGCCTGGAGAGTCCCATGGACAGAGGAGTCTGGTGGGCTGCAGTCCGTGGGGTCGCATAGAGTTGGACAAGACTGAAGCAACTTAGGATGTGTATCATTTTAGAATCTTTTAATGAGTCTGTAAGTGTGTTTATGAACCAATAATAATACAGTTCAAACTAAAGACATTTTGGTATGTCAGCAACCAAGTGTGATCAAAGGAGCAAAATGAATAAATGTACTTTAGAATAACGTTGACACATAGGAGATGGATAATGAAGGTTTTATTTTCTTTGTTTTTTAGATGGGAATTTTTTTTAAAACAAAATTTAAGTGAGTAGTATATAAATCCCATTACACTTGACCCAGCTTTAAAAATTGTCAGAATTTTGTTGGTCTTTTAAAGTTTAAATCCTTTTTTTTTAAATAGAGACATTTTAAAGCAAACCCCAGACACCATAAATTATTGCAAATATTTTAGTGTGTGCATGCTGCACGCATGCTTAGTCCCTCAGTTATGTCTGACTCTTTGTGACCCCACGGACTGTAACTTGCCATGCTCCTTTGTCCATGGGTTTTCCAGGCAAGAATACTGGAATGGGTAGCCCTTCTCTTCTCCAGGGGATCTTCCCAACCCAGCGATCAAACCTGGGTCTCCTGCATTAGCAGGTGGATTCTTTACCACCTGAACCACCAGGGAAGCCCCAAATATTTTAGTGTATATCTCTAACTGATAAAGATTTTTTTTTACATTACCAATCTGCCATTATAATACTTAAAAATTAATTACAATGAATAATCCCTTAATATTATCTAATATCTAACTTACATATTTCTAAATTTAAAAATTTGTCTTGACTTATTCAGGCAAATTCTGCACATTATATTTGGTTGATATTTCTTCAGTTTTTTTCTGTAACAGGCCCTCTTTTGGGGGCAGTAGAGAAATTGGGTCATTTGTTCTATACAAAGTTCTGTATTCTGGATTGGGCTGATTAATTCTCCATATTATTTTTACCTCTGTTCTCCATTATATCTCTATTCTCCATAGTTTCCTTAAAGTAATATTTAGATCTAGAGGCTTGATTGGATTCACATTCAATTTTTAAATCAAGACCACTTCAAAGATTGTACTGTACTTCCTATTGCATCTCATCAAGATAAACTTAACTTCTGGTTGTTCTACTTTTAGTATTGTTAAGATTGATTTGTGGCTTTGGGGTGGTGCCAGCCTTCACTTAGTTTGGGTCTACTGATGATCTTTGCCTAAATACATTATTTAAGCAAGAATTGCAAAAGGTAAATTCTTCCTTCTATTATTCTTTCTGTATTTATTAACTGAATTTCAGTTATTAAATAGAACTTTCATTGACTACAGTTAGATTGGTAATACTGGAGCAGGTAGCCTTTCCCTTCTCCAGGGGATCCTCCCAACCCAGGGATCAAACCCAGGTCTCCTGCAAGGCAGGCGGATTCTTTACCAGCTGAGCCAGAAGGGAAGCCCAAGAATACTGGAGTGGGTAGCATATCTCTTCTCCAGTGGATCTTCCCAACCCAGGAATCAAACCAAGGTCTCCTGCATTGCAGGCCGATTCTTTACCACCTGAGCTATCAGGGAACCCCTTTAGCCATCTTTGAGAAGTGAGAAGAAGAAGTGAAGTCGCTCAGTCGTGTCCGACTCTTTGCGACCCCATGGACTGTAGCCTACCAGGCTTCTCCATCCATGGGATTCTCCAGACAAGAATACTGGAGTGGGTTACCATTTCCTTCTCCAGGGGATCTTCCCAACCCAGGGATTGAACCCGGGTCTCCTGCATGGGAGGCAGACACTTTAACCTCTGAGCCACCAGGGAAGCAGTGACCAATTAAAAATTATAAACTTATGGATTTTTGTATGTTTAAATCAGTCAATTGTGATTTTTATTTATTTTGATTCTGTTAGTCTTTGACAGATTATTTACTTTTTTACTAAGATGAATAGGCTAATTTTGTACTTTTTTGTGACTCAAAATTAGAATGTCATTTCTCCAGGGAGTTCTGGTTTCCTTACTGGAAAATAGTATTTAATAAGTTCTTGATTGTATAAATGAATTATTTACACTCTTATGATGCTTAGAACAGTGTCTGGCATATAGAATATATGTTACAGTTATTATTTTCTTTTATATTCTCATATTGATTAATTTAAAACTGCATGATCTCTGGGCTTTCCAGTTTGCGCTAGAGGTAAAGAACCCATTTGCCAATGCAGGACACCTAAGAGATGCGGGTTCAATCCCTGGGTAGTAAAGATCCCCTGGAGGAGGAACTGGCAACCCATTCCAGTACTCGTGACTAGAGAATCCCATGGACAGAGAAGTCTACAATCCATAGGGTTGCGAAGAGTTGGACATAACTGATCCCTGCACAAGCAATATCAGTATCACTAGGTAACTTGTTAGAAATGAAAATCCTTGGATTCTACCTCAGACCTACTGAATCAGAAATTTTAGGGGTGGGACTCAAAAATTGGTTTTAGCAAGCCCTCAAATCCCATGGAGCCTGGTAGGCTGCAGTCCATGGGGTTGCTGAGAGTCGGACACAACTGAGCGACTTCACTTTCACTTTTCACTTTTCACTTTCATGCATTGGAGAAGGAAATGGCAACCCACTCCAGTGTTCTTACCTGGAGAATCCCAGGGACAGGGGAGCCTGGTGGGCTGCCGTCTGTGGGGTCGCACAGAGTCAGACACGACTGAAGCGACTTAGCAGCAGCAGCAGCAGCAGCAGCAGTGATCCTGTTGTGCACTAAAGTTACAGAACCACTGGTCTAGAGAAGAAGTTCCTAACTCATGGTGAGAATGGGCCACAGGCAAACTGAATATTTTCTTAGGGCAGCTGTAAAGAGCCTTAAATTGAAGAAAGTAGGGAAAACCACTAGACCATTCAGATATGACCTAAATCAAATCCCTTATGATTATACAGTGGAAGTGAGAAATAGATTTAAGGGACTAGATCTGATAGACAGAGTGCCTGATGAACTATGGATGGAGGTTTGTGACATTGTACAGGAGACAGGGAGCAAGACCATCCCCTTGGAAAAGAAATGCAAACAAGCAAAATGGCTGTCTGAGGAGGCCTTACAAATAGCTGTGAAAAGAAGAGAGGCAAAAAGCAAAGGAGAAAAGGAAGGATATAAGCATCTGAATACAGAGTTACAAAGAATAGCGAAGAGAAATAAGAAAGCCTTCCTCAGCGATCAATGCAAAGAAATAGAGGAAAACAACAGAATGGGTAAGACTAGAGATCTCTTCAACAAAATCAGAGATACCAAGGAAACGTTTCATGCAACGATGGGCTCGATAAGGACAGAAATGGTATGGACCTAACAAAAGCAGAAGATATTAAGAAGAGGTGGCAAGATTACACAGGGGAACTGTACAAAAAAGAGCTTCACAACCCAGATAATCACCATGGTGTGATCACTCACCTAGAGCCAGACATCCTGGAATATGAAGTCAAGTGGGCCTTAGAAAGCATCACTATGAACAAAGCTAGTGGAGGTGATAGAATTCCAGTTGAGCTTTTTAAAATCCTGGAAGATGATGCTGTGAAAGTGCTGCACTCAATATGCCAGCAAATTTGGAAAACTCAGCAGTGGCCACAGGACTGGAAAAGGTCAGTTTTCATTCCAATCCCAAAGAAAGGCAATGCCAAAGAATGCTCAAACTACCACACAGTTGCACTCATCTCACATGCTAGTAAAGTAATGCTCAAAATTCTCCAAGCCAGGCTTCCGTGAACTGTAACTTCCAGATGTTCATGCTGGTTTTAGAAAAGGCAGAGGAACCAGAGATCAAATTGCCAACATCCTCTGGATCATGGAAAAAGCAAGAGAGTTCCAGAAAAACATCTATTTCTGCTTTATAGATTAGGCCAAAGCCTTTGACTGTGTGGATCACAATAAACTGTGGAAAATTCTGAAAGAGATGGGAATACCAGACCACCTGACCTGCC
>NW_011495061.1:6723698-6723942 GCF_000754665.1 Bison bison bison | reverse complement strand
CAAATAGGAAAAGGAGTACATCAAGGCTGTATATTGTCACCCTGTTTATTTAACTTCTATGCAGAGTACATCATGAGAAACGCTGGGCTGGAAGAAACACAAGCTGGAATCAAGATTGCCAGGAGAAATAACAATAACCTCATATATGCAGATGACACCTCCCTTATGGCAGAAAGTGAAGAGGAACTTAAAAGCCTCTTGATGAAAGTGAAAGTGGAGAGTGAAAAAGTTGGCTTAAAGCTCA
>NW_011495061.1:6712869-6723293 GCF_000754665.1 Bison bison bison | reverse complement strand
TTGGAAAAGACCCTGATGCTGGGAGGGATTGGGGGCAGGAGGAGAAGGGGACGACAGAGGATGAGATGGCTGGATGGCATCACCGAGTCGATGCACATGAATTTGGGTGAACTCCAGGTGTTGGTGATGGACAGCGAGGCCTGGCGTGCAGCGATTCATGGGGTTGCAAAGAGTCGGACACGACTGAGCGACTGAACTGAACTTAACTGAACTAAAGTGCCCTAGCTTCCAGCAGCATTATCTACGTTCTAATATTTTCAAATCTCACTTTAGTTTATGAAATGTGAGAATGAATGAAACAGGTATAAAATATAATAATATATTTATGAAATAAGCATGGTATTAACTTAGTCTTTTTAGGATATAGAACATAGGAATATATACGTATTTCACTTTCATACATTTTCTATTCTAGAACAGCTTGTGACAGCCTTTCTCAGCATATGTTTCATAGGGCACTAGGTCCCCTAGATGCTTTTAATAAGGCATCCAGTAAGTTGGAGAAATAATTCATATCATCTTTGCTTGACATTGCACAAGCGAGATTTGCCTATCAGTCTGAAAATTCCTTCAGTGAGGAAACCTTTTTAACTTGGCTTTAATTTATTGTTTCCAAAATTTTTGATTAGGATACCTTTTTACCTAAGCAATATCTGTTAGCTTCCAGCAGAAAACACTTTGGAAAATGCTGCCTTATAAGTATATATGTTTAAAAAACTTATGGATTGTGTGCTTCTTAAAAATAGGGAGCTTTCTGGATGAATATATAGAGACCTGCAAATGAATTTGCCCTACTTTTGGAATAGTGGCGGGTCCAGGAGCTGTTGAAGGGGAAAATATCGGTATTTTGTTTGCTAGAGGTAAACTGCATTCTGAACTGAAGACTAGTGGCCCAGTTGTCTGAAGCTTTGAAATCCTAAGATGTGTTTGTCTCATGTAGTCATTATTTTTCAGACCAATGCAAGAATAAATTAGGTTTTGTCATATAGACGTGTCAAGATAATTAAGGGACTGTTAGGCAAGAAATGAAGTTTTCAGGGCGGAATTGTAGACCTTACAGAATTTTGCAACTACTCCTACTCCCTTATTTCCAATTTTGGAAGATCTTGAAGTCCTCAAATTGCTTAGCTGTGGCAAATCTATATAATGGTGTACTGTAATAAATTGCTTTTCAAAAAGGAAATGTGAAACTGGAAAATTTTTACTTGCATAATTCCTTTCACAATTAAAAAATGTTTAATTGGCAAATAACTGCTTTAAAAATATGTTTGCTTTTCTGCCATACAACAATGTGAATGAACTGTAAGTATACATATGTCACTCTCTTTTGAACTCCCTCCCATCCCCTACCCCCCTACTCCATCCTACTCCTCTAGGTTGTTACAGAGCACTGGGTTGAGCTCCCTGTGTTATATAGCAACTTCCCACTTCATATATTAATGTGTATGTTTCAGTGTTACTCTCACAATTTATCCCGCTGTGTCCTTCATCCTCCTTTTAAAATTGAGTGTTTAAAGAAATTTTGTAGGGAGAATTAGTAGGAACTCCCTGGTGACTCAGACAGTAAAGAATCTGCCTGCAATGCCGGAGACCTGGGTTCAGTCCCTGGGTTGGGAAGATCTCCTGGAGAAAGGAAAGACAACCCATTCTAGTATTCTTGCCTGGAGAATTTCATGGACAAAGGAGCTTGGCAAGCTTCAGTCCATGGGGTCATAAAGAGTTGGACATGACTGAGCGGACTGAGTGACTAACACACACACACAGTATGAAACAGTGTTGCTGAAAATGAGCTTAGCACAGATGATATTGGATGCAGTTAGTCTTTTCAGAATAGAAGAGACAGGAGTCAAGCATCAGGTGTAGAGCAGAGATGAGAATGAAGTATTCTACCTGGGTGATAAGATAAGCTTCTTACAGATTGTGCCTATCTGCTATATGCAGTCATTCCATAAAATCAGTATTCTAATAATTTTTAGCATTTTTCCCTGAGGATATGTTTGAAAGGCAGTAGTTCTTTTAGGGCAGATTGCTATGATGGGTACTAATTTATCCCATACTATTGAGGCATGAAGAGTTTGAGAGCTGCATAGAATGGAAACTACATGGAAGCTGGGAATGCCGCTAGTAGATGTGGTCCACAGTAATAATAGGTAGGAAAAAATACCAGTCAGTGGGCAAGTTGTGGCACATGCTTACACTAAATATAAGATAAAATCACTTTATATGTCAATGTGAGGCAGTTCAGTAAACAGAATTTAAGGTAAATTTGTATCTATTGCTGATGTGCTCAGTCGTGACAGACTCTTTGTGACCCCATTGACTGTAGCCCGCCATGGTCCTCTGTCCATGGAATTTTCCAGGCAAGAATACTGGAGTGGGTTGCCATTTCCTTCTCCATGTGTCTTTATTGCTGCTGCTGCTAAGTCACTTCAGTTGTGTCCGACTCATAGATGGCAGCCCACCAGGCTCCCCCATCCCTGGGATTCTCCAGGCAAGAACACTGGAGTGGGTTGCCATAGCCTTCTCCAATGCATGAAAGTGAAAGTCGTGTCCGACCCTCAGCAACCCCATGGATTGCAGCCTACCAGGCTCCTCCGTCCATGGGATTTTCCAGGCAAGAGTACTTTGGGACCTACTAAAACCAAGGAATAATCTTAGCTTGGAAGAAGTCTTGTAAGTTTTGTTCAAATGAGATTCAGTATGTGAAAATGCTTTATACTATAAAATGTTAAATTTCTAACCATTATTATAATGTCTATTACATTTGTATTCCTGTGTTTTTAATTTCCTGCTTATTACGTTTCTCACATCTTTTCAATATGTGAAAATTTGTCATTGTAAAACACATAACAGAGTTAGTATCACTACATAATTATTACACAAAATATATTCTAACAGCTATAAAAAACAGCACTATTCTTTTACATGATAAATTACTTATAGAAAAAGTTAACCAAAATCGCAACACTACTGTTTATTGGAATCAGACTTGTTATAAACAACAATTTAAAAAAAAATCACAGCAGTGCATTTTGCTTTGAAAAAAGGAATATGAATTTTCTCTAAACTTGGGACATTGTATTCTTATAGAAGAGCTATTGGAATGAAGAATAGCAGCATCTTATGATTCACAGCACATTTACAAAGTAAAGGTCAAAATCTATAATAGTGATGTAAAGAAAATGGAATTGTTTTTATTTAGTATTGATTCATGTCAGACCTTTTTTCTTTCTTGTTAATAATTATTCCACTTAGTGAATATTTAATTAAAGGAAATGACCAATGCATTCTATTTTATGTTTAGTTTAACATAGGTTATTGGTCATTTATATGAAATGGTTATGTGCTTACTCAAGCTGACTTCTAATGGTACTCTGGGGCATGTATCACAATCTCATAAAAATGTGGATAACTTTATCTCTTTCAGGAATTTCAGTCATTTTTTTGTCATGCAAGGACAAATTTTGTTAGTAATCCATAAAAAAGATGATTCATTAAGTGTGGAAATCTTTGGTAAATTCATTTTCATCACATTTTTATTATTTCTAAGAATTCCAGAACCACCCAACCTAATTTTAGCTTTTGCTTTGTAACAAATGAAAATCTTTCAAGAGCATATGGATCTTATCATACATAATAAAAAGTAAACAGATATTTCCCTTTGGATATGTACATTCCATAGACATCTAATACTTGGTCATATGTCACTGTATAGAAGCTATATGGGCTCCAAAGAAGATAGAAAATATTAATACGGTTCTTGGCCTCCTTGAGTAGAGGTGAAAAACTTTCCTTGGTAAAATAAGAAAATTTTAAATTTTATGTAAGCAAATTCATTCCTGCATGAATGCAGTGAATAAATATTATATAAATATCAACTGTGTGCCCACCTCTTGTTTTAGAAACTGGGAAATCAACAGTGAACAAAACAGAAATCCTGGTTCTTCATAGAGTACATTCTAGTTGAGGCAAAAACCAGAAAACAATATAAGTGGAATGTTGGATGGTAACAAGTGCCATGGAGAAAAATAAAATAAGCAAAGGGGACATAAGTGGGGTTAGGATATTGCAGTTTCAAGTAGGATACCAGCAAAGCCTTAATAGAGCAGAAGTTTGCTTGAATGGGAGGATGAGGGAGATGAGGGAATTATTTATTGTTTCTATTCCAGGTAAAGGAATAATAAAGTGTTTGAGACCTTTACCTGGGAACATGTCCAGCACATTTGAGGAGCAGCAAGGAAGCAAAGTAGGGCTAAAGAGGAATGGAGGAGACAAAAGGGAGCTGATCGAATAACCCAGAAAAGAGACGATCGTGGCTCACAGCCCTGTGGTAGCAGTGGAGGGGGTGAGAAATCGGGACTGCTACCAAGGTTATGAAAGAGAGAGGAATCAGCACTTTTGATTTGCTAAATGGGAGGATAGAATTTCCTTTAACTGAGATAAGAGATTACTGAAGGAGGAGTGGAGTTTGGGAAAAAAGATTGGAGCTATATTTTTGTCTTATTTGAGATACCTATTTGTCATCTAAGTGGAGAGGTCAAGCAGGCAGTTGAATCAGCATTTTGTGGCGTTTAGGGGAGAGGCTTAGCAGGAGAAATAAGTATGAACAGGTATGTGCAATGTTGATAAATGCTAAGAATTAACAGTTGGAGAAAAAAATCAGTGAAAGAAAGCCTTTGAGAAGCAAGATAAAGTCTAAGCTCCTGGACCTTTGATTAGTGGAAAGGAAAGAGAAAAGGATTCTAGTCAGGGAAAATGCCCTAGCATTATCATTTGGAAATAAATTTGAATATTTTTCTATCTTGGTTTTTTCTTTTCTCTTCAAAGTTTTATAGTGCATCATATAGTGTTATGGAGCACTTATGAATTTGAATAAGTTGCTTATGAGTGAGAAGACTATTTTTCTTTCGATATATTTAGTTTAATTTTGGTTGCCCTGGGTCTTTGTTGCTGTGCACAGGCTTTCTCCAGTTGCAGAGAGTGGGAGCTACTCTCTAGTTGCGGTGCACAGGCATCAACCCTTCTTATTGAGTCACTTCTCTTGTGGAGCATGGGCTCTAGAGCATGCAGGGCTTAGTAGTTGCAGCTCATGGGCTCCAGAGTGCAGACTCAGTAGTCAGTGGGCATGGCCTTAGTTGCTCCGCAGCATTATGAGATCTTCCTGAACCAGGGATGGAACCCGTGTCCCCTGCATTGCAAGGTGGATTCTTAACCACTGGAACATTAGGGAAGCCCCAGAATAATACTTTCCAAGTTTATTACATTAACCAGTATTTAATCACTCAATATTTAGGGTTTAAAAAAAATTCTAGATATTTTTATTGTGCTAATAAAATAGGCGTGACATAAGCTTTACACTTCAACTATTTTTAACTTTACAGCTCAGTGACAACTAGGTACATTCTGAAACTTAGTTATGTATATAAAAATGTCCTCTGTTTTTAAAAAAATCAACATTGTTGCTCCTGAGAAAAAAGAATTTAGAGCTGTTTGGGCTTTACTTCTAAGAGCATTCTGCAAGATAATCCTAAATGATTATCTCTTTTGCTTGAAAGACTGGGAGAAGTCCAAAAAACAAAACTAAAAAATAGTGCCTTACTTCTAAAACAGATTTCTTTTTCTTGTCTTAGAAACTGAATTTCCATTAAGTGTCATTTGTATTTGTCTAGTCAGTGATGAATTGTGTTTTATTTACCTTTTGTTACTGGTACCTCACATAGAAACCAAATGTTCAAATAAAATTGTGCCATATATCTGGAGCTTAAGGATTCTCAGAAATGTAATGAGTATGCCCTGCTTCATAATTTCTTTGCCTACTTGCTTCTTAGATTCCTCTCAAAGTATGTTCTTTGTTTTTAGTTTGAGTTTTGTAAATTATATTTTGAAATTAATTTTGGATTTCATAAATTACGTGGAAGTGTGTGATATGGCTACATTTTGTCAGTTATAAACCTAAGAAATTGTCTGTCTGTTGATTACAGTGTCTCTCTTTTTAGGGAACAAAGAAGGAAGAGACTGAAGGTGAAGTGGAAGTGTCTGGTTTGATTCAGCCTGCGGAAGTGTTTGCTCCCAAAAGCCTGGTGTTGGTATCCAGATTAGATTATCCAGAAATTTTTAGGGTAAAGAACTCATAGTTGTTATTGATTTGTATCATTGTATAAATCTATTCTGAGTGAACCATGGTAACAAGTTTTTTTGTACCTAAAATATCTTTAAATTGATTGGGAATTCATCAATAAAATAAAATTACTGTGAACAGAAGAAATGAATTTCATGTTGGATGAAATAAATACCCGAATAAGTTAGTATAACTATTTAAACTTCTAAGGATGTTTAAAATATCCTTATATTTAAGGATGTTTAATTTGTTTTAAAATAGGTCTCATCTTTACTGACTCCAAAATTTATGAATCCTAAAGAAATCATTTGATTACTTGTATCAAGCTTAAAATGCATTAGTAATATAACAACTTAGTGTGTTTTTACTGATCTTTTTAGGAGTCCAGGTGAAAGGAAATAGGATGAGTATTTGTGATTTCAAATAGTTGTGATCATACTGCTACCAACATAGCTTTAAAATATTGTTTACTTCCAGATATTTTACTTTTTAGATAGTTAGAATTTTCAAATATAGAAAAAAAATTACTGTAGTTATAAATACATTTGAAAGGGAAGAGGGCTTATTTTTCTTACTTCAATTGTTATCTTTAATATTAGTTATGTTGACCATTGTCTAGAAATCACAGATTTTCTTTAGAAAGTATAAATTACACCTTAAAATCTCTCAAGGACTTGAGAAATTAATGCGTAATTTCTGGAAAACTTTTCTGTATAGTTGAGATTATATATATTCTTAGTGTCAAGATTTCAATGACAATTGGTAAGTCCTAACAGATATTAGTTTTTTAATTATAAATTTTAATAAACTGGAAGATTCATATGATTCCATTTTGTCCTCCATTTTACCACCTACCTTCTTCTGAGCTTAAAGTGTTAATCATATATTCTCTATTTTGCTGTTCTTTATAATAATTCACATAAGTTAAATTTTTCTGTAAAATAAATGTTCTGAATTATTGATAATCACAAAATAAGGTAAAATTTCTAAATTTTTTTCTTGAAAATTGGAGTTTTGCAAAATAAGTTGAAACAAAAAGAGTTTTAAGCCTTACAAATTTGCTAGAGTGGTTATCTGAACACAAACACCTGTTTTACAAATTATGTACTTCTGTTTTTTATAAACTCATCTTAGAAGCTCATTTAGAGCTTCTGGTTCTGGAGGAAAATTTAATAAACTTAATAACATTTGCTGCTTAAAATTTATTCCATGGTCACTGTAGAATATACTACATTCAAAGAGAAACTTTCCTGGGAGCAGATGTCACAATTTATTTTTAGTGCTTGCTTTTTCCATTAAATAACTACATGCATCTTTTGTTTTCAGGCTTGCCTGGGTTTGATCTACACTGTATATGTGGACAGTCTGAATGTCTCCTTGGAAAGTCTCATTGCAAACTTGTGTGCGTGTCTTGTCCCAGCGGCTGGAGGGTCTCAGGTAAACAGAATAAAAAAGAAGATGAAGAGGGCCTGCTTCTCTTCTCCTCTCCTCCAGTTAATTTAATTTATGAAGAAAAGGAAAAAAACGAATTCTTTAAATATTTTCTTTTTAAAGTGGGTCTTAGGGGACTTCCCTGGCAGTCCAGTGGTTAAGACTCCGCCCTTGCAATGCAGGGGGCGAGAGTTCAATCCTTGGGAAAAAAAAAAAGGTCTTAGTTTAGTTAAGCATTGTCCCTGTGGTCTTCCTTCTAGAAACACAAGATTCCATTCTTTTCTTAGGTCATGGGGTTAATTTTAACACAGGGTTCACCTTTCACATTGCATAGTTAGAAGTTATATTCTGTGTAACTTGAAATCTAGCTTACATTTTCTTGGGAATGCACTTTTTAAAATTGAATTTCAGATGTGTTCTTTATACCATGCTTATTCCTCTATATGATTACACCTCATTAAAATTTTTTTCAGTGACACAAATTCAGAGATAACATTAAGAAAACTGTCAGTATAATTTTTTGTAGCATTGTAACTACCGCTGGATAGGTTAATTCATTTCTTCATCTCCTTGGATAAAATCACTTACATGTGGTCCTGAAAACCATTTTGTGTGTTGTGTGTAATGTTTAGTAGAATAGCTTGCACTTAAGCTTCAGGAGAAGAGGGCTTATTTTTCTCATCTCAGTTGTCTGCCTTTAATAATAATAATGATGATATTGACCATTGTCCAAAATCACAGATCTTCTTTGGAAAGTATAATCTATACCTTAAAGAATTTCATCATACGTAGATTGAGCACATGAGGACATTAAACTCTTACACTGAAGTAAAGCTTTCCCAAAGTGACATGTCTTTCATCTTCTCTGTGTCTTGAAATTTTTATCTTCTTCTCTGAAGTAGAAAAATGAGAACCTCAGCTTCTAAGACTAAATGTTCCTAGGTAACTTAAAAAAACTACTTAAGTCCTAAAATTGATTAGTTGACCACTTACTATGCTTATTCTTATGAAATATCAATATCAAGGGAAAGAACAGCCCTCTAAAAATTACATTTTTTAAACTCTGATCGATTAAAAAAAAGTCTGATAGAGATGTTACTTATGGTAAAATTGACAACTTTTTCCCTTGCCCTTTGCCTTTTTAACTATCTACTATCTTTCCTAATGCCTTTTGGTTACTCTTAAGCTTATTTTCCTTCTGTGCTCCCCTCCCTCACTCTCCTGTTTGTACTCCAAGGGCAGAATATGAAATGTGAGTTTAGTCACAACTGAACCTACACTGTAAAGCAGATGAGTTACTTTATGAGACTTTATTATGATGAAATTTTTGTTGACACGATTTTATGTATTTTTAAATTTAAAAAGGATTATTATTGTGACTATTAGAAGTTTTTAAATTATGTGTTTCATATTACATTTTATTTTTCCAGTTTTATTCACATGTAACTGGCATATAAATGTTAGCTTTAATATTTTATTATTTTTAAGTTACATGTTACTTTCACTGATTTGTGTGTTTCATTATTACTAAATTTTCACCTTCCAACTACTGAATTTTCTTGTATCATATTCATTTGGGCACAAAGTAGCTTTAGTGTTTTGAGCTGCCTTGTTGCCCTTCGCATCTGTTAGTTGGGTCTTATAAGACCATCATCTGCTCTCAATTTGAACTTCAAAGAGATTTTTTTTATCTTGAGAAAATGTGTGAAAAGAAATCATTTGTTGTGTGTATATCTTTTCCGCCCAATCTGCAGAAGCTGTTTTCCTTGGGTGCAGGAGACAGACAGCTGATCCAGACTCCCTTGCATGACAGTCTTCCTGTCACAGGAACTAGTGTGGCTCTCCTGTTCCAGCAGTTAGGTATGTCTTGTTCTCCATTTTTCAGTGTTTTTCTAAAAGCTTCTGAAAACAAGATTAAGTTTTAAGCCATCACCCGACATGAACCAGGACAATAAAAAGTAAACCATTAAATAACATATATAAAATACATAATTATATGGGTTCTAATCCCAACTAGTACTCATTGTTTTTAACCTCGGCTCCTTTTGCTCTGTAGTCACTTAGGCTTTTAGAAGGAAAACATACTTTCTCTGTGCTGTAAAACACGAATAGGTAGTATGTTTTGTTTTTCCTTAGAAGATAAAACTAAAAGAATCCCTTCCTTTTCATTTCACCACCTGTAACAGGACTTCATCTCTAATTTTCTGGCAATGGCTTGGGTGAAGAATTAGAGGGAGGACACGAGAAAGTGCCCTCTGTACATTGGACAGCTCATACTTCATTAAAGGAGTAATGTAACTTAGAGTATATTTCAGATCAGTGCTGCCAGAGATTGTCACTTACTTTATCTCTTCAGTCAGTTCAGTCACTCAGTCGTGTCTGACTCTTTGCGACCCCATGAACCGAAGCATGCCAGGCCTCCCTGTCCATCACTAACTCCCAGAATCCACCCAAACCCATGTCCATCGAGTCAATGATGCCATCCAAACATCTCATACTCTGTCCCCTCCTGCCAAAATCTTTCCCAGCATCAGGATCTTTTCCAGTGAGTCAGTTCTTCACATCAGGTGGCCAGAGTATTGGAGTTTCAGCTTCAACATCAGTCCTTCCAATGAACACCCAGGACTGATCTCCTTTAGGATGGACTGGTTGGGTCTCCTTGCAGTCCAAGGGACTCTCAAGAGTCTTCTCCAGCACCACAGTTCAAAAGCATCAGTTCTTCGGCCCTCAGCTTTCTTTATAGTCCAACTCTCATATCCATACATGACCACAGGAAAAACCATAGCCTTGACTAGACGGACCTTTGTTGACAAACTAATGTCTCTGCTTTTTAACATGCTATCTAGGTTGGTCATAACTTTCCTTCCAAGGAGTA
>NW_011495061.1:6711101-6712769 GCF_000754665.1 Bison bison bison | reverse complement strand
CATCTGCAGTGATTTTGGAGCCCCGAAAAATAAAGTCAGCCACTGTTTCCACTGTTCCCCATCTATTTCCCATGAAGTGATGGGACCAGATGCCAAGATCTTAGTTTTCTGAATGTTGAGCTTTAAGCCATCTTTTTCACTCTCCTCTTTCACCATCATCAAGAAGCTCTTTAGTTCCTCTTTGCTTTCTGCCATAAACGGGGTGTCATCTGCATATCTAAGGTTATTGATATTTCTCCCGGCAATCTTGATTCCAGCTTGTTCTTCATCCAGGCTGGCATTTCTCATGATGTACTCTGCATAGAAGTTAAATAAGCAGGGTGACAATATACAGCCTTGATGTACTCCTTTTCCTATTTAGAACCAGTCTGTTGTTCCATGTCCAGTTATCTCTTACTTGTCTTATATGTGTACCTACATAAGAGTTTCTCACTCCCTTTGATTATGTTTTTCACATTTTTCCCCATCTGTGTCTTTTTATAGTTGAGTTGAAACCGTCCCTTTCCTGAAGGCCTGTCTCTACTTCTCCATGGAATTTTTAATTCCTTACACAAAAATTCTACCTTTTTATTTCCTCCCATCTCATGTTGATTTTACTCCCTGCTCAACTCTGAAACACATCACTCCTTTTCCTTTAATGGCCCCATCCTTATTCTTCTTTGTGACTTCCATCAGTGAAATTTAGAGAGCCTCAGAAGAGTTTAATGGGCTTCCCTTGTAGCTCAGTTGGTAAGGAATCAGCCTGCAATGTTGGACACTTTGGTTCAATTCCTGGGTCAGGAAGATCCTCTGGAGAAGCAAATGGCAACCCACCCCAGTATTCTTGACTGTAAAATGCCATGGACAGAGAAGCCTTGCTGGCTACAGTCCATGAGGTCTCCAGAGTTGAGCATGACTCAGTGATCAAATCACCACACATAGAGTTTCTAGTAGCCTAATAAAGATGAATGATGGCATCAGTCCCAAAGTAGTAGTTCCCTATTATATCTGCCTCCCCATAGGAGTTTAAACTGTTAAAAATCATGTATTCCTTTTCTTCCTCCCTGAAAGTTTCTGCTCGTTGAATCATCTCAACCAAGTTCAAATTAATTTAATTAAAGCTATTTTGTTTAATGTGTGAAATAGGCACTGACTCCTTGGTGGCACTTATTTCTGTAAAGAATATCTTATTGATTAAAACCTTCCTCCACAAAGTTTTGGATGTAATTTTAGGGGTTCATGAACTACCTACAGAGCCTGTGCATGGTCCCTAACTAATCACTAACTTAATTGATTTTAGCTAGAAAAGTTATGACCAACCTAGATAGCATATTGAAAAGCAGAAACATTACTTTGCCAACAAAGGTCCGTCTAGTCAAGGCTATGGTTTTTCCAGTGGTCGTGTATGGATGCGAGAGTTGGACCATGAAGAAAGCTGAGCGCTGAAGAATTGATGCTTTTGAACTGTGATATTGGAGAAGACTCTTGAGAGTCCCTTGGACTGCAAGGAGATCCAACCAGTCCACTCTGAAGGAGATCAGCCCTGGGATTTCTTTGGAAGGAATGACGCTAAAGCTGAAACTCCAATACTTTGGCCACCTCATGCAAAGAGTTGACTCACTGGAAAAGACTCTGATGCTGGGAGGGATTAGGGGCAGGAGGAGAAGGGGATGACAGAGGATGAGATGG
>NW_011495061.1:6690643-6711001 GCF_000754665.1 Bison bison bison | reverse complement strand
TGACTCGATGGATGTGAGTCTGAGTGAACTCCGGGAGTGGGTGATGGACAGGGAGGCCTGGCATGCTGTGATTCATGGGGTTGCAGAGTCGGACACGACTGAGTGACTGAACTGAACTGAACTGAAGCACTATTCACATGATCTTTTTCATTTAGGACGGCTTGTATGGCTGTACATGGGTCGGCAGTGGTGTGCCTCAAGGACAGGGGCTCTGGGTGCAGCAGACATGGGTATCACATAAGCCCTCTTGAAGGAGGTCGCCATTAACCCTACCATAGAGCTGCCAGAACTTACACTGGACTGGGAAATAGACTATTGCAGGGTACAACAGAACCTTGTGCACCAGGACCTAGGAGGAAGGAGCAGTGACCCCACAAGAGACTGTCCCGGACTTGCATGTGGGTGTCCATGAGTGGAGGCGTGGGTTGGTGGTGGCCTGCTGCAGGGTTGGGGGCACTGAGTGTAGCAGTACATATATGGGATCTTTGGAGGGAGGTCACCATTATCTTCATTACCTCCAGTTTGGCCCCAGGTAAACAGCAGGGTGGGAACACAGCTCCACCCATCAACAGATAATTGGATTAAAGATTTACTGAGCACAGCCCCGCCCATCAGAACAAGACCCATTTTCCCCTCAGTCAGTTTATCCCATCAGGAAGCTTCCATAAGCCTCTTAACCTTCTCCATCAGAGAGCAGACAACCAGAAAACCACAATCACAGAAAACTAACCAATCTAATCACATGGACCACTGCTGCTGCTGCTGCTAAATCGCTTCAGTCCGACTCTGTGCAACCCCATAGATGGCAGCCCACCAGGCTCCGCCATCCCTGGGATTCTCCAGGCAAGAACACTGGAGTGGGTTGCCATTTCCTTCTCCAATGCATGAAAGTGAAAAGTGAAAGTGAAGTCGCTCAGACCCGATGGACTGCAGCCTACCAGGCTCCTCTGTCCATGGGATTTTCCAGGCAAGAGTACTGGAGTGGGGTGCCATTGCCTTCTCCGTCAATATGTCTAGCACACTGAATTAATGTTTTTTAAAAGCCATTAATTTTAGCACATCATCGTGAAAGTTCAACAAATGAAAAAAGAAAATCCTAAAGAGAAAAAAATAAAAAGAGAAAGGCTAAATATTTTACAATGGATCAAAAAAATCAAAATACCAACAGAAATCTATTAACATTAATTAATTACATTAATAAATTATAAAAGTAATAAAATTAACTCCTTAATTTTAAAAATAGGACATAATTCAACGTAACACTCATTCTTAAATTAAAAATGAGTTCCAGAATTGCTGATATTGTTTACTGGACATATTAGCAGAAGTAATTACCCAAGAGAAAGAAACTAACAATACAAAAATTGGAAGATAAAAGTATCACTATTTCCCAGTGATATAACTGTTATATCATTCACTGGAAAAGTGAATAGGATCAACTAAAAAACGACTATGAACAACAAGATAATAAAACTTTAATAAAAACTGATTCATATTTTGGGCCAGGATTTACCCTGCAGCTTGAAACACCTTAAAAAGCTGGAAAAAAATAATATGAAATAGTGGGCAACTGAAGGACAAAGATCCCTGAAAAGCAGGAAACAGCAGGTCATTCGGTAAAGAATCCATCTGCAATGCAGGAGACCCCAGTTTGATTCCTGGGTCAGGAAGAGCCGCTGGAGAAGGGATAGACTACCTACTCCAGTACTCTTGGGCTTCTCTTGTGGCTCAGCTGGCAAAGAATCTGCCTGTAATGTGGGAGACCTGGGTTCGATCCCTGGGTTGGGAAGATCCCCCAGAGGAGGGAAGGACTACCCATTCCAGTATTCTGGCCTGGTGAATTCCATGGACTGTATAGTCCATGGAGTCACAAAGAGCTGGACATAACTGAGTGACTTTCACTTTCACTATTGGCACCACTTTCTGCCTTGAGAGAGTTTACAGGCCATGGTGCAGGGAGGCGGAACAGAGGTGGGGCTTAGAGGACTCCCTAGACAAGGAAATAGAGTGGAGACCTCTGGAGAGCAAGGCAGCTAGAGTTCTTAGGACAGAACCCAGAGAGCAGGGAGTTGCAGAGAGAAAGAATGGGATATCTGCAAGGGTTCCACAGTCTCGTCTAACCCAGTGAAACTATGAGCCATGCCATGTAGGGCCACCCAAGACAGATGGGTCATGGTGGAGAGTTCTGACAACATGTGGTCCACTGGAGAAGGGAATGGCAAGCAACTTCAGTATTCTTGCCTTGAGAATCCCATGAACAGTATGAAAAGGCAAAAAGATAGGACACTGAAAGATGAACTCCCCAGGTTGGTAGGTGCCCAATATGCTACTGGAGATCAGTGGAGAAACAACTGCAGGAAGAATGAATAGACGGAGCCAAGGCAAAAACAGCACCCAGCTGTGGATGTGACTGGTGATGGAAGCAAGGTCCAATGCTGTAAAGAGCAATATTGCATAGGAACCTGGAATGTTAGGTCCATGAATCAAGGCAAATTGGAAGTGGTCAAACAGGAGAAGGCAAGAGTGAACATTGACATTTTAGGAATCAGCGAACTAAAATGGACTGGAAAGGATGAATTTAACTCAGATGACCATTATATCTACTACTGTGGGCAAGAATCCCTTAGAAGAAATGGAGTAGCCCTCATAGTCAACAGAAGAGTCTGGAATGCAGTACTTGGATGCAATCTCAAAAATGACAGAATAATGTTCATTTCAAAGGCAAACCATTCAATATCATAGTAATCTAAGTCTATGCCCTGACCAGTAAAGGTGAAGTTAAATGTTTCTATGAAGACCTACAAGACCTTTTAGAACTAACACCCCCCAAAAATGTCCTTTTCATTATAGGGGACTGGAATGCAAAAGTAGGAAGTCAAGAAGCATGTGGAGTAACAGGCAAATTTGGCTTTGGAGTACAGAATGAAGCAGGGCAAAGGCTAATAGAGTTTTGCCAAGAGAATGCACTGGTCATAGCAAACACCCTCTTCCAACAATGCAAGAGAAGACTCTACACATGGACATCACCAGATGGTCAACACCGAAATCAGATTGATTATATTCTTTGCAGCCAAACATGGAGAAGCTCTACAGTCAAAAAAAACAAGACCAAGAGTTGACCATGGCTGAGATCATGAACTCCTTATTGCCAAATTCAGACATAAATTGAAGAAAGTAGGGAAAACCACTAGACCATTCAGGTATGACCTAAATCAAATCCCTGACAATTATACAGTGGAAGTAATAGATTTAAGAGACTACATCTGATAGATAGAGTGCCTGATGAACTATGGACAGAGGTTTGTGTCATTGTACAGGAGACAGGGATCAAGACCATCTCCATGGAAAAGAAATGCAAGAAAGTGAAGTGGCTGTTTTAGGATGCCTTACAAATAGCTGTAAAAGAAGAGGAGCAAAAACAAAGGAGAAAAGGAAAGATATACCCATTTGAATGCAGAGTTCCAAAGAATAGCAAGGAGAAATAAGAAAGTCTTCCTCAGCAATCAATGCAAAGAAATAGAGGAAAACAATAGAATGGGAAAGACTAGAGATCTCTTCAAGAAAATTAGAGATACCAAGGGAGCATTTCATGCAAAGATGGGGTCAATAAAGGACAGAAATGGTATGGACCTAACAGAAGCAGAAGAGATTAAGAAGAGGTGGCAAGATTACACAGAAGAACTATACAAAAAGATCTTCACGACCCAGATAATCACGATGGTGTGATCACTCACCTAGAGCCAGACATCCTGGAATGTGAAGTCCGGTGGGCCTTAGGAAGTATCACTACGAACAAAGCTAGTGGAGGTGATGGAATTCCAGTTGAGCTATTTCAAATCCTGAAAGATGATGCTGTGAAAGTGCTGCACTCAATATGCCAGCAAATTTGGAAAACTCAGCAGTGGCCACAGGACTGGAAAAGGTCAGTTTTCATTCCAATCCCTAAGAAAGGCAATGCCAAAGAATGTTCAAACTACTGCACAATTGCACTCATCTCACATGCTAATAAAGTAATGCTCAAAATTCTCCAAGCCAGGATTCAACAGTATGTTTACCATGAACTTCCAGATATTCAAGCTGGATTTAGAAAAGGCAGAGGAACCAGAGATCAAATTGCCAACATCTGCTGGGTCATCAAAAAGGCAAGAGAATTCCAGAAAAACATCTACTTCTGCTTTATGGACTATGCCAAAGCCTTTGACAGTGTGGATCACAATAAACTGTGGAGAATTCTTCAAGAGATGAGAATACCAGACCACCTGACCTGCCTCTTGAGAAACCTATATGCAGGTCAGGAAGCAACAGTTAGAACTGGACATGGAACAACAGACTGGTTCCAAATAGGAAAAGGAGTACGTCAAGGCTGCATATTGTCACCCTGCTTATTTAACTTCTATGCAGAGTACATCATGAGAAATGCTGGGCTGGATGAAGCACAAGCTGGAATCAAGATTGCCCAGGAAAAATATCAATAACCCCAGATATGCAGATGACACCCCGTTTATGGCAGAAAGTGAAGAACTAAAGAGCCTCTTGGTGAAAGTGAAAGAGGAGGGTGAAAAAGTTTGCTTAAAGCTCAACATTCAGAAAAAAAAGATCATGGTATCCGGTCCCATCACTTCATGGCAATTAGATGGGGAAACAGTGGAAAGAGTGACAGACTTTGTTTTTTTGCACTCCAAAATCACTGTAGATGGTGACTGCAGCCATGAAATTAAAATACACTTGCTCCTTCGAAAAAACGCTATGACCAACCCAGATGGCATATTAAAAAGCAGAGACATTACTTTGGCAACAAAGGTCCGTCTAGTCAAAGCTATAGTTTTTCCAGTAGCTATGTATGGATGTGAGAGTTGGACTATAAAGAAAGCTGAGCGCTGAAGAATTGATACTTTTGAACTGTGATATTGGAGAAGACTCTTGAAAGTCCCTTGGACTGCAAGGAGATCCAACCAGTCCATCCTAAAGGAAATCAGTCCTGAATATTCATTGGAAGGACTGATGCTGAAGCTGAAACTCCGGTTCTTTGGCCACCTAATGCGAAGAGCTGACTCATTGGAAAAGACCCTGATTCTGGGAAAGATTGAAGGCGGGAGGAGAAGGGGATGACAGGATGAAATGGATGGATGGCATCACTGACTCGATGGGCATGAGTTTGAACAAGCTCCTGGAGTTGGTGATGGACAGGTAAGCCTGGCGTGCTGCAGTCCATGGGGTCGCAGAGTCAGACACAACTGTGCGACGGAACTGAACTGAACTGAACTAACCTTGCCAAACACTACCTGTATTTTCCCAAGAGATTAAGTCTGATTCTGATCCTGGAAAACAGAAGGTAGGGAACACATTGCTTCCAGAGACTGCAGTTGTCAAAATCCAGGCTCTCAGAAACTGTTGGTCAATGTCACAAATTCTTAACAAATAAATTATATGGAGGAGGAACCTCAAGATTTAAAGTGTTTTGAGGGTCTTCCCTGGCGGTCCAGTGGTTAAGACTGCATGCTTCCACTGCAGAGAATGCAGGTTCTATCCCTGGTCATGGAACCAAGATCCAGCATGCCACATGACATGGACAAAAAATAAGTAAGAAATTTGAAACAGATTCCATTTTTAACAGAGTGAGATTATACTGTAGTGTCTAGGGATGCACCTTTTGGTGAAAAAAAAAATGTCTGTAGGAAAAACCAGGAAAACTTATGGCAATGGAGAGGTTATCATGATTAGAGGCATATGCAAGGGGCTTCTAGGGCTGCTGGCAAAGTCCTCCCTTGACCTTGGTAGTGTTTGTAAGATAGTTCATTGAACTATACATTTAATTTGTATCCTTTTCTGTATTTGTGCTTTATGTTAGAAATATTTAGAAAACTTGTGCAACTATTTAACTCTTCATATGTGCACCTTTTTTTTTTGTTTGTTTATAAAAGTTCAGTGCTTGAACAAAGTAAAAGATTTTATCCTCTAGTAACAAAAAGACAGTACAGGACTGATATGTTAATTCCCAGATGTCTTCAGGAAGACATGTTTTTCCCTTATTTATTAATAGGGCATGTTCACTTTCTTGACTGGGGAGCTTCAAGAACTGCCTTGTCTCATTATCCTGTGCATCCTCTATATCTGGCATAGTGCCTTGGACACAGAAGGCATCAGTATTTACTGAATAAATGACTGCACCAGCCATGAAGAAGACGGCAGTCATATCTCCTAGGAGAGTTCTGTATATGGATGAAGTGCACAGAACAGATGATGATCAGCCATTTGACTATCAGCTTTCTAGTATTTTGAGCTTAATTATCTTTTGCTTACATATTAAAAATTTACTTTTTCAGCATTTTTCTTTCAGCTTATTCTTCATAAGGAAAAGATAAGAAAGGAAAGGAGAAAGAAGGATGCCTCTCAAACAGCACTGTATGCAGTTGTAGTTGCCAAAGCATGTGGTACTGATAGTTCTGTCTGAAATCATGTTTTTATCACCGGTCATTTTGGTTAGACTGTCGTTGAAGGCCAACATTAGACCATTATCACAGTTCACTACCTGTGTTGGGGATGCGGTAGTGGTGGTAGATTTTACAAAGCACAGACAGGAAGCAGATAAAATTCTAAGATACTTTTGTAGCCTTGACTAGTTTTCCTGTGAAAGTCCTAAATGTAATGATAGCATTTCCTTGGTTCTTCTTTCCAAGGGTTGTTATGATAATGAGTTTGTTTTTCACAGTTTCAGAGCTATGTTTGCCTGAAGTTGTTATGTGGACTTATGCCATTACCCACTTCATTCCTTAAAATTTTCTGTTAACCAGCTTCATCTCCAACTTAACATCTGTTTTATTTATTTGTATCTTTTTGTAGTCTATGTGAATTGCTTTTTATTTACCTAAGATTTGTGTTTTGTGTAGAAAATTGTAATTTTTCATGTTAATTAAGATTGTATTCACAGGAACTGGTTTTTATAGTCCCTCTGATTTTTTTAATCCATAGCTCAGGTATCCCTCCTTGACCCAGATAATTTTGTGAAATTCTCTTGACATCTTTTGAGATATATTTTCACCTATAATTTGGTTTCTAACTATAAACACACTCATTATAGAATAATTGTTCCCAATTTTATAGTATACTATTTATTAGACCTTCTTAAAGTCACAGGCTAAAGCTAGTTTGGGCCTTAAGTTACTGTCACTCTGTTTCCATTGTTAACAGCATTCGTCATGTAACATCTGTGTTTATTGAGATATTCTTGAGCTATAACTTGTATAAGTTTGAGGTTTACAGTGTGATGCTGTGATGCTTATATGTATTGAAAAATGATTACTGTAATAAGGTTAGTTACCACCTTCATCCCCTCACATAACTATCATTTGTGTGCTGATAACATTTAATATCTACTCTTTACACAGTTTTTAAATCTGTAATACAATATTGCTAATTATAGTACCATGCTATACATTACATGCTCAGAATTTATTCATCTTATACTTGGAATTTGTATTTTTTGACTAGTATCTTCCCACTTCCCCAACGCTTTGTGTACATGTGTGCTCAGTTACTCAGTTGTGTCTGACTCTTTGCTACCTTTATGGACCGTATTCTGCTAGGCTCCTCTGTCCATGGGATTTTCCTTGCAAGAATACTGAAGTGAGTTGCCATTTCTTACTCCAGGGTATCTTCCCAAACCAGGGATTAAACCCACATCTCCTGCATCTGCTTGCTTTAGCAGGCGGACTCTTTACCACTGAGGCACCTGTGAAAGCCCTCCCACACCACCTAGCCCCTGGCAGCCACCATTCTGTCTGTTTCTGATTTCAGCTTTTTCAGAGTCTATAAAAATGAGAATATAAAGTATTAGTCTTTCGCTGACATTTCATTTAGCATAGTGCCTTCGGGATCTATCCATGATGTCATGAAAGACAGTGTTTCCTTCCTTTCTCCAATGTATTATATGTGTATTCTTTTCCATTCATCTGTTGATGGACACTTAGGTTGTTTCCATGTCATGGCTATTGTAAATAATACTGCAGTGAACACATGAGTAGCTCTTAGAGATAGTGAGTTTATTTCCTTTGAATATGTACCCAGAAGTGGAATCACTGTATCAAATGGTAGTTCTATTTTTTTTTGAGAGCCTTCATATGGTTTTCCATAGTAGTTGGACCAATTTACATTCCCGCCAACAGTGTATAAGAGAGATCTCTTTTGTCTTTTGATAGTAGTCATTCTAACTGTTGTGAGATGATTGGCATTTCCTTGATGATTAATGAAGTTGAGCATCTTTTCATGTGCATGTCAGCATTTATATGTCTTCTTTGGAAAAATGTCTGTTTTTTTTAAGTCCTTTACCCATTTTGTAGTCTTTCTTTTTTCCTTTTTGCTATTGAGTTATATGAAAGTGGAAGTGAAGTCTCTCAGTCGTGTCCGACTCTTTGCGACCCCATGGACTGTAGCCCACCAAGCTCATCCATCCATGGGATTCTCCAGGCAAGAATACTGGAGTGGATTGCCATTTCTTTCTCCAAGGGATCTTGCCAACCCAGGGATTGAACCCAGGTCTCCCGCATTGCAGGCAGACGCTTTAACCTCTGAGCTACCAGGGAATGTTGCAGAGTTATATGAGTTCCTGTTATATTTTAGATATTAATATCTTAGCAAATAGATGATTTGCATGTAATTTCTCCAGTTTATAGATTGCCTCTTCATTTTGCTGATTGTTTCTCCTGCTGTTCAGAAACTTTTTAGTTGGGTATAATCCCAGTTGTTTATTTTTGTATTTGCTGCTTGAGTTTTGGGTGTCACATCTAAAAAATCATTGCCAAGACCAGCATCAGGGAGCTTTTCCTCTGTTTCCTTTAGTAGTTTTATAGTTTGTTTCTTTTATTTATATATTAATCTGTTTCATATTATTTTTTGTGAGTGGTGTGAGATAGGGGTCAATTTTATTATTTTGCACATGAATATTCAGTTTTAGTTAAAGAGACTATTCCTTTCCCCACTGAATATTTTTGGGTTTTTGTCACGTGTTAGTTCACTGTATATGTGTGAGTTTCTTTTTACACTCTGAATTCTATTTCATTGATCTATGTGTCTGTTTTTATGCCGATACTATACTTTAAAAATAATATTATTGTAGCCTTAGAATACGGAGAAGGCAATGGCACCCCACTCCAGTACTCTTGCCTGGAAAATCCCATGGATGGAGGAGCCTGGTAGGCTGTAGTCCATGGGGTCGCTAAGAGTCAGACACAACTGAGCGACTTCCTTTTCACTTTTCACTCTCATGCATTGGAGAAGGAAATGGCAACCCCCTCCAGTGTTCTTGCCTGGAGAATCCCAGGGGCGGGGGAGTCTGGTGGGCTTCCGTCTATGGGGTCGCACAGAGTCGGACATGACTGAAGCGACTTAGCAGCAGCAGCAGCAGCCTTAGAATATAGTTTAAAATCAGGAATTGTGAAACCTCCAACTGTGTCCTTTCTCAGAATTCCTTTGGCTATTTAGGAACTTTTATGGTTCATAAGAATTTTAGGATTGATTTTTTTCTATGCCTATTCAAATATAATTATCAGTTCAGTCACTCAGTAGTGTCCGACTTTTTGTGACCCCATGGACCACAGCATGCCAGGCCTCCCTGTTCATCACTAACTCCTGGAGTGTATCCAAACTCATGTCCATTGAGTTGGTGATGCCGTCCAACCATCTCATTCTCCATCGTCCCCTTCTTCTCCTGCCTTCAATCTTTTCTAGTATCAGGATCTTTTCAATAATTTTGATTAAATTGAATTTATAGGTGGTTTGATGTAGTATGGATATTTTAAGTGTTAATTCTTCTGAATTATGAATATGGGATATATTTCCATTCATTTATATCTTCCTCAGTTTCTTTCATCAAACTCTCATCATTTTCAACATACAGATCTTTGCCTCCTTGGTTAAATTTATTCCTAAGTATTTTATTCATTTTGTTGCTACTATAAATGAGATAATTTTATTTCTTTTTCAAATAGTTTGTTGTTAGTGTGTAGAAATGCATCTGATTTTTCTATGTTGATTTTATATCCTACAACTTTGCTGAATTTATTTATTAGTTCTAACAGTTCTCTGATGGAGTCTTTAGGATTTTCTGTATATATTTAAGATCATATAATCTGCAAACAAACTATTACTTCTTCCATTCTGATTTGATGCTTTCTGTTTCATTTTCTTTCCTAATTGCCCTGGGTAGGATTTCCAGTACTGTGTTGAAAAGGAATGGGCACCCTTGTCTTACTCCTGATCTTAGCAGGAAAGCTTTCAATGCTTTCACTGTTAAATAAGATGTTAGCTGTGGACTTCTCATATCAGCATTTTTTATGTTGGGGTATGTTTTTTCCCATACTTAATTTTTTGACAGTTTTTATCATGAAAGAATTTTGAATCAGATGTTTTTCTGCATGTATTGAGATAATCATAGGATTTTTTAATATTTAATTCTATTAATGTATATCACATTGGTTAATTTGTATATGTTGAAATATCCTTGCATCCTGCAATTATATTCCACTTGATCATTGTGTATAGTCCTTTTAATATGGTATTAAATTCATTTTCCTGCTATTCTGTTGAGAATTTTCATATATTATGTTAATCAGTAAGATTGGCCTACAGTTTTCTTTCCTATTGAGTCCTTACCTGGCTTTGTTATTCTGGTAATTCTGGCCTTAGGGATTGTTCCTTCCTTTTCAGTTTTTTGAAGGAGTTTGAGAAGAATTGATATTCATTCTTCTTTAAATGTTTGGTGGAATTCACCAGTGAAACCATCTGGTCTAGGACTTTTCTCTGTTGGAAGGTTTTGGTTATAGTTTGAATCTCCTTACTCATTATTGGTCTGATCAAAATTTCTATTTCCTCATGATCTCATCCTAGTGTAAACTTTTTTATATGCATACTTCTTTTTGCTTACCCATATGTAGCCAGTTTTTCATGGACTATTATTGAGTCAATATTTCTGTGTATTATCTCTAATACTAAGTAGAGATTTTTTTTAAAAATTATTAAAATTGCTAGTGTTTTTTCTTCAGTTTATCTTCAGTCAGTTCAGTTCAGTTCAGTGGCTCAGTCGTGTCCAACTCTTTGCGACCCCATGAATTGCAGCATGCCAGGCCTCCCTGTCCATCACCAACTCCTGGAGTTCACTCAGACTCATGTCCATCGAGTTGGTGATGCCATCCATCCATCTCATCCTCTGTTGTTCCCTTTTCCTCCTGCCCCCAATCCCTCCCAGCATCAGAGTCTTTTCCAATGAGTCAACTCTTTGCATGAGGTGGCCAAAGTACTGGAGCTTCAGCTTTAGCATCATTCCCTCCAAAGAACACCCAGGGCTGATCTCCTTCAGAATGGACTGGTTGGATCTCCTTGGAGTTTATCTTACAAACATTATTTTTCCTTTTTATATAAACATCCTTAAAATGTTGATTGTAACCATACCTGCTATTCAGAAAGTTATTTCTGTTCTTAAATGTTTTAATGGAAAACTTCTGGCATTCTCTCTTTTGTCTTCCTCTGGAAAAGCTTCTGGTTGTAATGCTATATAATTATTCTTAAAATGATATTAACTTTTATAAGCATATCAAAACTAATTTATGTTCCTGAAAAGAAAGAAGAAATATTATTAGAGGAAAGAATGAAGGCTAAAGTTGTGGAAGATTCTTCTCTTTAAAGGTAACACCTTTAAGAATATGTTGACTGGTAAATTTATGAACCACATGATTAATGCATCAGTTGTAGAATGATTTTTGTCCTTTTTCCTTAAATGATCAAAATCTAGAGTCTTGGATCACAGTACTGTTTTCGTTTAGTTTTCGTAGATCATTCATGTAACATTAGTACTTGATTTAGTCTTTTTCTCAATTACAATTGAAAAGATGAAGTAGCCATTTTCATTTTTATTATATGTAATTTAACATGTAGTTGGAGAATTTGTGGGCACAAAAGTTTAGATCATTACTGTAATGGAATATTGTGCTCTAGGTAGAAAAGGAAGAAATAGGAAATTTAGTGTTTTACTGTAACTATATGTATTATTAATCATTTTGAGATAGTTGGATTGTCAGCTTTTTGTCTTGAGGTTTTGAAACAAATTAAATCTTCTCACTAGTCTGTCTGCAGCACTTTTCTGAAGATACTTCTTACCATGTCTACTTTATTCCAGAGTCCAAACAAAATTTCTATAATGCCTATCTACAGGAGTAGAATTTTTTTGTCAAATACTTAGAGAACCATTACCGTATGTAAAGTCCTATGCTAGTCACTAGGGATGTAAAGATAAAACAGTCTCATCCTCTTCTCCCAGATAATACTTTTATATGTTTTAAAAATTATGGTACACTGTAATTAATGCAATAATAGAGATACTAAGAGTTAACTTTTACTAGCTAGAAAAGTGGAAGGACATTCCAGGCAGAGAGAAAGACGTAAGCAATGATATAGAGCCATGATAGGCATTCATGAAATAATAAGATATTTGATGAAGCTTGAGCATTCAGAAGTGGTCACAATGTTATCAGGAAACTGATTGCTTTCTTTTAAAAATTAAACATTTAATATTTATGCTAGGTTTATAAAGGAAACTCTTCAAAATACCAAATACTAACAGTCGTGACCAATGGGTTGTTGATTAATGTACTCTGCTTGCTAGAATCATACATAAATAAAGTATTTAATATCTGCTTGCTACATGATATCATTTGAGGACAGTTCAGAAGAATCCTGATTCAAAGGATTTTCCATTTTCATTTTATTGGGTTTAAATACTAACACTAAATGGTTAAATGCTACCACTAAATGGGCTTCCCTGGTGGCTCAGCAGTAAAGACTCTGCCTGCAGGTGCAGGAGACTGAGTTCAACCCCTCAGTCGGGAAGATCCCCTGGAGAAGGAAATGGTACCCTTTCCAGTATTCCTGCCTGGGAAATCCCATGGACAGAGGAGCCTGGTAGGCTACAGTCCACAGGGTCACAAAGAGTCAGGAACAAATGAAGAGACTTGGCATGCATGCAAAGTGTATTTAATTCATGTCACATTCAAGGGAATAAAAATGTTCATAACCACTAAAGTACACCCATGTATAGTTGCCCAATTGAGTTACATTTCTTTACATTTTTTTACTTAGAAGATTTCCGTTTATAACATATTTGGAAATAATATACTGAATTTGTAACAAATATGAAACATTGCCTCTCAACGGTAGTTACAGAACTTAACTGTATAAAGTATTAGATAATCTGAGAGGGTAGGGATTTTATTTTTCTTCGTCATTGTATTCCTAGTATCTGGAGCATAGTGGTGGTGGTTATTGTTCAGTTGCTCAGTCATGTCCAACTCTGTGTCCCCATGAACATGCCAGGCTTCCCTGTTCATCACCAACTCCTGGAGCTTGTTCAAACTCTTGTCCGTTGAAGTGGTAATGCCATCCAGCCATCTCATCCTCTGCTGTCAACTTCTTCTCCTGCCTTCAATCTTTCCCAGCATCAGAGTCTTCCAGTGAGTCCCTTCTTCACATCAGGTGACCAAAGTATTGGAGCTTCAGCTTCAACATCAGCTCTTGCAGTGAATATTCAGAGTTGCTTTCCTTTAGGATTAACGGTTTGATCTCCTTCCAGTCCAAGGGACTCTAAAGAGTCTTCTCCAGCACCACAGTTCCAAAGCATCAGTTCTTCAGTGCTCAGCCTTCTTTATGGTCCAACTCTCACATCCATACATGACTACTGGAAAAACCATAGCTTTGACTAGATGGACCTTTGTTGGCAAAGTGATATCTCTGCTTTTTAATATGCTGTCTAGGTTTGTCATAGTTTTTATTCCACGGAGCAAGCGTGTTTTAATTTCATGGTTGCAGTTACCATCTGTAGTGATTTTGGAGCCCAAGAACATGAAGTCTGTCACTGATTCCATTGCTTCCCCATCTATATGCCATGAAGTGATGGGACCAGATGCAATGATCTTAATTCTTTGAATGTTGAATTTTAAGCCAGCTTTTTCACTCTCTTTCACTTTCATCAAGAAGTTCTTTAATTCCTCTTTGCTTTTTGCCATTTGGGTAGTGTTATCTGCGTTTTTGAGGTTGTTGATATTTCTCCTGGGAATTATGATTCCAGCTTGTGCTTCATCCAGCCCAGCATTTTGCATGATGTACCCTGCATATAAGTTAAATAAGCAGAATGACAATATACAGCCTTGATGTACTCCTTTCCCGATTTGGAACAAGTCCATTGTTCCATGTCCAGTTCTACCTGTTGCTTCTTGACCTGCATACAGGTTTCTCAGGAGGCAGGTATGGTGGTCTGGAATTCCTACCTTTTTAAGAATTTTCCACAGTTTGTTGTGATCCATATGGTCACAACACTGTAGTCAATAAAGCAAAAGTAAATGTTTTCCTGGAATTCCTGGATGTTTTTCTGGAATGCTTTTTCTGTGATTCCACAGATGTTGGCCATTTGATCTCCGATTCCTCTCCCTTTACTAAATCCAGCTTGTACATCTGGAAGTTCTTGGTTCACATACTGGTGAAGCCTATCTTGAAGGATTTTGAGCATTACCAGGATTACTCACGTGAATTGAGTGAAGTTGTGTGGTAGTTTGAATATTCTTTGATCTGTAGTATTTCCCATTCTTTGTTATCCTCTATTTCTTTTCATTGTTCACTTAAGAAGGCTTTTTTATCTGTCCTTGCTATTCTTTCAAACTCTACATTCAAGTTTTTCCTTTTCTCCTTTGCTTTTCTCTTCTCTTCTTTTTCTTAGCTTTTTGTAAGGCCTCCTCAGACAACCATTTTGCCTTGTTGCATTTCTTTTTCTTGTAGGCTTTCAACAAATAGTGATCAAATGAATGGGAAATATCCTTTTTCATGACTTTTGTTAAGCCATGACCATTATAACATTTTCTCCATTGTGGATTGACAGAATTATAGTAAATTCTTTAAGGCTTTTGGAAATATAACCTGCCAAGAAAACCAGGACCTTCAATTCCTCAAATTGCCCATTTGAAAGCTGAGACATAGTGTTCTATTTGTATAACGTATCTTTATTATTCAGAGAAGGGGAGGTTTCTGGAGAGAAGTTTGTGGTGTTGTTTTTTCAAAGCAAGAAACAAATACCTTCATTAATGTTTGATATTATGAATTTTAGATCTTTAACCCCCAAAGAAAAGTTAAGATCAGGAAGTAATTTTTCAGAATGTTTTACTATTTGGACAGTCAACAGGATGTGTATGTATCATTGTAGTCAAATCAGTAGAAATTATCACTGGAATGTTTGCTTTTCATACTGTTTTTCTCTCCTGTTATTGTGTAGCTTTGGATAGACATTGGCTACTGAAGACTAGGAAACATTCAAGGTTATTTAGAAAACTGATTATGACTAGCAGTTCAAGGATAATGAAGCCAGCAACAAGTGTTGCTAGTTAGGAATAAAAACATCAATGTAATTTAATTTCTTAAAATGTTTGAGATTGTTAATTATCTAAAACTTAAAGCATGTGATGTTTAAAAATGCAAAATTTAAGCTGTCCAGTAGTTAGTCACAGGTAAATTTTATTTTATATTATGGATGAGGTGGTTGGATGGCATTACCGACTTGATGGACATGAGTTTGAGCAAGCTCCAGGAGTTGGTGATGGACAGGGAAGCCTGGCATTCTGCAGTCCATGGGGTCACAAAGAGTCGGACACAACTGAGCAACTGAACTGAAATAATTTTCTGGATAATGAGAAACTTACCCTTTAAGCATTAGACTGTTACCCCTAACTCATTTCTAATACATGAGATGTTATCCTTTAGTAGTAAATATAGTGTAATATTTCACTCCTTGCTGTCACAAATTGATTCTACTAATGTAAGCTTTCTAAGGAGAGCTGTATGCCTTCCTTCTTCACTTTTTATCTAATACTACATGATGCTTGCCATGACTTGTATTTTCTGATGGATTATCAAAATGGGTTTATTTCTTTGTGGGTATTACAGTGGGTTCAGAGGGGAGTAGAGAGGGAAAAGTTCTTCTCCAGAGTCTTCAGGGGAAAAGTTTGGATTCCTTCCTAATGGTATACAGACTCTTCATGAACCTGGCCTCGGCAAATCTCCTCGTAGGTCTTCTGAATGCCTTTCCCTCCCTCAGTCCTTTGTTTCTTTGCATGTGGTCGTCTGTCAACTTTGAAAGTCTTACTGATCTCCCTTCCCTAACTCTAACTGCTGCTTATCCTTAAAACTGCAACTCGAGTGTCAATTCCTTTAGGTGGGCCCAGTGTAACCATAAAGGTCCTTAAAAGATGGAAGAGGGAGATATAGTGTGAGAGTGGTGCACTCTGATTCACACAAGAGGGAAAGACTCAACCAACCTTACCAGCTTTGATGATGGAAGGGGGCCATGAGCTCAAGAATGCAGGCAATTGCTAGAAGCTGGGAAACCCAGGAGTAGGGCTTCTGAGTTTTAAGCCATTAAGTTTGTGGAAATTTGCTACAATAGCCATTGGAAATTACTACACTACAGACTTTTTAAAATATAAATTTTAATTTTTAAATACCTGGACTCACAAGAAGTTGCTAAAATGGTACAGCAAATTCTCAAGTTCTGAATTCTCCAAACTTACTTCGATCTCACATCCTCAAAAAATAGTATTAGACCAATCATGATCAAAAGAGGCAAAATATATTAAAACTGAAGACATACAGAAGCAAATAAACTCCACTGTCTTTTTTTAAACTTTTATCAAAATGTACTTGCTATACAATATTGTATTAGTTTCTACTGTACAGCAAAGTAATCACCTATATGTATTCATACATTCTCTCTTTTTTGGATTTATATCCCATTTAGGTCAGCACAGAGCACTGAGTAGAGTTCCCTGTGCTACACAGTGGATTCTCCTCAGTTATCTTAGTAGTATGTATATGTCAGTCCCAATCTCCCAGTTCATCCCAAACCCCCTTTTCCCCAATGGTGTCCATACCTTTGTTCTGTGCATCTGTGTGTCTGTTTCTGCTTTGCAGATAGGTTCATTTGTACCATTTTCCTGGATTCCACATATATATGGGGTTGTAAAGCAGAGACATTGGGAGAAGGCAATGGCACCCCACTCCAGTACTCTTGCCTGGAAAATCCCGTGGGCGGAGGAGCCTGGTAGGCTGCAGTCCATGGGGGCGCGAAGAGTCAGACACGACTGAGTGACTTCACTTTCACTTTTCACTTTCATGCATTGGAGAAGGAAATGGCAACCCACTCCACCAGGTGGGGGAGCCTGGTGGGCTGCCGTCTATGGGGTTGCACAGAGTTGGACACGACTGAAGCAACTTAGCGGCAAAGCAGAGACATTACTTTGCCAACAAAGGTCTGTCTAGTCAAGGCTATGGTTTTTCCAGTGGTCATGTATGGATGTGAGAGTTGGACTGTGAAGAAAGCTGAGTGCCAAAGAACTGATGCTTTTGAAGTGTGGTGTTGGAGAAGACTCTTGAGAGTCCCTTGAACTGCAAGGAGATCCAACCAGTCCATTCTGAAGGAGATCAACCCTGGGATTTCTTTGGAAGGAATGATGCTAAAACTGAAACTCCAGTACTTTGGCCACCTCATGCGAAGAGTTGACTCATTGGAAAAGACTCTGTCTGTCAGATGCAGACTCTGTCAGCATCTCTGATGCTGGGAGGGATTGGGGGCAGGAGGAGAAGGGGACTACAGAGGATGAGATGGCTGGATGGCATCACTGACTCCATGGACGTGAATCTGAGTGAACTCTGGGAGTTGGTGATGGACAGGGAGGCCTGGTGTGCTGCGAATCATGGGGTCACAGAGTCAGACACAACTGAGCAACTGAACTGAACTTAATTGAACTGAAGGTTTGGGAAATGAAGGTTTGGAGGACAGGTTGCTTGTTAATTTCCTGTAGTCTGTCTCCTCACTCAGCCATTAGCTCTAGTAAGACAGGAACTGTGACCATTTTATGGGCTAATGCATGCCCCAGGGCTCAGACAGTGTCAGATATATGGTAGGCACACAGTAAATGTTTGTTGAATAAATGAATAATAAAGTCACCTAGAAAGTTAGGGACAACCAAAACAGGAATCCAAGGCTTGGCTCCCCCAAGCCGGGCTCTATCCATTGAACCAGGAAACCTAGATTACAGAGCGAGGCTGCTGCTGTTGTTCAGTTGCTCAGTCATGTCTGATTATTTGCAGCCCCATGAACTGCAGACTGCCAGGCTTCCCTGTCCTTCACCATCTCTTGGAGCTTGCTCAAACTCATATCCATTGAGTCAGTGATGCCATCCAAACATCTTATCCTCTGTTGTCCCCTTCTCCTCCTGCCTTCAGTCTTTTAAAGCATCAGGGTCTTTTCAAATGAGTCAGCTCTTCGCATCAGATGGCCAAAGTATTGGAGCTTCAGCTTCAACATCAGTCCTTCCAGTGAATATTCAGGACTGATTTCCTTTAGAATGGACTGGTTGGATCTCCTTTCAGTCCAAGGGACTCTCAAGAATTCTCCAACACCACAGTTCAAAAGCATCAATTCTTTGGCACTCAGTCTCACATCCATACGTAACTACTGGAAAAACCATAGCCTTGACTAGACGGACCTTTGTAGGCAAAGAAATGTCTCTGCTTTTTAATACACTGTCTAGGTTGGTCATAGCTTTTCTTCCAAGTACTAAGTGTCTGTTAATTTCATGGCTGTGGTCACCGTCCACATTGACTTTGGAGCCCAAGAACATAAAGTCTGTCACTGTTTTCACTGTTTCCCCATCTATTTGCCATGAAGTGATAGGACCGGATACCATGATCTTTGTTTTTTTAATATTTAGTTTTAAGCCAGCTTTTTCACTCTCCTCTTTTGCCTTCATCAAAAGGCTTTTTAATTCCTCTTTGCTTTTTGCAGTAAGGTTGGTGTCATCTGCGTGTCCAACTCTCTGCGACCCCATGGATTGTAGCCCACCAGGCTTTTCTGTCCATGGAATTCTCCAGGCAAGAATACTGAAGTGGATAGCCATTCTTTTCTCCTGCATTGTAGGCAGATTCTTTACCATTTGAGCCATCAGGAAAGCCCCCAATATAAGATTTAGCAAATGAAAAAATGTGTTTATGTCATTAGGATCCAGGGTTTTCACTGGAAAAAGGAACATAGAAATATGTATTGGAGTTAGTTGGGAGACTCTGTGAGAATAGATTGGAACTGAAAGTAATGATATGGACTTGGATTTCTCAAATACATGTATATGGATCTATATGTATGTGTGTGTCTGTCTATATGCATGTATATGTGTTCATATATGTGCATGTATCTACTCTTATCTGTAAAAGTAACCCCAAAACAAAGATACCTTGGCAGAAATGATCTAACATTTACCCTAATACTCTCAATTCTTGATTTTTAAAAGCCATTTCTAATGGAAGGAACCAAGCCTCCTTGGAGAGGTGACTAACTTCAGAGCAGGGACAGAGTAGGTAAAATATGAGCCTGGATTATTTTGTCAAGCTAGAAAGTAAGAAAGAACTTAAAAAAGAAAGGGTTCATATCATAGGGACACAGGAACTAGGTTAAAGGGGTGACCGTTCTAAGTTTAGGACTTAATGGGCACAAACATAGTTAAGATCAGTAATAACTTATAGAATGTTGGAATAAAAAAATAGAAATCCATGAGTCTATACTGATGATGGATATATAAATAAGCAGGTAATGGGGGAATAAGCAACTACTGTGATGACACCAATAATTAGATAACCTGGAAGAATAAATAACTTCCTACCAAAACAGAATAACAAAGAAATAGGAAGTCTGAACAGGACAGTTATTAACAAGGAGATTGAATCAGTAATCAAAAACATCCCTAAAAGAAAAGTCCAGGACCACACAGCTTCACTGGATGAATCCAATGAAAAATTTGAAGAATTAATAGCTGTATATTAGAGATTCTTCTGAAAAACCGAGGAAGTGGGAGCTCTTCCAAACTCATTTTACAAGGCCAGCATTACCCTAATACCAAAGTCAGACTTGGACACTATGAGAAAAGGAAGCTACAGGTTTAGCGTTTTGAATTTAGATGCAAAAATCTTCAACAAAATATTGGCAATCCAAATTCTACAATATGCCTATGTTCTCCTCTAGGAGTTTTATAGTTTCTGGTCTTACGTTTAGATCTTTAATCCATTTTGAGTTTATTTTTGTGTATGGTGTTAGAAAGTGGTCTAGTTTCATTCTTTTACAAGTGGTTGACCAGATTTCCCAACACTACTTGTTAAAGAGGTTGTCTTTAATCCATTGTATATTCTTGCCTCCTTTGTCAAAGATAAGGTGTCCATATGTGCGTGGATTTATCTCTGGGCTTTCTATTTTATTCCATTGATCTATATTTCTGTCTTTGTGCC
>NW_011495061.1:6640960-6690316 GCF_000754665.1 Bison bison bison | reverse complement strand
ATACTGTCTTGATAACTGTGGCTTTGTAGTAGAGCCTGAAGTCAGGTAGGTTGATTCCTCCAGTTCCATTCTTCTTTCTCAAGATCGCTTTGGCTATTCGAGGTTTTTTGTATTTCCATACAAATTGTGAAATTATTTGTTCTAGCTCTGTGAAGAATACTGTTGGTAGCTTGATAGGGATTGCGTTGAATCTATAAATTGCTTTGGGTAGTATACTCATTTTCACTATATTGATTCTTGGTGGGAATGCAAACTAGTACAGCCACTATGGAGAACAGTGTGGAGATTCCTTAAAAAACTGAAAATAGAACTGCCTTATGATCCAGCAATCCCACTGCTGGGCATACACACTGAGGAAACCAGAAGGGAAAGAGACACGTGTACCCCAATGTTCATCGCAGCACTGTTTATAATAGCCAGGACATGGAAGCAACCTAGATGCCCATCAGCAGATGAATGGATAAGAAAGCAGTGGTACATATACACAATGGAGTATTACTCAGCCATTAAAAAGAATACATTTGAATCAGTTCTAATGAGGTGGATGAAACTGGAGCCTATTATACAGAGTGAAGTAAGCCAGAAGGAAAAACATAAATACAGGATACTAACGCATATATATGGAATTTAGAAAGATGGTAACAATAACCCGGTGTACGAGACAGCAAAAGAGACACTGATGTATAGAACAGTCTTATGGACTCTGTGGGAGAGGGAGAGGGTGGGAAGATTTGGGAGAATGACATTGAAACATGTAAAATATCATGTTGCCAGTCCAGGTTCGATGCACGATACTGGATGCTTGGGGCTAGTGCACTGGGACGACCCAGAGGGATGGTATGGGGAGGGAGGAGGGAGGAGGGTTCAGGATGGGGAACACATGTATACCTGTGGCGGATTCATATCGACATTTGGCAAAACTAATACAATTATGTAAAGTTTAAAAATAAAATAAAATTAGAAAAAAAAATAAAATAAAAATGTTTTTGGTATTAAAAAAATTAAAATAAAATTTAAAAAAAATAATAAATAAAAAAAGATTTTGATAACCAAATTCTACAATATGGTAAAGGATCATAGAACGTGATTGAGTAGGATATAGTCCTTGGGATGATTCAGTAAGCAAATTAATAAATTGTTCTCTTTGAAATGGTTAATTTTATGGTATGTGAATTTCATCTCAATGAAAATAATTTAATGCTGTGGAAATGCTCCATCCTAAGCGACAAAGCACAGCACAGCAAAGAAACAGGACACCTAAATGAAATCATTAAGCTTAGAATGAATCCTGATGGTAGGGGAAAAGTTCCAAAGAATAATTTTGTGTCAGAATGAAACAAAATGAGAATACATATGTAAGATTAGATTTAAAATATTCAGTTAGTCACTCAGTCGTGTCCGACTCTGTGACCCCATAGACTACAGCATGGACTGATTTCCTTTAGGATGGACTGGTAAGATCTCCTTGCAGTCCAAGGGACTCTCAAGAGTCTCCTCCAACACCACAGTTCAAAAGCATCAATTCTTCTGTGCTCAGCTTTCTTTATAGTCCAACTCTCACATCCGTGCATGACTACTGGAAAACCATAGCTTTGACTAGACAGACCTTTGTTGGCAAAGTACTGTCTCTGCTTTTTAATATGCTGTCTAAGTTGGTCATAGCTTTTCTTCCAAGTAGCAAGCATCTTTTAATTTCATGGCTGCAGTTACCCATCTGCAGTGATTTTGGATTAGACTTAAAATATTGCAACATGTTAAATTTGCTGAGGAGGATATCCATACTGTGGTTAAGGAAGATTTCATCTTTATTCTTAGGAAGAACATGCTGACATATTTACTGTACACATCATGAATGTCATGACATGACATTCATGATGTGTACAGTCACACGGGTCAGAAAATGTGTGTGTGGTTTTAGAAAGAGGCAGGGCATGCTTACACATAAAGTACAAATGTTAAAGCAAATGGAGCAAAATTCAACATTAGGTGAATCATTGTGAGGGATATTTGGGTGCTCTGTGCACTGTTCTTGCAGCTTTTTTTTAAGCTTTAATTATTTCCAAAGAAAAATATTTAATGTTATCTATTAGGTGGCTCAGTGTTAAAGAATCTGCATACCAGTGCAGGAGACACAAGAGACACCTGTTCAATCCCTGGGTTGCAAAGATCCCCTGCAGAAGGAAATGGCAACCTTCTCCAGTATTCTTGTTTGGGAAATTCCATGGACAGAGGAGCCTGGAGGGCTACAGTCCACAGGGTCACAAAGAGTCCAAAACGACTGAACAACTGAACACACACATGTTATTCAGTTTAATAAGTGTGGCATCATAAATATAGTTCAAACTTCTTGCATATGCCACCTCATCCCAGAGATAATACCATCCTTTATTTGGTTCTTTTTATTCCCGGATATATCTTTTGACAGTCTATGTTTGTATTGATATATACCTGAACGGTATATAGTAGCATTTTGTATGGTTTTAAGCAATATATAAATGCTATCATTCTATAGAATCACTTTGTACCATACTTTCCTCACTCAACATTATATTTGGGAGAGTTGTTTATGTTGATATATTAGCACTAGCTCTCTTATTTTCAGGTTGTAAAGGTATCCCCAAAGTCTTAGTGATGTTTTAATCTTAAAGTCACAGGTATAACTGTTATAGACCTACCCTCTACAAAAGCCATATCGCTTGAAAATATTTAAATTTCTTTAATATTTCATTTTATAAATTTTGAATAATAAAATTTTAGTTTTAGTTTTTTGTTTTAGTCAACATTTGCCATCTTCAGTCAGAAGTTTCAGTTCAGATCAGTCGCTCAGTCGTGTCCGACTCTTTGCGACCCCATGAATCGCAGCACACCAGGCCTCCTTGTCCATCACCAGCTCCCAGAGTTCACTCAGATTCACGTCCATCGAGTCAGTGACGCCATCCAGCCATCTCATCCTCTGTCGTCCCCTTCTCCTCCTGCCCCCAAACTCTCCCAGCATCAGAGTCTTTTCCAGTGAGTCAACTCGTCGCATGAGGCAGCCAAAGTACTGGAGTTTCAGCATCATTCCTTCCAAAGAAATCCCAGGGCTGATCTCCTTCAGAATGGACTGGTTGGATCTCCTTGCAGTCCAAGGGACTCTCAAGAGTCTTCTCCAACACCACACTTCAAAAGAATCAATTCTTTGGCGCTCAGCTTTCTTCACAGTCCAACTCTCACATCCATACATGACCACTGGAAAAACCATAGCCTTGACTAGATGGACCTTTGTTGGCAAAGTAATGTCTCTGCTTTTGAATATGCTATCTAGGTTGGTCATAACTTTCCTTCCAAGGAGTAAGCGTCTTTTAATTTCATGGCTGCAGTCACCATCTGCAGTGATTTTGGAGCCCCCAAAAATAAAGTCTGCCACTGTTTCCACTGTTTCCCCATCTATTTCCCATGAAGTGATGGGACCAGATGCCATGATCTCAGTTTTCTGAATGTTGAGCTTTAAGCCAACTTTTCCACTCTCCTCTTTCACCTTCATCAAGAGGCTTTTTAGTTCCTCTTCACTTTCTGCCATAAGGGTGGTGTCATCTGCATATCTGAGGTTATTCATATTTCTCCCAGCAATCTTGATTCCAGCTTGTTCTTCTTCCAGCCCAGCATTTCTCATGATGTACTCTGCATATAAGTTAAATAAGCAGGGTGAGACAATATACTCCTTTTCCTATTTGGAACCAGTCTGTTGTTCCATGTCCAGTTCTAACTGTTGCTTCCTGACCTGCATACAAATTTCTCAAGAGGCAGGTCAGATGGTCTGGTATTCCCATCTCTTTCAGAATTTTCCATAGTTTATTGTGATCCACACAGTCAAAGGCTTTGGCATAGTCAATAAAGAAGAAATAGATGTTTTTCTGGAACTCTCTTGCTTTTTCCATGATCCAGCGGATGTTGGCAATTTGGTCTCTGGTTCCTCTGCCTTTTCTAAAACCAGCTTGAACAACTGGAAGTTCACAGTTCATGTATTAACTTTTAGTAAATTAAACTAAAATTTTACTATAATTTATTATTCATTCTTATATTTGGGATGTATCCCCTTTTTTCATTGTTTAAATACTTCTGCAATGTTCCTTTTTGTACCTTATCTTCTTGGGTACACATATAGAAACACATGAAAGTTTCTATAATAAATAACTCAAAATGGAATTATTAGAATTACTGCATTTACTAGATACCAGGGTATGTGCATGTGCATCTTAACTTTATTTATATTCATCACAACAGTGTATATGATAATCCCTTTCCCTACCATCTTCATAAAAACTTAGAATTGTCAAACTCTAATTTTGGCTATTGTAGTAGGTTTAAAATCATACCTCCTGAATTTTTGAGTTTGAATTTTTCTGATTATTAAAAGTGTTGCAGCTTCTTTTCATGTTAATCAGCCATTTTGATTTCCTCTTATGTAAATTATAAATTCATATTATTCTCCTATGTTGCTTTTTCCTTGCTTGTAGAGGAGATTTTTTTTTAAATTATCAACTATATGCTATTTCCATGAATTAGAGAAAGGGTGATGTAAAAAGTTGGAAAAAAGATATACTAGGAAAATCTCAACAACAAAACTGGTTTGGTTATGTTAAAATCAGACAAATTAACTTTAAAAGGGAAAAAAGTTGTTAGAACAAGGCCAAGCATCTAAGATAGAAATTTATGTACAGACCTTGGAGATGAAGTTGAAAAGAAGGTAATAGTATATTTCCAATTAACTAATATAGTCAATGAGTGTACGCTGATTTGAAGAATAAGACAAACAAAACTGAAAGTTTGGGAAAACAAATACCCATAGGCTCTTTGGAATTCATAGTTTAACTAAATATTTTTCTTCAGAGATTTTTTTAAGTATTGGCTTTTTCATTCCATGTAATTCTAAGGCTATGTTTCTTGGCAGCACATAATAAAATTTAATGCATTTGGTAAGCATTTGCTCTTTGTGTTTTCAGGAATTCAGAATGTCCTCAGCCTCTTTTGTGCGGTCCTTACAGAAAATAAGGTTCTCTTCCACTCTGCAAGTTTCCAGAGACTTAGTGATGCTTGTAGAGCCCTGGAGTCATTAATGTTTCCTCTTAAATATAGGTGAGGGTTTTTATTTGGTGTTTTTATTTATTCCCAGATTATGCATTACTTATCAGTGATCAATCAAAACATCATTTCACAACAGTTTTGAACAACAAGAGCATATTTTACAAAGTTATGCTGTTATAAGAGTCATGATTCTGATAGAAATCTAGCCTGGAATTTGGAACTTTTCCAAGTTGCCTATTATTGAGTGTTGATTCCTTTCATGAAAAAGTAATCAATTTGAATAGCATTGTCAGCAACATTTAATTCCCTTTGAATATAGTTGGAGATAAAAGTCTTAAGATAGTACTGATTATTTAATATTAAGAAATTGTTAATTCAGGCAATTATAGTGGTATTATAGTTTTACTTTTAAAAGAGCCCTTACCTTTTTTAGATATATACTGAAGTATTTATGTATACCTGATATGGTATCTGGGATTTGCTCCAAATAATGTGGTAGGAAAAAGAACAAAAATGGGTAGAAATATATATGTGACCATGCATTGGTGATTGTCAAAGCTGATTAAATACGTGAGGCTTTATCTTTCTTTTTTCCCCTCTCTTTTGGGGGCAGAGAGGGATGTTATTTTTTTTTTGTAATACAAAGTATAAAGGAAAACAGTGATGACTGAGAGTGCTGTAAGTACAATATTTTATTCTGATTTTTTTTTATCAATTTGTTAGTCACAGTGACCTAGAAAAAATATAGTCTACAGATTTTATTAAAAATATTTTTTAACCTGTGTGCTTTTTTTAAACCTCCAGATAAGAGAGCATTCTAAACTTTAATTTTGTACCTTGCCATCCTTACCAAATATAAAAATCAAATAGAGAAAATGGAACTCAAATAATTGTTTTATATAGAGAAATATATTATCACCGGTATGTGGGTGGTGAGGGTATTCCATCAGGAAGTCAGTGTTACCAACTGATGTCAGATCTCTGTGTTAAGGAAAAATTCTTTCAAGCAAGTTTGAAAAACTTAAAGAGATCGCTTGCCTAGAGGGGTAAGGGATAAGAAAGCTGCCCTGCTTACTTCATATCTTCTTATATCAGATCATACATTTCACATGAAGAATTTTTGAAATCTTTTTTCTCCCAAGAATTTAATATTAACAACTCTGAGAATATTACTGATAATTTCTAAACACAGATAATCTGAAATTCACAAAGTATAAAAATGAAAGAAAGGTATGTTGTATTATGGAAGAACAAATATTCCTCATATGTATTTCTATTATTTCTAGTTACCCTTATATTCCTATTCTCCCGGCTCAGCTCCTGGAAGTTCTGAGTTCCCCGACGCCTTTCATTATTGGAGTACATTCTGTCTTTAAAACTGATGTTCATGAACTTGTAAGTATTCATCTTTAAATGGCTAGTTATTGAGGTCAGAGGTTTCTTACATTTCTTTGAGTCCTGCCTGCCTGCTAAGTCGCTTCAGTCGTGTCCAACTCTGTGCGACCCCATGAACTGTAGCTTGCTGGGTTCCTCTGTTTGTGGGATTCTCCAGGCAAGAATCCTGGAGTGAGTTGCCGTGACCTCAGTCCTATAGCACTTCAACTAATTACTATTTTCAAATCTGTTCCATTTCCAATAGAAAAGATTGGCTGGAAGCACAGCATCATTAAAAAACCTAAATACATTAATATTTCCTTACAGCAAGTAAAGGAGATTTATAAAATGAATTCACTAATCTTTTAAAATTTCCCTCTTTTGGCATATTAAGTTTATCTTTCTATATTCTTCATTTCGCATATGAGAAAGGAAGATAAAATTATCCATTTTTAGCCATCTATTTATGCTTTTATTATGAGTGCTTTAATTTATTCATCTTTTGAAATGAGGTCTGTGATAATGCTACCCACTCCAGTATTCTGGCCCGGAGAATTCCATGGACCGTATGGTCCATGGGTACACAGAGTCAGACACAACTGAGCTACTTTCACTTTTTCACTTGCAAAAAGCAAAAAGCATTTGCAAAAGAATGAAGGGTTTTGGAGGAATACAAGTTTATTGTGAGCTCCCCCCAACTTCTGCCCCCAGATTATTCTGTTCTTAATACTAAATGGAAATACTAAAGGAGAGAAAGTAATACTCTGTATTCAACCAGCTCTTATTCAACCAGTTTAATAAGTAAACTTATTAAAAATAAGTTTACTTCTCTGTAGTGTGCTTTAAGAAGGACTGTAACAAAATTGAACTTCATAGAAGGACATTTAGGATGTCAAGAGTTTAGAAACCATATTCTTTGAGGGCCTAAGAAAATTTTCACAGGTAATAACCTAATGTTATTTGATAGCTAAAGATATATATTTAAGTAGCTGTCTTAGAAAGAAGGGGTAGACGCTGAAATAGAATCAGTGGGTATAGTGGGATATAGAAACAATTTTCTGCTCAGTCTAAGAGTTTTCAAGTAAATAGAGCTGCCCGGTATAATGAATGTGTCTCCTTATGTGAAGAGTACTCTAAGTAGAGTGCAAAAACAGATTGCATTACAGTTTTCAGGGAGTTTAAGAAAAATTCTTCATTGAAAGGTTGGGTTATATGACATCTGTGATTCACAAATCCTAAAGAGTTTGTTATTCTAATTTTATTTTAGTTATAAATGCCAGTGAAGAGGTAAGCTCTGTAGGTACTTTTGTATAATTACAATTGTAATCAAATCATAATTGTCATTTAAACTGACAGAAGACCATCGCACATTGCAGTTATAAACAGGACCCTCATTCTTTTTTCTGACTTTACATATGGATATCTGGTTCCTTTTTAACTTTGATATCAACATACAAAAATACCTATAAATGCATAAACATTAAGTGAAACCTCATTAGTACTAATTAAAAACACACTCATCAGGTTTGTAGACAGTTTTTTTCCCAGTAAATAAAAACAGTCTGTGGAAGTTAGACAAACCAAATATTGACAAAAATGAATTTCTTAACTTTTCATTGAATAAATTAGAATTAATTTTAATCCTGTTAGCAACATAATACCTTCAATCATTTTGACTGGTTTCTCTATTACATTTTTCATGTTATTTTAAAATAGATTTTGTAAAATGCTAAAAATTAGTGATTTAGCTACCTAAACAGTACTGTTTTGATGTATACTAGTTGCTTTGCTTGTTAACTCTTATGATTACTATGTTATTTAGGATATGGCTGAACTGCTATAATAAAGCATACAAAATGCAATGGCTTAAACAAAATGGAATTTTATTTAACACTCATGCAGCAGTTTGTAGAAGTGTTCCATTATGTCAGACCAGTTTGTTCCATGAACTCATTCAAGAAAGGACCATGCTTGTTTGCTTCTTGTTTCTCCGCTAGAATCCACTTAGGCATTGTCATCCTCTGAATGTGTTCAAGATTGTGTTGTTAGTTCAGTTTCAGCGATGGTAAGAGGAAAGAAAGCATAGGAGGGCCTGATTGGACCTCTGTTTTGAATGCCTGAAAATGTGCACATCACTTTTCTCGCTCCATTAGCAGAAACTTGGTCATATGCCACATCTAATTTCAGAGGAAACTGGGAAATATACAGTAGCTGAAAATCAATCTAAAAAGACATTTTATTAATTATATATTCTTTTTATCTTCTTCAGTTAGATGTAATCATAGCTGACTTGGATGGAGGCACTATTAAAATTCCTGAATGTATTCACCTCTCTTCCCTTCCGGAACCACTTCTACAACAGACTCAAGCAGCTCTTTCTTTGGTATGATATATTCTTTCTTAATTTACTTAATTTCTTGAAGTATTTTTCTCTTGATTTAAATCTAAACTAAGGTAATTGGACATCATTCATTGACAGTGTAATTACTTAAAAACGAGAGTTATATGTTCTTAAAATATATAGATGTATTCTCATATAGTGTTGGAATAGGATAATTTACAAAATATTATCTAAAGAATATACTTTGAATCCTAAGTGAATATTTGTTCTAGGTATTAGAAACACACCTCTGAAAATAAGACCAGACTATGCCTCAAAATCCTTGATTCTCCTAACTTCCCTCATTATAAGCTAGCACCTGTGCCCTTTCCTTCACCTTTCTTAATGACATCTCACTTCTCTTTGGTAGATGTGCTTCTTGCAAAGCAGTGCGATAAGGACTGGCCAGTGTTTCCAGCTTACTACGAAAAGATGTAATTTATTGATAAATGTCTAGTATTCTGTGCATTGAAGCTGTAAGAAATCTTGTGATCTGAGTGCTTCTCATTGAAGCAAATTGATTTTTTGTCAACCTTTGTTTATTTTTAAAAGCACAAGGCACAGTATTGTATTTTACCGACATTTTAGTTGCCCACTTACCCATCATCAGAAATTTGAAACTTAGAAATTCTTCATTCCCTTTCAAGCTATTACTAAAATTAAGGCTTTCATATTCTTCTTGAATGGTATTCCAGTCTGAGCTGTTTAAAATCTTTTTCCCCCTTAAATAGGAACTTAGATAGGAACTCAGAAGTCTAGGATTACCAAGAGGGGTTTTATTTTCAGAAATTTCCAAATTTGTGTTGGTCCTTGTGTTGTTATAGTGGTATGTAGGATGGGAACTCTTAGAGAAGACTGACTTGTTCCCACTATAATTTGTAATCTGGAATACCAGGTGTGATAGAGTAAAAAGCATACTAGGTTAGAACTTAGGAGACCTAAATTCCAGTCAGCATCCTGCCACTGGGTATTTTTGAGCAAATCACATTCCATCCTCTGTTTCCTAGTCTTTATTAGTAGGATGAATGTTTTATACAAAGGATGACAAATACCTCTTTCCCAGAGTGAAGAATGGAGATGATTTGGGGTGGTATGTGGCAACTTTTAAATTTTAATAATTATGTATTTGCTATAATGTTTATTTTATTAAAAATAGCATACAAAACCTGTGATTTCACAGATGATATCATCTAAGAAAATTTACTAGATTTAAAGAGATGAGTTGATTTAAAGACATTTCAAAGAAAAATATTAGCTGAACAATTGCACCGGCAGTATATGGATATAGCAAAAGCTAAGACCGTAGTATTTGAGTGACTGAAAAAGTTTTATGTTTCTAGAAATATTAAATAAGTTTAAAAATATTAATGTACATTTACTTAATGATAGTTTTACTTATTCAGGGATTAAGTACCAAAATTAACAAAGGTTAAGATTTTAGTTCTTGTCAGTGGCTTTTGGTAGAGGTTTTGCTGCACCCTGTTAAACCTTAACCTTCAACACTTGTGCCACCAAACTTGACAATGAGTAAAATTCAGAGTTGGTGGAACTGAGTATGTCTATTTATGCAGTTTTCAAACACTTTGTTGGATCATATACTACAGTGTACATAAGTGTATAAGACTAAAAAGATATCATATTTGATGGACTGTGTGGGAGATTTGACATACAAGTATGTCAGCTTCATTTGGTCAGTAAATAATTATAATCTGATGGTTACACAGTGTAATAATCAGGGACATTTTTATAGACATGAAGATGTTATTATACTGTGATAATGATTTGATGACTAGATTATAAATATTATTGATATTTTGGTGTCTTTCATAAGTATTGTTTTGAGCTTTTTGGTCTATAATACCAAATCTTCAGTATTTGAAAGTGATTCTGCAAAGACAAAAATTTGCTGCTTACGGATGCAGAATTATTTTCCCTGTGTAAGCCCTGCATGGATGTGTCTTTCCCACGTGCCCCCTCAGCCTGCCTGCCTTTAAAGCCTAACACAAATGTTGCCTTCTTTTTTTGACTTTCTCTAGGTTGAATTAATTATACTTTATATTCACATATTATTATTTTATGTATTTATAATACTTGTCACATTGTGTTATACTGTCACCCCTCTGGACTGGGAGGTTCACAAACTTATTCTGTTTCTTCTCAGTATTTTAATTAATTAATTTTTAATTATATTTAAAAAACATAAAAATAAATGCTTTAGATTTTCAACTGTATAGATAAATAGCTCTGCCCTAGACCATTCTCTCTCAGAGGTGACTACTATTTTATATTTTAGTGTGTATTTCAGAACTTTACATTTTCATTTATATGTTTATCATATAAATGAAATATATGTATATGATATATACTACTATATATAGTAGTAGCTTGGTATTTGGCTGGTAATACTGGTAGCTCGGTATTCAGCTTCCCTGTCAGCTCAGCTGGTGAAGAATCTGCCTGCAATGCAGGAGACCCCAGTTTGATTCTCAGGTCAGGAAGATCCCCTGGAGGAGGGATAGGCTACCCACTCCAGTATTCTTGGGCTTCCCTTGGTGGCTCAGCTGGTAAAGAATCCACCTGCAATGTGGGAGACCTGGGTTCAATCCCTGGGTTGGGAAGATCCCCTGGAGAAGGGATCGGCTATATTCAAATAAATGAAACCAAACTATGTGTGTTTCCCTGTAATGGGTATTTTAATTGAATATTTTTTTCTTGAACATCTTTTCGCATAGTACATGCAGAGCTGCCTCAGCTAATGTATTTCATGGAGGGAATGAATATATTGTAATTCACATACTGAGACTGTTTCATCTTAATGCCACCAGTAGATCAAATAATAGGTTTTATTGGTATTTTACATAACAGAGCTTCTTTGCTTTAGATTCTACATCCAGATTTGGAAGTAGCAGATCATGCTTTTCCCCCTCCACGAACAGCTTTATCCCACTCAAAAATGCTGGTAAGAAGTTTAATATTTAAGATTGATGTTTTTAAAAAGAGTTTCTTTTCTTTGTATATTTTTCAAAGAAGCTGAGTATAGTGAGAGTTAGATGGACAGCCTAGTAAATGTGTGCCAAATTAGAAATTAGGAGAATTGCCACTGATTGACCTTGTGACCTCCTGAAGGGGAAGCCACAGGCAGTACATTGATTGGGAGAGGAGTAGGCTAAGACTGTTTCTCTGAGGAAGCATGACTAAGTATGGGACAAAAAAATCAGAACTTAGATTAGAGCCTGAAAAGTTGTGCCAAGCATCAAATCGAAAGGGTCAGGCAAGGATAAAAAAGAGAAGTTTATAAAAAATGGAAACAGAGGTCGTTGGTCACAGGAGAAAATCAAGTTTGAGTGAGTGGATAAATGTAGCTCCAATTGAAAGTCATAAAAGAGTGACTATACAGCAGAGACCCCTTTTTTATTTTGATCAGTGCATTTCTTAGTGATGAACTTTGCGGCCAGTATGGAAAGTTATAGAACTGCATACCTTTGATGAGTTATGAAGCATTTTCAATTATTTCTTCATCTATTAAATAAGGGATTGACTAAATCTGAGAGTTTCCTTAGAGTTCTAAAACTATGATTTTTTTAAAATCTGAATTATCAAAACAGACTTTTAAGTTATATTTTATATTAATGTAAGAATAGATTTTTAGAACTAGTATAAACTTTGGAATAATATCATAAGCTTTTAAAATAGTCTTGAGTTTTTTCTTTTGTATTGTAACAGTAATTCTTTTGATGGAGATAAAAATCAAATGTCTTGGGAAATATGCCCTTCTCTAACATGGTGAAAGCAGAGCCTCTCTGATTTATGTTTTTTTCTGAGAGGAAAATTGGATGTACTAGAGGAAAGTTTTACTAGGTTCAGTTTTTAAAGGAACTATTTAATGGCCTACACTGTCCAACCATGGCACAGACTAGATGCCCACTACTTAGTTCTGCTACAAATGAGACTTCTGCATAGGAAGCACAGATTTATTAAATAATCTCTTAGGTTCTTTACAACTTTCTAATTTGTGATTTTTCTTTTCTTTTTTAAGAAATTCAGTTATCTAACATGTTTCTTCTTATATTTTCAGGATAAGGAAGTGCGTGCAGTTTTTCTTAGATTATTTGCACAACTTTTCCAAGGATATAGATCATGCTTACAGCTTATAAGAATTCACGCAGAACCAGTAATACATTTTCACAAGGTAAGATCTAATACCATACTGTATCTGTCCAAAATGTAAACTCTAATTTAATTAAAAGAACTTGGCAGTCTTTTTCTAGCCATGTATTTTGAGTTTAATCTATCACATTTGTTTATTTAATATCTCTGCTTTGTGTGGCTAGTTGATAATTTTTTTCTTTTTTAATTATTTTTCTTGGAATGTAGTTGATTTACAGTGTTGTGTTGGTGTCAGGTGTCTGATAATTTTTAATAATACTGTGGAACTGATATATTTTCCTTTAGAATATGTTAACTTTAAATTGATTTTTTTTTAAATTGAGGTTATTTCTGATTTCCACTCCTGCTTTACAGACAGGTTCATTTTTATTCAATACATGTAGTATTTCAGGTATCAAAGCCCTTCTAGAGAGAAATGTATTTTATGACAACATACTTATGTATGAAGACGTTTATTCAGGCTTTGATCTTTCTAGTATGTTTCTGTTTTGACCATTCATTCATCCATTGCTAAGTGATAAGTTATTCATTTCACATTGTTTTTCTTTACAGACAGCTTTCTTGGGACAGCGTGGTCTAGTTGAGAATGATTTCCTCACTAAAGTTCTCAATGGAATGGCATTTGCAGGTTTTGTTTCAGAAAGAGGTCCTCCCTATAGATCCTGTGATCTCTTTGATGAGGTATACTTATTATCAAATGAATTCATTATTTACAGGCAAAATTAGTAGCTAAAAGTAGAGAAGCAGTGTTTTAAACATTTAATTAAGATAAAAAAATATCTATTGTATGTATCAGATCTTGGTGTTTATAATGTGGATTAGAAAAAAATATAATTATAGGATGTCTCAGAAGTAAAATACATAGAAATTTTGAACAACTGAATACTTTTTTGGCTTGTGGGATCTTAGTTCCCCAACCAGGGATCAAACCTGTACCCCCTGTGTTGGAAGCTCAGAGGCCTAACTATTGGACCACCAGGAAATTTCCTTGAATAATTGAATTTTAAATAGTTGATTAAAATCTTTTTGAAAAATTGACAGTGATTGTATAAGTAGAACTTACCAGTTTTATAGAGAGAAAGGTCTAAGTTTAATGTATAAATATGTTATTTCAAACTGTTATTACATTAAATCTGTGTCCTAGAGCCGTAGTTTAACTAAGCCATTCTTTTTTATTTATTTATTTATTTTTTGGTTATCTTTATTTTAATCAAAGCTTGGAAAATAAAGTAAGGAGGCCACAATTTCAGTTTCTCCATAAAAGAACCACAAATCAGGGTGTTTTCTTAAGTACTAATCCTTGGAAAATATAGCAAATTTCAAGTAAGAATTAGCACCTTCTTTGCATTTAGCTAAGCCATTCTTAACTAATGCTGATTTTTTTCTGGCATTTGTGTAGCTTCTTTGAAAGTGAAAGTTGCTAAGTGGTGTCCAACTCTTTGTGACCCCATCAATTATACAGTCCATGGAATTCTCCAGACCAGAATACTGGAGCCCTTCCCTTCAAGAATCCCATGGAGGGAGGAGCCTGGTAGGCTATAGTCCATGGGGTCGCAAGGAGTCGGACATGATTGAGCGACTTCACTTTCACTTGGGCTTCCCTGGTGGCTCAGAGTTTAAAGCATCTGCCTGCAATGCGGGAGACCTAGGTTCAATCCCTGGGTTGGGAAGATCCCCTGGAGAAGGAAATGGCAACCCACTCCAGTATTCTTGCCTGGAGAATCCCATGGACTGAGGAGCCTGGTGGGCTACAGTCCACAGGGTCGCAAAGAGTCCTGAGCGACTTCACTTTCACTTTCCCTTCTCCAAGGGATCTTCCCAACCCAGAGCTCGTATTTCCTTTAGGAGATATTAAATATATGAAAGGCAGATTTAGTCTCTATGTTCAAGGAATTAGTCTTTTGTTCCAGGAATTGGCCATATAAAGGAAAAGTTTGAGCAGATGCAACTCAAAATAAGGATGCTATTTTGTGTTACTTTTGATTTTTCTTATTGTGATGCATCTTTCCATTTATCATTAACTATGTTCATAGAAGCCCATTCTGATAGATAGAACAATGACTCTTACTCCCATTTAAACTTCTGGAAGAGCATTATGTTAGAACCAAGAAATGTAGAAGTTCTCAGAAGTCTGTAAAAGAAGACCACTCCTAGTACCTAGAGTAATGGAGAATAGTAACAGTGACCCTATTACGCTGCTGGTTGTTGTTGTCGTTCAGTCACTGTGTCCGACTCTTTGAAACCCCATGGACTACAGCACACCAGGCACCTTTTTCCTCCACTATCTCCCAGAGTTTGCTCAAGTTCATATCCATTGAGTTGGTGATGCTATCTAACCATCTCATCCTCTGCTGCCCCGTTCTTCTTTTGCCTTCAGTCTTTCCCAGCATCAGGGTCTTTTCCAGTGAGTTGGCTCTTCAAGTGATGTGGCCAAAGTATTGGAGCTTCAGCCTCAGCAACAGTCCTTCCAATGCATATTCAGGGTTGATTTCATTTGGAATTGACTGGTTTGATCTCCTTGCAGTCCAAGGAACTCTCACGAGTTCTCCAACACCATAGTTAAAAAGCATCAGTTCTCCGGTGCTTAGCCTTCTTTACTCAGACGGTAAAGCGTCTGCCTGCAATGCGGGAGACCTGGGTTCAATCCCTGGGTTGGGAAGATCCTCTGGAGAAGGAAATGACCGCCCACTCCAGTATTCTTGCCTGGAAAATTCCACGGACTAAGGAGCCTGGTAGGCTATAGTCGGGGTCTCAAAGAGTCGGACACGACTGAGTGACTTCACTTTCACTTTAGCCTTCTTTATGGTCCAACTCTCGCATCTATATGTGACTACTGGAAAACCCGTAGCTTTGACTATATGGACTTTTGTTGCTACTGGTGGTTTTATTTCATACAGGTTTTATTTCATAACCTTTGTTTAGAGAAGGGTCTTTTATTCTCTGTAAAGATAGTTAAGTAAAGTCAGAATAAAAGAAAAGGTACATGTTTTAGTTCTGAGTATGGAGATCTATACCAAATGCTTTACTTAATAATAATACAAAACATGTGAAGATCTCGGAGAGAGTGCCCTGAGGTGGACAGTTTTTTCTGGTCACTTATTGATCTCTGATTCTCTAATATGATTGATCATTGATTACCTAATACTAACATATATCACCCTTTAGATCTTGAACTAAGTAACTGATATATAATGATTTATGTGGATGAATTAGGTGCTCCCCAAGGTCCTTTCTAGCACCTACATTTTATTAGTCTCAAGCATTTGAAATAGTAACTTGGGTTTATGTACCCTTTTTCTTTCTATACAAATTCTTTTAGTGATACTTTCTCTCAGCTTCATTACAACTAATAAGTCAGATCGATTACTTCCAGAAAACTTGCTTGCCAGCTTGCCACAGACTCTATTTTTATAAGTGCTTCCCTTGCCCTTATAAAGAGAGAAAGTGCTCTCTTTCTCCTTTTCTGTCCATTTTTCATACTCTGCTCATATCTCACCACCTCCTACAGACTTTCCCCAAGTAGATGACTCTGAAAGCCACCAGTCAGCATTAAGCTGTATTTTATGTCTCTAACTTTATATGACAACTTATCTTTTATTATGTACATTTATATACACAACACACACACAGAAGTCGCTCAGTCATGTCTGACTCTTTGCGACCCATGGATTGTAGCCCACCAGGCTCCTCGGTCCATGGGATTTTCCAGGCATGAATACTGGAGTGGGTTGCCGTTTCCTTCTCCAGGGGATCTTCCTGACCCAGGGATCGAACCCAGGTCTCCCGCATTGCAGGCAGACGCTTTACCGTCTGAGCTACCAGAGAAGTCCATATACACAACAGATACGTATATATATATTCTTCACATTGAAAACAATAATACTGCAAGGACCTGTCCAAGATTCCTAGTAGACTAATTCCTGTTAGTCTCCCCTTAGTGTTCATCTACTTCTTTGTTCAGTCTACAGTGATGATTTTTAATGTCTTATTAATGTTATTACTTGAAAGCCAGTTACTCCTATATATACTTCTGTCAAGGGCCTAAAAGAAATGAGACCTCAGACCTAAGTAATTTCTTCTTCTATTCTCTTCGGCCACTTAATTGGCTTGCAGGGGAATGTGCTTTTAGGAAAATTGCATTTGCTCTTGCCTTGTTTTCATTTGGCTGAGGGCAGCCTGCCACACACAAGGCTTATGGAACTTTGAGCAGTTTTGAGCACTGTCTGTTGTCTTATCCACAGACAGCCATCAAATAGACCTGTTAGAAGGAAAGAAGCATTTGACTTTCTTTGGATATCCTTCTGAATGCTGGCCTACAATAGCTGGAGTCATAGTTTTATATGTCTGTCTGCTCCCGTGAATCTATTAGTTGCTAGAATGAAAATCCCTATATTATACCCTTTAAAAAAAATCCATCTATTTACTTCTTCCTCCTACCTCATTTTTTCCTGTCAATACTCTTTGCTCCACTCCAGGTGTACACACTAACATGGTTCTTCCAGTAAATCAGTTGGTAAGGAAATGGATCAGATGTTCTATAATTTGAGAACTAGAAGGAGCCTTAAGGTCATCTTGTTCTTAATCTTATTTTAGAGATGAAAAAACTGCATTTCAGGAGTCTCAGTGACTTGTTTCAAATCACGCTGTTAGCAGAACTAGGACTAGAGTGACCCAACTTGAACATTTACTTCATATTTTGTGAGTTAGGGAAATGTTTGGAGACTTTCTGACTGTCTGAAATTCTCTGAGTGAGAGAATTCTCTGAGTGAGGCCTGCAGAATGAGAGAATCTCATTGAGTTCCAAAAATAATGACTTTCCCAAGAAAAAACAGGACCTGAATCATCAGAGAGAGAGACCACCAGAACATTCAAGGACTTGATTAACTCTAGAATAGAAGTGAAACCCAGTAAAAATATAAAATACTTTGTTTTAATAATAATATACATATTGTATGCTTTTTAGTTTGCAAATTGTGTGAAATTATCACATGGTTTGCTAATTCAGCATATTTTACAGTTGATACTTTATCATTTGATTCTTTTTCCAAGGTGGTAGCTTTTGAAGTAGAGCGAATTAAAGTTGAAGAAAATAACCCAATGAAGATGATAAAGCATGTCAGAGAACTTGCTGAGCAACTATTTAAAAATGTACGTAAGTATATTTATTTAGTCATTAATTTTAAAAGTATTAATAAAGTATTTTCTTTGAAAAATTCAAAAGCTTCATATTCCTAGTGATGATCTTTTTTGATCTGATTTAAAACCCTTGAGACTATGAGTTCCAAAATATTAAAGTTGGTACTGTGCATCAAAATAGACCTCATTTTTCAAAGTGATTTTCCTGTCAATTGATACATTATGAAAACATATTAGTCCCAGTTTTCCAGTTTATCATTTGCCTTCATTGTGATTTTCATTTGGATCTCTGTCTTCTTAAGAGCATATTGAATATTTTTGAGATGTAACAATTAGACTCATGGAGACCACAACTACCTGGGACAGATTTGACCGATGTATTCTGCTTTAGCTTGGTACAGTGACTGTCCACTGTATCGTGAAAAACTTCGAGGTGCATTGCTTTGAATATACAGGAATGAAAAGCTTAAAGAAAGAAAACTGTCAGGTGCCATACAAACTCAAGGGTGAAAGTATTCCCTGATAAAGAAACGCAGTAAGTTAAAGACTGGAATGTGTTAAAGTCTGTATTTGGATACCAGGAGAGAAGAGAAGATGCACACAGAAAAGTGGATACTGGCTAATGTGGATACTGGCTTATTTCTCCTGCATGCGAAGATTTTCAGGGTTGAATCTTTTTACTAAAAAAAGGAAAATAAATGAGAAGTATTGTCTTCCAGTGTAAAGTTGAGGGGAGATGTATCTTAAAGAAAATATAGTTAAGAAGGATTTGGGATCAGTATCCTAATATTGCTTCAGTTCATTTCAGTCGCTCAGTCATGTCCGACTCTTTGTGACCCCATGAACTGCAGCACGCCAGGCCTCCCTGTCCATCACCAACTCCCAGAGTCCATCCAAACCCATGTCCGTTGAGTCGGTGATGCTATCCAACCATCTCATCCTCTGTTGTCCCCTTCTCCTCCTGCCCTCAATCTTTCCCAGCATCAGGGTCTTTTCAAGTGAGTCAGCTCTTCGCATCAGGTGACCAAAGTATTGGAGTTCCAGCTTCAACATCAGTCCTTCCAATGAACACCCAGGATTCATCTCCTTTAGGATGGACTGGTTGAATCTCCTTTGCAGTCCAAGGGACTCTCAAGAGTCTTCTCCAGCACCACAGTTTCAAAGCATCAATTCTTTAGCACTCAGATTTCTTTATAGTCCAACTCTCACTTCCGTACGTGACCTCTGGAAAAACCATAACCTTGACTAGATGGCCCTTTTTTGGCAAAGTAATGTCTCTGCTTTTTAATATGCTTTCTAGGTTGGTCATAACTTTCCTTCCAAGGAGTAAGCATCTTTTAATTTCCTGGCTGCAACCACCATCTGCAGTGATTTTGGAGCCCAGAAAAATAAAGTTAGCCACTGTTTCCACTGTTTCCCCATCTATTTGCCAGTGATGGGACCGGATGCCATGATCTTAGTTTTCTGAATGTTGAGCTTTAAGCCAGCCTTTTCACTCTCCTCTTTCACTTTCATCAAGAGGCTCTTTAGTTCTCTGCATATCTGAGGTTATTGATATTTCTCCCGGCAATCTTGATTCCAGCTTGTGCTTCTTCCAGCCCAGCGTTTCTCATGATGTACTCTGCATATAAGTTAAATAAGCAGGGTGACAGTATACAGCCTTGATGTATTCCTTTTCCTATTTGGAACCAGTCTGTTCCATGTCCAGTTCTAACTGTTGCTTCCTGACCTGCATATAGGTTTCTCAAGAAGCAGGTCAGGTAGTGTGGTAGTCCCATCTCTTTCAGAATTTTCCACAGTTTATTGTGATCCACACAGTCAAAGGCTTTGGCATAGTCAATAAAGCAGAAATAGATGTTTTTCTGGAACTCTCTTGCTTTTTCAGTGATCCAGTGGATGTTGACGATTTGATCTCTGGTTCCTCTGCCTTTTCTAAAACCAGTTTGAACATCTGAAAGTTCACAGTTCACATACTGCTGAAGCCTGGCTTGGAGAATTTTAAGCATTACTTTACTAGCGTGTGGTATTGCTTAATTAACTTCATATTTGAATAGGTGGGTCTTTTTGGATGTTGGGTCATTAATCAGTGGGTTGTAACATCCTTTCGAAATCTAAGAACCAGTTGGATAAAAGCAGGATACTAAACTGTGTTTCTCTGTTTCATGATTATTCAATTATTTATAAATTTTATTTCTGAAGTTATTTTAAAACTTATCCCTTGGACTGATATCCTAAATTTCACATTTATAATTGTGTCCAATATGATAAAATTGTGTCCAATATGTTTCTTGTTCAATATGCTAAAACTTAAAAAAGAGTTCTATCAGAAGGAAAACTTGTGTTCTGTGCTTGGCTTTACCATTTATGGTGACTGTATAGAACTAATGTGTAGGGTGCTCATGTGAGAAAATTCTGTTGACCTATTGTAATAAGAATAAATACTGAGTGTTTAGCACAACGTGCCAGGCATGGGATTAAGCACTTTACATACATTATCTCTAATCTTTACAATGTAAGATAGGTGTCATTATCCCCATTTTACTGGGAATAATTGATTCATGATCCTGTGGTTATTAAATGGTTATTAAGTGATTGAATCCAGATTTTTTAAATTCAGGAATTTTCATCTCTACAATACCTAAGACTATGTTCTTTCACTCCCACTAGGCTGACTTATCTCCAGTTGGACAAGTAGTGGTACTTCCAATGGTTGACTGTATACTTTTTTCTTTATAAAGCCCTTTAATGTATTTTCTCATTTCGTCTTGTAAATAGCCCTTTGAGATAGATAGGGCAGATGTCGGTATGTTAGGAAATTGAAGATTAGAAAGTTTTTTTCTTTGCTCACTAGGAGTGATTTATTTATGGATTTCAGAGAATAGCAAAACATTAAATGGGAAACAATGTTTGAGACTCTGGGACTGATCTCTTTAATAACTGAATGTTTATTTCTTAAGTTTTTACAAGATTATTCCAGAACTGCAAAATTCTATAGCCAGTAAGTGACCAGAGCTCTGTTCCGACACAGGTTTGTCTCTATCACAGGACTGAGTATGCGTTGTATGGAAGGGCATGTGCCAAGCCATTATAATGCAAAAACAAAGTCACTTAAATATATAATGATAATGTAAATTTAATCTATAACTTAATGATACCTAATTACACTAAAATGAAAGTGAAGTCGCTCAGTCGTGCCCGACTCTTTGCAACCCCATGGATAGTAGCCTGCACCACGTTCCTCCATCCATGGGATTTTCAAGGCAAGAGTACTGGAGTGGGTTACCACTTCCTTCTCCAGGGAATCTTCCCAACCCAGGGATCGAACCCAGATCTCTCACATTGTAGACAGATGCTTTACCGTCTGAGCCACCAGGGAAGTCCAACTTAAACTAAACCAACACAAAACTGAAAACTGAAGTGAAATAAGTATCTAGCAATTACACATTCTCGAGAGTGGATGTAAAACACAAACAGCTTGCATCTTATCGGACACTAGTAAGGCGATCATCATGAGGGATTGTATTATTGGGTAAGATATGGATATCGCTCTTCAGATGTTCTCTCATTTCTTGAGACCTTATTGAGCTTTTCCCCCTCCACAGTCTAATTCTGTACCATTTAATTTAATCAAATCTACTCATTCAGTATGTATATTAGGCACGTACTAGTTCCAGGCATTTTCTAGGTACAAGATTCCACTAATATCCTTGAGAAGAGGATACACGTATATGATGAATGAGTATTTGAGAATATCCCAGTGGACTGTCAGCAGACTTTATGAGATTCCTTTTAGTTCTGTGATTCTAAAGTTCTTGATGGTCCTAACATTCCTAAAATAAATATTTAAAGTTAAAAAGCAGTCAGGATGGTAAAGTTACTTTCTTGGGTTGTACAGGAAGCTGAGGGGAGGGAGGAAGGATGGTCTCAGTGCAAGGAAAATAATCCAGATGGTTCTATTTTTAACTAGTCATTTTTTTTTTAATCATCACACTTCTAAAATTCCCTTTTGGTAAGCAAAAGCCAACCATATAATTTGACTGTTTCCTTAGTTTTGGGTTAGAATTGAAACCTGGTTATTCCACTCAGTTGTTTGTAAATACTTGATTGCACTGAAGTCTGGTATGTGTATCTAGCCTCTCTGTTTTACTTCCCTTTGAAGTACCTCAGATACGAACCTTAATTGTTCACTTTCTTATCACCACTCCTTTATTGTGCTATTCAGAGAGCAGGAATGTGAGTAGATGTGAGAGGGATGAATTGCTGGATTTAGCTGCTCTTTTAACTTTCTGGAGCTTCTTAAATAAAAGTTTCTGGTGAGTTTGGGAGGGGAAAGGGGAGGTGGAATGAAGAAGGAAAACAAATAAATCCATTAGAGACAAATGTGTAAGTGTTGGCAAAGTTATACCATGAACATTTTCATTGGCCATATATTGGTAGAGTTTTTCTTTCCATGCCCAGTTGATAATACTATGACTGCCTATTTTGGTTTTCAGAATCTTTGATGTCTGCATATTTGTCATCTTTGATGACAGCATATTTAACTCCTGCACTGCTCTTTCTCTATGAGTCTTAGTATACATTTATAATAATCAACTAGCTGAATGCAAAATGAGAGTATTAAAATAATCCAGAACAAGCACTTTATCAGCATCCATTCTGAGGCATCAAGCAATCATTTGGACATGTGTTTTGCTGTTTTACACAGTGCAGTTTTTCTATTTGTTTTGCACCTGTGGTAGTACATAATCATTTGCTAGATTGTGTCATTTGTCTGTTTTCTTAAAAATTAAAGGAAAAATGAGAGGACTTGGACTTTCTTATAATATGAGATTTCTATTTGTGTTTAATAGGTATTTCATTGCCCAGCATTGAAACAGATAGGTTTGAAAATTCTAATGAGAAAAGAAAGCCCAAATGCAGGAATAGCCATTCTAAATCGATTAGGTCTGTTTCCTTTACATTTCTGCAGAAAGTTAATTTTACTACTAGGCACATTTGATCTAAACGGATGATATTTGTACTCTTTGGCAACTGTGAATAAAGGGATTTCTTATTGTTGTTTTTATAGGAAAGAAGTAAAATATTGCAATCATCAAAGTTAAAACATAAACACTTAGATTGTTATGATAAAATGAGGCCCTCAACCCAGAGCATAAAAATCAAATTCCTTCTTCCATCCTATTTGTTTGTTCATTTTTAAGTCAGATCTACTATGATATAATTTACCTATAGTAAAATTTACCATTTTTAATGTACAATTAAGTAGATTGTGACAAATGAATCTAGTTATGCAATCACCACAACACTAAGGGCATCGAACATTTCTATCTTCCCCCAGATTTTGTTACTACTCCGATACAGTCACATCCTTCTCTCACTTCAGACTCTTGACAGCTGATCTGTTTTCTGTCTTTGTAGTTAGTTTTTGCCTTTTTCATAGTATCCTTATGTAGATTTTTGAGTTTGGTTTCTCTTTGCATAAGGCATTTCACACTCATTCCTGTCACTGCATGAATCAGTCCCTTTTATTGTTGAGCACTACTCCATTTTATGGCTAATCAGAGTTTTATTTATCTGTTAAGCAAATGAAGGAAAATTTTGGCAGTTGTGAGTAAAACCACACTAAACATGTTCAAAGATTTTTGTTGTTCAATCACTAAGCCATGTCCAGCTATTTGCAACCCCATGGACTGTAGCATGCCAGGCTTTCCTGTCCTTCATTATCTCCCAGAGTTTGCTCAAACTCATGTCCGTTGAGTCGGTGATGCCATCCAACCATCTCATCTTCTGTCACCCCCTTCTCCTCCTACCCTCCATCTTTCCCAGCATCAGGGTCTTTATCAGTCAGTCAGCTCTTCGCATCAGGTGGCCAAAGTATTGGACTCCAAATTATTGGAGCTTCAGCATCAGTCCTTCCAATGAATATTCAGAGTTGATTTCCTTTAGGATTGACTGGTTTGATCTCCTTGCTGTCCAAGGAACTCTCAAGAGTCTTCTCCAGAACCATAATTGAAAAGCATCAATTCTTTGTTTATCCTTCTTTATGGTACAACTTTCACATCTATACATGACTACTGGAAAAATCTTGCCCTTGACTCTCAGACTATTGTTAGCAAAGTGATGTCTTTGCTTTTTAATATGCTGTCTAGCTTGTCATAGCTTTTCATCCAAGGAGCAGGCGTATTTTAATTTCATGGCTGAAGTCACCATCTGCAGTGATTCTGGAGCCCAAGCAAATAATATCTGCCACTGTTTCTACTTTTCCCCATCTAGTTGCCATGAAGTGATGGGACCGGATGCCATGATCTTAGTTTTTGAATGTTGAGTTTTAAGCCAGCTTTTTCACTCTTCTCTTTCAGCCTCATCAATATGCTCTTTAGTTCCTCTTTGCTTTCTGCCATTAGGGTGGTATCCTCTGCATATCTGAAATTGTTGATATTTCTCCTGGCAATTTTGATTCCAGCTTGTGAGTCATCACGCCTGGCTTTTTGCATGATGTACTCTATATATAAGTTAAATAAGTAGGGTGATAATACACAGTCTTGACATACTTCTTTCCCATTTTTGAACCACTCCATTGTTCCATATCCTGTTCTAACTGTTGCTTTTTGATCTGCATACAGGTATGACCTGCATACCTGCTTTCTCAGGAAGCAGGTAAGGTGGTCTGGTATTCCCACCTCTTTAAGAATTTTCCACAGTTTGTTGTGATCTACAGAGTCAAAGGCTTTAGCATAGTCAATGAAGCAGAAGTAGATATTTTTCTGGAATTCTCTTGCTTTTTCTATGATCCAGCTGATGCTGGTAATTTGATCTCTGGTTCCTCTGCCTTTTCTAAATCCAGCTTGTACATCTGGAAGTTCTCAGTTCACATACTGTTGAAGCCTAGCTTGAAAGATTTTGAGCATGACCTTGCTAGCATGTGAAATGAATACAATCCTGTGGTAGTTTGAACATTCTTTGGCATTGCCTTACTTTGGGATTGGATTGAAAATTGACCTTTTCCTGTCCTGTGGCCACTGTTGAGTTTTCCAAATTTGCTGGCATATTGAGTGCAGCACTTTTACAGCAGCATCTTTTAGGATTTGAAATAGCTCAGCAGGAATTCCATCACCTTCACCAACTTTGTTCTTAGTAATGCTTCATAAGGCCGACTTGACTTCACACCCCACTCTAGATGAGAGTGACCACATCATTGTGTTTCTCCTGGGCAGTTTAAGACCTTTTTTGTACAGTTCTTCTGTATATTCTTGCCACTTCTCCTTAATCTTTTCTACTTCTGTTAGGTGCTTGCCATTTCTGTCCTTTATTGTGCCCATCTTTTGCATGAAATGTTCCCTTGGTATCTCCAGTTTTCTTGAGGAGATCTCTAGTCTTTCCCATTCTATCATTTTCCTCTATTTCTTTGCATTGTTCATTTAAGAAGGCTCTCTTACCTCTCATTGTTATTCTTTGAAACTCTGCATTCAGTTGCTTATATCTTTCCCTTTCTCCTTTACTTTTCACATCTCTTCTTTTCTTAGCTGTTTGTAAAGTTTTCTCAGACAACCATTTTGCGTTCTTGGATTTCTTTTTCTTTGGGGTGGTTTTGGTCACTGCCTCCTATACAGTGTTACGGACTTCTGTCCATAGTTCTTCAGGCAGTCTGTCTACAAGATATAATCCCTTGAATCGATTTGTCACCTCCACTGTAAGATCATAAGGGATTTGATTTGGGTCATACCTGAATGGTCTAGTGTTTTCCCTACTTTCTTTAAGTCTGAATTTTTCAGTAAGGATGTCTCATGATCTGAGACACAGTTAGTCTCAGGTCTTGTTTTTGCTGACAGTATAGAGTTTCTCCATCTTTGGCTGCAAAGAATATAATCAATCTGACAGGTTTTATGTGAACATATTTATTTCTCTTGAGTGAGTAATTAGGAATAGACTGCTAGAAAAGTGGTAACAAGATGATAACTCTATAAAAAACTTCCAGGCTGTTTTCTTAAGAGTCTATACAATTTTGCATTCCCACCAGTAATATATTTTGCTTTGCATCTTCACCAACACTTGGTGTACTCAGATGTTTTAATTTTAGCCATTTTAATAGGTTTGTAGTTTTATCTTTTATGGCTTTAATTTGCATGCCAGCAGCTGTGTGAGAGTATTAAGTCTCTTAGCTAGTCACTTGTGCTCTTTTGGTATTTGTAAAAAGGATACATGTCTTAGAACACGCAGCCTCCATTCTAGAGTCATGAATAGAGCAGTTGTTCTAACAAGGGCAAACTGTTCCCCTAGAAATTTGGCAGTGTCTGGAGACATTTTTCGGTAGTCAAAACCAGAGAGTATACTACTGGCATATAGTTAGTTAGAGACCAACGATGCTTCTGAACATTTTACAATATACAAGACACCCACTTTTCCCCACCCCTCACTGCCAAACAAGAATTATTTAGCTCAAAATGTCAATAGTGTCAAGGTCAATAAACCTTGAATTAGGGCAGCCAGCACTTCAAATATTAAAGTCATACACCAGATTTCTTTGTATTCAGGATGAGATATTAATTCTGTTAATTAATTCTGTGAGATGGAAAATTGAGGATGTTTCATTCTAGCAAATGTGTTCACAGTGAGGCAAGTCCCAAAAGTCCATTTTGTCAGTGTTTAGCAATTCAGTCCAATGATAGTTTTGTTTTGGCTGTATTTGAATGGATTTTTAAGAATTTGTATAACAGCTGTAGATATGATTGGTGCACATTAAATAATTGTTAAATACCTAAACTAATATGGGAAACTTGGTAGCCTCTGATAGAGACACATTGATTTATCATTCATTGTTGAGACCAGTGTGGAAGAAGTTTTTTTCCCCAATGTGCCTACTTTGAATTTCCAGTAGAGTTTGGACCTTTTTTTTTTGTTTTGCTTTTATTTGAAATGCTTTCTCAGCCTTGTTTTCTGTAAGCCCTAGGCATATTCTCATTTAGTTTGCCAAAAGAAAAATCCATGTTTCCAGACCAGATGGTTTATGTGTCAGTTTCTCAAGTCTGAGAAAATCATTGTGTTTCCCATTGATAAAGTATTCTCTAAAAGCAGGATTACAGAGCTCATTTCTTGAAAATCATTATCCAACTTTAAAATTTCCTCTAAACAATAGTACATTTTGCCAACGCGTTGCTTTGGACAGAATTATGTTCACCTTAAGTATGTGGTTGTCTAAATCCTTAGTTATTACTTAATATTTGCACTTCTCGAAAATCAGAGTTGACCATTTGGCTGCTTCTTTTGTTCTATTGGAAAATAATGCATTTTCTTATTTCAACATGGTGATTAAACAATGAAATTGGTCTGCGGTTTTTAATGAGCTCAGTAGTCTTCAAGGGATTGTTCTAAATTCATTTGGAGTTATAAATAAGATCACATGTTTCCAAGAACATGCGGAGTTCAACCAGCCTTAAAATGTCTCTCATTTCTGCTGTCTTCTCAGAAGTCATTATACAACCAAGTTGGGTGCAAGGTGGTGAATGTAGTCCTTTATAATTACCATACTGCCCGTTAGAGGGCAGCAGTGTACAGATACGGCAGCCGGAAAACCAAATAGTGTTCAATACTAGATCTTGGGGCATGAGCCTTTCTTGAATTTTCTAAAAACAGTTAAATATATTATTATTCAGTAACTTTAACCCATAATTTGAATTTTATGAAGACTATCTGTACAACTGAAGAAGATGAACTTTGTTTTAAAGTTATTTTTGTTTTAGATGCTTATTGTTCTAAATTGTGTATGGATTTGGTTATGAGAAGAAAAACACTGTTAGTGACGAATAGCTATATATTTTCTCTAATAAGTGATTTTTATTTAAACCCTTATTGAATACTATTGTTGTTAAAAATATAAGTAGCTGGTGATATGATGGAAATATATGGGAATAGATGGATGATACGATGGAAAAAGAAGTGGGGTTTTAGTTTTAGAAGCTTGGTGTCATGCCATAGAATATGCAATGACTGAACATTTTTCAGATGAATATACTCTAGACTTTTGGAAAAGAGCTTTAGATTTGTTCAGGGGAAATATGTGTGTGTATGTTATAAAGCTTTCCTATAATAATTTGTTCCACTCTCACAAGAACCTTATGAAGTAGGTATTGTATTATTATCTTCCTTACAGATGAGGGAACTAAAACACAAGTAGTAAGAGAATTGATACTACACTAGGTCACACTACTAGTGAGTGGCTAAGCTAGGATTTGATCCAGGCAGTCTGACATCAGAGACCATGAGCTAAAAATACTTGGTTGTATTACTCTCTTTCATTGAACTGTTTTAACTTTTCCTTCTGAATTACAGTGCCTCCCATCTCTATCACATTTTCACTTATAGTCCTGTTTCTGGGCTTCTTGATTTCATTAGCCCTTTAACCCTCAGTGATACTAGTTACCATACTGTATTAATTATTAAAGTTTTATATAAGTTTTATAATCTGGAGAGTTTGACTTCTCCATTTACTGTTCTTCAGAATTCCCTTGACTATTTTTAGATCTTCAGTCTTGCTTATGCAGTTTAGAATGAACCTGTAACATTACCGAATTTTTGACTAGAAGCAATCAATATGTGTATCTTTATTTTTGTAAACCACTTTAAGTTATTTTTGGAATAAGAAGAATATGTAGTGAGACAGAGAGATAAAATATGTTAGAAAAGATACTATCATCACTAAGAAGATTTCTTTTCTACTTTTATTTTTCCATGTTTTAAAATTCACTGTAATAAATATTATTTACATCATAGGAAATATATTTAGTTTTAACTTTATTATAAAGAAAATAGTGTATATAGAAACAGAAATAGTGACAAATATACTTTAAATGACTCTAAACTCAAAATTCACATGAATTACCTCCCCAGCCTGAAAGAATTATCTGTCCAATGAGTTTTAGAAAATGTATATTTATAATTTTTGAGAAGATAAAGTATCTTAGATATTGTGTTTAAAGAACAGAGAACAAACATACTGCTTTTGGAAAGGGCAGTTTCAGAAACTCCAGACCAGTGATATTGGTGTTAATCTGGTGTAATTTTAGAACAGTTTTTTCAGCATATAGTTTAGATAGTGGTGATTGTGAAGACTTGGCTTAGGAATTTACTTATTTTTTTCTGTCTTTGCTAATGTATCTTTGTATATTAGGGGGAATACAAAGTGTATACGAGGGCTACCTTGGCAGGAACAAGTTTTTGATCTGATTTCACCAGCTCAGGAATCTTTTAAGAGAAGTGTAAGTATAGGCACTTGGAAATATTGTGAGTTGAAGAAAAGCAAGTATCACAATAAAGTGAGTCTTGTGAATTTTTTTGTTTCCCAGTGTACATAAAAGTTGTGTTTACACTATACTGTAGTCTGTTGTGTGCAATAGTATTTGTGTCTAAAAGAAACAATGTATGTGCCTTAATTTAAAAATACTATTTTTGTTAAAAAAATAAATGCTAACCATCATGTGAGTCTTCAGTAAGTCATAATCTTTTTGCAATAATAACATCAAAGGTCCCTGACCACAGATCACCTTAACAAATATAATAATGAAAAAATTTGAAATATTATGAGAATTACCAAAACATGACAGAAACACAAAGTGAACAAATGCTGTTGGAAAAAAATGGTGCTAATAGACTTGTTCGATATAGGGTTGTCACAAACCTTCAATTTGTGAAAAAGATAGTAACTATGAAGCTCAGATGCTGAAGCTGAAACTCCAATACTTTGGCCACCTGATGCAAAGAACTGACTCTTTTGAAAAGACCCTGATGCTGGGAAAGATTGAAGGCGGGAGGAGAAGGGGACGAAGAGGATGAGATGGTTGGATGGCTCAATGGACATGAATTTGAGTAAACTTCGGGAGTTGGTGATGGACAGGGAAGCCTGGCGTGCTGCAGTCCATGGGGTCGCAAAGAGTCAGACACGACTAAGCGACTGAACTGAACTGATGAAGCTCAGTAAAGTGAAGTGCAAGAAAACAAGGCATGCCTTTATAGACTTAGCAAAGTTGTTTATCCAGTATCACATAATGAGTAGAGCAAAAACTAGAACCCAGGCTTTTGGACACTTAAAGGAGTATTATTTCCACTCTGTTACTGACATGCTCCCTTTATCTTCTACTCTGCTCCTGCCTTTCCTTTATCTGGGTCTGGGCCAAATAATCAGAATTGTGGGGAGCAGCTCTGGTAGATGATGCTGGTTGGCCATTTTAACTGTCCAGAGAATATGTAGGGCAATATTGAGCTTAATGTACAACATAAATAATGCAGGTTCAGAAGGAAAAAGAAACTTTCTGGTTTCACTGAATGGTAAATGCAAGAGTTGGCCTAAGAATGATTGTACAGCAGCCTTTCAGATGGAACTTTGTAAAAAGTATGGATTCCACTCTGCCTGTAGTATTTGAAATATAATTCTACAAAAGTAGTGGCTGGATAAAACTCCATGCCAACTCCTAGGGTCTATGAAAATATTAGCTGACACAATTAATTTAACTAATACAGTCCTGATATGTGTTCAACATCGTGTCCCACTTATTATGAACAAGTAGATAATAATTTGACATGCTTTAACTAGATCACTCTGTCTGCAGTATTAAAAATAGAGTGAAAGTGGGAGCAAGGGTGGAGCAGGGAGACAGATTAGGAGACTGTTCTTAGCAGTATGAAAGAGATGCTGACTTAAACCAAGATGTATTGAAAAGTGGTCAGGTTATAGATATAGTTTAAAGACACAAGTTAAAGGTTTGCCCAGGAATGGATAATGGGGTATTAGAGAAAGGCATTAATGATTACTCTAAGTTTTTCACTGAAGTGATCAGAAGAAATAAATATGCCATGTACTGAAGTGAGGAAGACTGTAGATAGCAGTTTTGGAGGAGGTGAATACTAAGTGCTCGTTTTGAACATATATTCGAGATGTTATTTTAAATCCAAGTGGAAACAGTATTTGTGGATTGTTGAATATATGGATATGGAGTTCAGGAGGACACTTATTTGGAGACCAAAATTTGTGAATCATTGGTGTTCTTGTAGTTAAAAATACGAGACTGTAAGTTATCACCAAGGAAGTAGATATAAATGGAAAAGAGGCCTGTGGTCTGAGCCCTGGGGTAGTCACATAGTTAAGAGATTAAGGAGATAAAAAGTAGACAAAGATGTAGCAAGAAATTTACAAACCAAGTGAAGAAAGAAAGTGTGTGTTGAAGAGGAAAAGAGTGATTGATCAGCTGTATCAGATGCTGCTGGTAGCTCATGTATTCCAGGACTCTGTATTTTATGGCATATATCTGAATATATGTACAATCTCTCACCTGTCTGATTTCAGTTTCTGTCCCTCTGGCCAACAATCTGCCATTGTTATTTTAACTTTTGAATAATCTTACCTATGTTTAATATTGCAGGAGAATCCAAACCCTCATATGGCATTTCAGAAAGTTCCACGCCCAACAGAAGGATCCCACTTGCGAGTTCATATTCTTCCTTTCCCCAAAATTAATGAAACTCGGGTACAGGAATTAATACAGGAAAATCTTGCTAAGAATCAGAATGCACCTCCTGCTTCAAGAGTGGAAAAGAAATGTGTTGTGCCTGCAGGTCCACCTGTTGGTATGTATTTATCTATTTGTTTGTTTTAAGGTAAACTTTTAATCAAGATATAAGACACAGGGACTTCCCTGGTGATCCAGTGGCTAAGACTGCATGCTCCCAATGCAGGGGGCCCAGCTTTGATCCCTGGTCAGGGATATTATATAGTAATGTGAATATTACTTATTATTTACTTAATAATACTAATTTGCTGTAATTTCCCTACATAATACCAGCTTATACTTAAGTGTTGATCATACTTTCACATGGAGAAGAAAATAGAGAAGCCAATGTGTTAGGGTAGTTACTTTTTGAAGGGTTTCATCTTGTAAGTTTAATATTCATAACTTAGTTGAATGCTTTCTTTAAGTACACACATGAAGTTGGTTTAAAATTTTATCTGCTTGAATTGTAGCCTTGTCTCAGTATTATTTTTGTATAATCTCTTTACTTTCTTCATTTTCAGTCAACATCAAATTTTTTATATGCATATGGGATCTCTCATTGTAGTCAGTGAGAGAAATACATATGACTCAGTATTTGTCCCTGCATGGACTGCCTATAAAACCAAAATGAATGAATAAACAAACAGATGAAAGAATGATGAATGAATGAGTGAAAGATGAATGCAGGGACCTCTGTCCAATTTCTGATTTGTTTAAATTGATCAGAATCAGGATTTTCATTGCATTAAAGTTTTAAAAGTATGAGTGTTTCATCTTACATGATACCCACTTAATATGAGTGTACAATTGCTATGTCACTTTAAGAACCATTCACATTTTGAGAAGGTAATTACTTTCCAGCTATTCTTCAGAGGTGCCAGAATGATGATGAACTGCTAAAAATAGCATTTGAAAGCCAAAACCTTAAGAAGGAAGACCTGAAAAGTCGAATACCCATAAACCAGAGTTGTTGTCAACTGTTAGAAAGCTAGTATTAGAATGCTGCAGCTGAGGATTTGGCCAATCCCTGATATATCAAACTCTAAGTGAAGAACTTTGTCCTGGGAATGAACTAAGTCATAGTCTCCAAAGGAAAGTAAGAATTTCCAGATGGTAAACAGATTCATTATTTTAAAAGGTGGGATTTTTAATGGTTCATCCTAAAGAAAATTTAAAATGCTATGAAAGAAATTTTAGAACTAAAAATTTATTGTTGCTCTCTAAAGTATGTGGTCTTACTTGGAGACTAAGACATTTTCTACTCTAAATACAGATCAATTTCAGTTTCTATCTATGCCACAGACCTCCACATGTGGGAAGCTCCAGAGTACAAAATAAAGAATGCACATTTCAGACAGAGAAAGTCATATGAAATAATCTATTTTACCATCATGGTCATTACTGTTACATAATTTTAAATGATTTCAAGAGAACTAGTAAAAACCAAGTAAGATTGATTTCCTGATTCTGATAAAGCACTATAGTTAGGTAAGATACCACCATTTGGGGAAGTTGGGTGTGAAGTACATGGATCTTCTCTGTACTAATTTGTAACTCTGTGTAAGCTCATGATTATTTCAAAATTTTTAAGTTTAAAAACTTGTTTTAAGAATGTAAAAGTTCATATTGATGAAATGAAAGGAAGGCCAAGAGTATGGTATTATGGTTTTTCTTGTTAGGTAAGAGCAATCATAAAATATAAGGCTTAAGAATTATAGCTACTACCTGATTTGTACAAATGATATTTATTTAATGAATACTGATTTAATTTCTATCTTCTAGTATTCTTTTAATAAGTTACATTTGTTTTAAGTAATTTTAGCTTATGTAGTACACTAGAATTATCCAATCTTGTGAAGTTGATAGGTACTAAGTTCACAGAACCGAAAAGTGACTCTCCCAGATTTGTAAAGCAGTTGTTCGGCCATAATCACTTTTGTTTGTGTGCAGTGCTTCTTCAGGTCACCTATACTCAGATTTTTAGAACCTAATTTTTAGTGGTATGTGGTTTTTCTTTGGTAATATGTTAGAAATATCAGCTTCTTTTCCTGTTAGTAGTCAGTCCTCTATATATGAGCCTTAGCTGTGTTGGTCATGATCTTGTACCTGACACATTTCTTGTCTGTTTGTTTACAACTAATGGTTAAAAAAAGAGATGCTTATCTTTGCTTAATAAAATTTTACTGTGCAATGTGAATTAATTTGTGTAAGAGTTAAGTACAGTATTAGCATCTATCCTGTGAAATTATCCTCAATAAGCTATTGATTAGCCTGTCACTTCACAACGTAGAAATGTAATCAAAGTGATGAAGTACCTTCAGTGTCATGTAACAAGGGGGAAATAAAGGCTTAAGTGTTTGTCATGTAAGCAGAGTCATATAAACTGTAAATAGTAATATTCCCCTTGCTTTTATTATTGCCAAAGGAATTTAATTTGTGTTGTATTCCTTTAATAGTTTCAATAATGGATAAAGTGACAACAGTTTTCAACAGTGCACAGAGATTGGAAGTCGTTAGAAACTGCATTTCATTCATATTTGAAAATAAAACATTGGAGACTGAAAAGGTAATAAAACGCCATCATTCCCAATATTCATCATGTCCCTTTCAGATTTCTGTGTTTAGCTTGCCAACTGACCTCTCCTCTATTTCCATCCCTTTTCTTTATAAAGTATTCTTTCATTGTTTTTATCATTTTAAATGAATAGTGTCTAATATTTAAAATCTTAGCCAAGCCCGAAATATTGATAGTCATTTCCCCCCCTGAAACTTTTAAACATTGTTCATTAAATTCTATTTTGGCATATTATTTAGAAACTTCAGTCAGTTCAGTTCAGTTGCTCAGTCGTGTCCAACTCTTCACGACACCATGGACAGCAGCACTGTAGGCCACCGTATCCATCACCAACTCCTGGAGTTTACTCAGACTCATCTCCATTGAGTCGGTGATGCCATTCAACCATCTCATCCTCTGTTGTCTCCTTCTCCTCCTGCCTTGTCTTTCCCAGCATCAGGGTCTTTTCCAATGAGTCAGTTCTTTGCATCAGGTAGCCAAAGTATTGGAGTTTCAGCTTCAACATCAGTCCTTTCAATGAACACTCAGGACTGATTTCCTTTAGGATGGACTGGTTGGATCTCCTTGCAGTCCAAGGGACTCTCAAGAGTCTTCTCCAACACCACAGTTCAAAAGCATCAATTCTTCAGTGCTCAGCTTTCTTTATAGTCCAACTCTCACATCCATATATGACTACTGAAAAACCATAGCCTTGACGAGACGGACCTTTGTTGGCAAAGTAATGTCTCTGCTTTTTAATGTGCTGTCTAGGTTGGTTATAACTTTCCTTCCAAGGAGTAAGCGTCTTTTAATTTCATGGCTGCAGTCACCATCTGCAGTGATTTTTGGAGCCCAAAAATATAAAGTCAGCCACTGTTTACACTGTTTCCCCATCTAATTGCCATGAAGTGATGCCATGATCTTAGTTTTCTGAATGTTGACCTTTAAGCCAACTTTTTCACTCTCCTTTCACTTTCATCAAGAGGCTTAAAAACATTTACAATATAATTTTATTTATTACAAAAAATCTACTTAAAACAAGTAATGAATTATAAAAATTGTGATCTTCATTTAAATATGCCTTTAATGTGTGCTTTAATAGCACATTTTCTTGCCTTCTTTAATAAAACATATTAAACATTAATGTCACCTTTTCTTAGTGACTTGTCATAGTTCTGAGCATTTATTACATGGGGCTAGTAAAGCTTGTGAAACAAAGTTTTTATCCACTTAATGACCCTCAAGTCTGTGTTTTGAGTTTTTTGGAATCCATTTTTTCTTATGATTGAAGTGTTAAAGGGACTTTCTTTTGCTTCTCTTGCTTTCAACTTTCACACTGTTTCTTGTGCCTTTGGAACAATATTAGGACCTCCTACTCTCAGTCTTTTTCCTTCCTTCATATTTGCTCCTTTGTTCTCATTTTACGTTTCCAAAGTTAAATAAGCCTATTGTTAATACTAGGTTATGTAAAGTAACTCAGGCTCTAAAGGTGAACTGGAAGAGGCATTCTTGTGGGTGAGGAAGTGGAAGAGTTTTAGTATGTAAACCTAAAGATTTCTATTTGTTGCTCTGAGTTTTTTCCTTCTTAATTATACTTTTGAAATAGAAGGGATTGCAGAATTTCCCAGTCATAAATTAAAACTGAGTAGTGATTAAGTTGCTAATCACTATAAAAGAATAAAATCACTCATGCTTCTTGTTATTTTAATTTTTCCTTCTATTCTTGCGGTGGAGATGTGGCCAGTTATTGAAAGAACATGTCAAGTATCCATGGTTTTGACTCAGAATCTGAAGCAGCAGTTATTTTGGTGGCCACAGTTTTGATAAGTTTTTTTTTTTTAATGAAGTTTAATGTTTTTTAAATGTATCACTTAAACTAGTCCTGTTTATTTTCATGCTGCCTTACAAATTTAAAAAATCACTATAAATCCATGTTGTCCTTAACAGCAAATCAACTCTTTTCTAATTCTAATAGCTCTGTTAAATGGTTTACAGGATATGCATGAGTTAGCATGATTTAAAGTTATTTTTTTTCCAGTGAAACCTCTTGTTCATGTCTGCCTCTTATGTCCTCAGACCCTTCCTGCTGCACTGAGAGCCCTTAAAGGAAAGGCAGCAAGACAGTGTCTCACTGATGAGCTGGGTTTACATGTTCAGCAGAACCGGGCAATATTAGATCATCAGCAGTTTGACTACATAATAAGGATGATGAACTGTACTCTACAGGTAACTTTTAGTTCTTTCAGATTTCTCTTCTTATTTGAGAATAATACTTTTTTCCCCAGGCAGTTCAATAATTACTAGTATATCAGGTTCTTAAGCCTTCCACATCTGATAATATGAAGAGCTGATATTTGTAGCATTTCTGTTAGAAACACTTATGTATTGCTCAGCATAAATATTAGGAGTGTTTTTATTCTTTTTTTTCCTTGAAAAATACTAGGTTATTTTGCTAGTTCTGTAAGTAAGCTTTCTGAAGTGAAGTCATCTTTGAAACATTCAGTGTATATTACTTAATGTCTATATTTTTGTCATCCCTTTTCAGCCAGTTTTCAGTTGTACGGTTAAAATAGAGGGCAATGAATGGTGGGTAATCCAAATGATGAATGAATTATTCGGTTCATAATCTATTTCTTAACCTATGTATATGGGTATTAATTGTATCATTTTTTTTTCCTTGGGTTACAGTTGCTTTACAGTGTTGTACTACAAAGTGAATCAGCTATCTGTTTTCATATATATATATCCCCTCCCTCTTGACCCCCCTTCCCACCTCCTCCATCCCACCCCTCTAAATCATCCCAGCTCAGCTCCCTACATTATACAACAGGAACAACAAATTCCTACTAGCTATCTGTTTTACACATGGCGGTGCACATACATCAGTCCCCATCTCCCAATTCATCCATGGCCCAACCCCCAACTCCATGCCCACACTTCCATTCTCCACATCTTCATCTCTGCAGATAGTTTCATCTGTACCATTTTTCTAGATTCCACATATATGTGTTAATATACAATATTTGTTTCTCATTCTGACTTAACTTCACTCTGACTCTGGGTCCATCCTGCCTGTACAAATGACCCAATTTTGTTCCTTTTATAGCTGAGTGATATTCCATTGTTTATATGCACCACATCTTGTTTATCTATTCATCTGTTGATGGATATTTAGGTTGCTTCCATATCCTCCCTATTGTAAATAGTGCTGCAGCAAATGTTTGGATTGCTGGATTATATGGTGCTGTGTGCTGTGCTTAGTCGCTCATTTGTGTCTGACTCTTTGTGACCCCATGGACCGTAGCCCGCCTGGCTCCTCTTTCCACAGGGTTTCTCCAGGCAAGAGTGAGTTGCCACACCCTCCTCCAGGGAGTCTTCAACCCAGGGATCGAACCTAGGTCTCCCGGGTCAGATTCTTCACCGTCTGAGCCACCAGGGAAGCCCATGAATACTAGAGTGGGTAGCCTGTCCCTTCTCCCGGGTAACTTGCTGACCCAGGAATCAAACTGGGGTCTCCTGCAGGTGGATTGCAGGTGGATTATATGGTAGTTCAATTTTTAGTTTTTTAAGGAACCCCTTATTATATGGTAGTTCAATTTTTAGTTTTTTAAGGAACCCCTGTACTGTTCTCTATAGTGGCTGTATCAATTTACATTCCTACCAATAGTGCACGAGGGTTCTCTTTTCTTTATATCCTCTCCAGCGTTTATTATTTGTGGACTTTTTGATGATGGCCATTCTGTGAGGTAGTAGTTTTTGATCTGCATTTCTCTAATAATTAGTGATGTTGAGCATCTTTTCATGTACCTCTTGGCCATCTCTATGTCTTCTTTAGAGAAATGTCTGCTAAGGTCTTCCTTATAATTTACACATTAATGTCTTAGGGTACTACTGTTATATTTTTTTGCAGGGTGTATTTATCTTTTCAAATGCATTTCAGATAATATCTTTCTCAGAAATTCTAACTTAAAAGCTAGAATGAAAAATGTAATCTGGTAACAAGCACTTTGTGGTTTATTAAAGCAAATTAACAAAATAGGAGATAATTCACCTCTACTGGAAATAAATTCTTATTTTACAGCGTAAGAGACTAGCTATAATAGTTTACAATATCAAAAATTGAAAGCATCCTAAATGTTTACCATTTGGATATAAATTAATGTAAGTATGGTAGAACACTTCTTTGGAATACTGTTCTGCTACTAAAATAAAAGAGGTAGCACTATAATATATACCTATAGGAAAAAACTTCTGTTACATATTGCCAGGTGGGCACACAGAAAGATACATAAGGTAGTGCTTAGCCACTCAGTCATGTCTGATTCTTTGTGACTACATGGACTGTAGCCCACCAGGCTCCTCTGTCCATGGGGATTCCTTAGGCAAGAATACTGGAGTGGGTTGCCATGCCCTCCTCCAGGAGATCTTCCCAACCCAGGGATTGAACCCAGGTCTCTCTCACTGCAGGCAGATTCTTTACCATCTGAGCCACCAGGGGTACATAAGGTAGATATAATTCTATTTTGACCTAAAATTATATGTATGTAGGTATGTATATTATAATGAAAATCTAGAAGGATATTTACACTAAATCCTTAGTAATGGTTATCTCTGACATACATAGATTAGAAGAGTTTTGACTTCCATTTAAACTTTTCTCTGCTTGAAACACACACATACACATAAGCATAATTAAATTATCTAAAACATATAACAAGGGTTTTTTATAACAGAAGAGTATTCTCATTTTTGTAGGAAGGAATTATTGAAACTTTATGAGAAGAGTAAGACATAATTCATTTGCCATAAAAATCACAAGTCTTTTGCTACTTCTGTTCCTTTGTTTCAGTTCCTTTGGTACTATCATTACAGAGAACAAAAGAATTTGATTAAGAGATCAAGGTTACAAGAAGTCCTAAACTTAGATAATATCCTGGTTCCCTATACCTGGTGATAAAACTGAAAAAACTATTTTGGGAGGCTTTTTTCCATTTGTATTTTATGTGCTGTAATTAACTGGGTTCATGGGGTTGCAAAGAGTTGGACATGACTGAGCGACTGAACTGAATTAACTGAAGAACTAAATTAGAAGGCTTTATCTAAACTTAATTTTAGCATAAACCAATTAGTAATTGATTACAGAATAGCCAGGTACCCTTGGGCTAGAAAAATACTCCTTTTCATTGGAATAATCATATTCTGTCGGGGGAAGCTTGGGTTTGTTGTTGCTGCTGCTTCCAAATGCACCTGCACTAATGAGCTCTTAATGTTTTGTAATTCAGTATTTCATAAAATTAGATCTTGTCTTTGTTCTATTATAGAGAGGCTCTTTTCAGTTATAAATGAGTTCATATGTGATACTTTTATTTTAATGAATTACTTATTTACCAACTTGGGATTTATTAATATTTATATTCTTGTTACAATACTTGTGGGGATTTAACATAACATTCTGAACATTTTTTTACAAAAGCATAGAGTTTCAAAGCAGAGAGGCCAAACATCTGTGTTGGTGTTTTAAAATAGAAACATTAAATGAACTAAGTTTTAGGTAGTGATTCAAAAACTTTAGTTATTTTTGTTTGTCATGAAGTTATCCTGTAGTTTCTGTCCTCAAGGGAAAATTAAATGGAACATGAGTACTGCCAAGGGGTTATTTTGTTTATCATGTTCTTTCAGTGCCAAGATGATTTTTTAAAGAACTGGTTTATGGAGATTATAGATTATTCCTATGTATTTTCTCATCTCAAATAACTGATCTTATTTTAGTTTTTTTTATAACTGAGATTACTATATGTCTCTTCAAAAATATCATGGATTTAACTATTTTCATTTTAGCAGATACATAATTTTTATGTGTAAGATCTTAGCTAAGATCTTTTAATGGTAAATTATAACTTAAAAACCCAGTGGAGTACTCCATTTCCAGCCTTATAATAAACTGCAGGGTATGAGGGACCCTCTCACTAATGTAGAAATAGATCTTAGAAAATTGCAACAGCAAAAACCCATGATTTTTATATATCGTTTTTCCTAAGAAGAAAAGGAAATCTCTAAAAGACCTCTCCTCTATTCTCAAGAAAAAGATAAGTAGGGAAAACCAAATTCTGAGCACTTAGCAGTTGGGGAAACCAGATACATGAGCTCAATCAGTTAAGTCTTGACTTCTGTAAGACAGCTGGTTGAACCTGAGAGCTTTATTTACCCCAGGGTAGGACATTGGAAGAAAAATGAAATAATCCCTCTTCAGTGGTATACCCCTCACCGTTGCTTCCAGAAGAAACAATATAAATCTTTTGTATAATTTATTAAATATTTATCAGCCCCAATTTAGGCAGTCAGGGTTCCCACGGATAAACTTTAGTGAGATGTGAAGTCACAATTTTAAAATGACCAAATACCAAAGAAATGAGCCAGTGTGAAAGTGTTAACAGAAACATACAAAAACAGATTGAAAACCTCATAGGCATTATATTTTAGAATTATCTAATTTGAATATATAATAATTAAAATATTTAAATAAAAGGATTGAATACAAAGTAAGCAGATAATAAGAAACTAACAAAAGGGCTAGATGAGTTTAGATTATGTAATCAGTAAAGTAAAACATCAAAGGATATGGAAAACCCAGTATCATTAATATGTCAGTTCTCTACAAATCAACCTGTAGCCTGAATGCAATTCCAATAAGAATTGCAGCAAACTTTTTCTTAGAAATTGACTGGATGATTCCAAAATGTATGTGGAAATGCTGAAGACTTAGAGTGGCCAAATTAATCTTGAATAAGAACAAGTTGGAGGACTTAACCCTACCTGGTTTCAAGACTTAATATCAACCCACAGTAATCAAGATAGTGTAATACTGACATGTCAAATAGATCAGTGGAAAAGGGCACCCAGAAATTAGACTTGAATTTATGGGAAATTTGTTAAAGGCACCAAAATAATCCAATCAGGGGAGGAAAATTTTTTCCACAAATAGTGCTGGAAAACTGACTATCCATATGGAAGAAAGTGAACCTCAATTTCTACCCATATCAGACACAAGGATTAATTGAGGTAGAGCATATACATAAACATAAAATAGAAAACCACAAAGTTTTTAGGGGAAAGCATGGAATAGTTTCATGACTTGGGAATGAGCAACAGTTTCCTTTTTTAAAAAATTATTAATTGAATCTTTTGCCACTTATAATTTCTATAACTGGCAAAAGTTTCTTAGGGCACAAAAAGTGATAACCAAAAAAAGAAAAAAAAAACATAATTATACTTAATAGAAATTAAAACATAAGCTTATCAAAAGACAGAATTAAGAAAATGAATATTGAAGACTAGGAAAAATTATTCCAAAATATATATGTGACAAAGAACTGATGTCATGGTTATATCAAGAACTCCTACAACTTAAGAAGAAGAAGCCAAGCCATTTTTTGAAAATGGACAGCTTAAACAGACACTTCACAAAGTAAGATATGGAAATGGTCAATAAAAACATGAACTAGTCAGTGTCAGTCATCTAAGAAATGCAAATTGAAACCATTATGAGATAATACTATATAACCACCAGTATGGCTAAAATTAGAAAGATTGGCAATACGAAATGTTGGCAGGGTTTTTTTTTTTTTAATTGTAGGCTAATTACTTTACAATACTGTGGTGGTTTTGTCATACATTGACATGAATCCTCCACGGGTGTACGTGTGTTCCCCATCCTGAACCCCCCTCCCCTCTCCCTCCCTATCCCATCCCTCAGGGTCATCCCAGTGCACCAGCCCTGAGCACCCTGTCTCATGCATGGAACCTGGACTGGCGATCTGTTTCACATATGATAATATACATGTTTCAATGCTATTCTCCCAAATCATCCCACCCTCACCTTCTCCCACAGAGTCCAAAAGTGTTTTCTTTACATCTGTGTCTGTTTCGCTGTCTTGCATATAGGGTCATCATTACCATCTTTCTAAATTCCATATCTATGTGTTAATATACTGTATTGGTGTTTTTCTTTCTGACTTACTTCGTTCTGTGTAATAGGCTCCAGTTTCATCCACCTCATTAGAACTGATTTAAATGCATTCTTTTTAATAGCTGAGTAATATTCCATCGTGTATATGTACCACAGCTTTCTTATCCATTCGTCTGCTGATGGATATCTAGGTTGCTTCCGTGTCCTGGCTATTGTAAACAGTGCTGCAATGAATATTGGAGTACACATGTCTCTTTCAATTCTGGTTTCCTTGGTGTGTATGCCCAGCAGTGGGATAGCTGGGTCGTATGGCAGTTCTATTTCCAGTTTTTTAAGGAATCTCCACACTGTTCTCCATAGTGGCTGTACTAGTCTGCATTCCTACCAACAGTGTAAGAGGGTTCCTTTTTCTCCACACCGTCTCCAGCATTTATTGTTTCTAGACTTTTTGATAGCAACCATTCTGACTGGCATGAGATGGTACCTTGTGGTTTTGATTTGCATTTCTCTGATAATGAGTGATATTGAGCATCTTTTCATGGTTTGTCAGTCATCTGTATGTCTTCTTTGGAGAAATGTCTGTTTAGTTCTTTGGCCCATTTTTTGATTGGGTCGCTTATTTTTCTGGAATTGAGCTGCAGGAGTTGCTTGTATATTTTTGAGATTAATTCTTTGTCAGTTGCTTCATTTGCTATTATTTTTCCCATTCTGAAAGCTGTCTTTTCACGTTGCTTATAGTTTCCTTCGTTGTGCAAAAACATTTAAGTTTAATTAGTCCCATTTGTTTATTTTTGCTTTTATTTCCATTACTCTGGGAGGTGGGCCATAGAGAATCCTTCTGTGATTTAAGTCAGAGAGTGTTTTGCCTATGTTCTCCTCTAGGAGTTTTATAGTTTCTGGTCTTACATTTAGATCTTTAAATCATTTTGAGTTCATTTTTGTGTATGATGTTAGAAAGTGTTCTAGTTTCATTCTTTTACAAGTGGTTGACCAGTTTTCCCAGCACCACTTGTTAAAGAGATTGTCTTTTCTTCATTGTATATTCTTGCCTCCTTTGTCAAAGAAAAGGTGTCCATAGGTGCATGGATTTATTTCTGGGCCTTCTATTTTGTTCCATTGATCTATCTTTCTGTCTTTATGCCAGTACCATACTGTCTTGATGACTGTAGCTTTGTAGTATAGCCTGAAGTTGGGCAGGTTGATTACTCCAGTTCCATTCTTCTTTCTCAAGATTGCTTTGGCTATTCGAGGTTTTTTGTATTTCCATAGAAATTGTGAAATTATTTGTTCTAGTACTCTGAAAAATACCATTGGTAGCTTGATAGGGATTGCATTGAATCTATAGATTGCTTTGGGTAGTATACTTACTTTAACTATATTGATTCTTCCGATCCATAAACATGGTATATTTCTCCATCTATTTGTGTCATCTTTGATTTCTTTCATCAGTGTTTTTATAGTTTTCTATATATAGGTCTTTTGTTTCTTTAGGTAGATATATTCCTAAGTATTTTATTCTTTTCATTGCAATGGTGAATGGAATTGTTTCCTTACTTTCTCTTTGTGTTTTCTCATTGTTAATGTATAGGAATGCAAGGAATTTCTGTGTGTTAATTTTATATCTTGCAACTTTACTATATTCATTGATAAGCTCTAATAATTTTCTGGTGGAGTCTTTAGGGTTTTCTATGTCTAGGATCATGTCATCTGCAAATAGTGAGAGTTTTACTTCCTCTTTTCCAATCCGGAGTCCTTTTGTTCCTTTTTTTCTCTGATTGCTGTGGCTCAAACTTCCAAAACTATGTTGAATACTAGTAGTGAGAGTGGGCATCCTTGTCTTATTCCTGACTTTAGGGGAAATGCTTTCAATTTTTCACCATTGAGGATAATGTTTGCTGTGGGTTTATCATATATGGTTTTTATTATGTTGAGGTATGTTCCTTCTATGCCTGCTTTCTGGAGGGTTTTTATCATAAATGGATGTTGAATATTGTCAAAGGCTTTCTCTGCATCTATTGAGATAATCATATGGCTTTTATTTTTCAATTTGTTAATGTGGTGTATCACATTGATTGATTTGTAAATACTGAAGAATCCTTGCATCCCTGGGATAAAGCCCACTTGGTCATGATGTATGATCTTTTTAATATGTTGTTGGATTCTTTTTTCTAGAATTTTGTTAAGGATTTTTGCATCTGTGTTCATCAGTGATATTGGTCTGTAGTTTTCTTTTTTTGTGGCATCTTTGTCTGGTTTTGGTATTAGGGTGATGGTGGCCTTATAGAATGAGTTTGGAAGTTTACCTTCCTCTGCAGTTTTTTGGAAGAGTTTGAGTAGGATAGGTGTTCAGTTCAGTTCAGTCACTCAGTCATGTCCGACTCTTTGCAACCCCATGAACCACAGCATGCCAGGCCTCCCTGTCCATCACCAATTCCTGCAGTTCACCCAAACCCACGTCCATCAAGTCAGTGACGGCATCCAGCCATCTCTTCCTCTGTCGTCCCCTTCTCCTCCTGCCCTCAATCCCTCCCAGCATCAGAGTCTTTTCCAATGAGTCAACACTTCTCATGAGGTGGCTAAAGTACTGGAGTTTCAACTTTAGCATCATTCCTTCCGAAGAACACCCAGGACTGGTCTCCTTTAGAGTGGACTGATTAGATCTCCTTGCAGTCCAAGGGACTCTCAAGAGTCTTCTCCAACACCACAGTTCAAAACCATCAATTCTTCGGTGCTCAGCTTTCTCCACAGTCCAACTCTCACATCCATACATGACTGCTGGAAAAACCATAGCCTTGACTAGATGGACCTTTGTTGGCAAAGTAATGTCTCTGCTTTTTAATATACTATCTAGGTTGGTCTTAACTTTGCTTCCAAGGAGTAAGCGTCTTTTAATTTCATGGCTGCAATCACCATCCACAGTGATTTTGGAGCCCAGAAAAATAAAGTCTGACACTGTTTCCACTGTTTCCCCATCTATTTCCCATGAAGTGATGGGACCAGATGCCGTGATCTTAGTTTTCTGAATGTTGAGCTTCAAGCCAACTTTTTCACTGTCCACTTTCACTTTCATCAAGAGGCCTTTTAGTTCCTCTTCACTTTCTGCCATAAGGATGGTGTCATCTGCATATCTGAGGTTATTGATATTTCTCCCAGCAATCTTGATTCCAGCTTGTTCTTCTTCCAGCCCAGCATTTCTAATGATGTAGTCTGGATAGGTGTTAGCTCTTCTCTAAATTTTTGGTAGAATTCAGCTGTGAAGCCATCTGGTTGTGGGCTTTTGTTTGTTGGAAAATTTCTGATTACAGTTTCGATTCTGTGCTTGTGATGGGTCTGTTAAGATTTTCTATTTCTTCCTGGTTCAGTTTTGGAAAGTTGTACTTTTATAAGAATTTGTCCATTTCTTCCAAGTTTTCCATTTTATTGGCATATAGTTGCTGATAGTCGTCTCTTATGATCCTTTGTATTTCTGTGTTGTCTGTTGTGATTTCTTCATTTTCATTTCTAATTTTGTTGATTTGATTCTTCTCCCTGTATTTCTTGATGAGTCTGGCTAATGGTTTGTCTATCATATTTATCTTCTCAAAGAACTAGCTTTTAGCTTTGTTGATTTTGGCTATGGTCCTCTTTGTTTCTTTTACGTTTATTTCTGCCCTGATTTTTATGATTTCTTTCCTTCTACTAACCCTGGAGTGCTTTATTTTTTCTTTTTCTAGTTGCTTTAGGTGTAGAGTTAGGTATTTTATTTGATTTCTCTTCTGTTTCTTGAGGTAGGCTTGTATTGCTTTGAACCTTCCCCTTAGCACTGCTTTTACTGAATCCCATAGGTTTTGGGTTGTTGTGTCTTCATTTTCATTTGTTTCTATGCATATTTTGATTTCTTCTGTGATTTTTGGTTATTCAGAAGTGTGTTGTTTAGCCTCCATATGTTTGTATTTTTAATAGTTTTTTTCCTGTAGTTGACATCTAATCTTACTGCATTGTGATCAGAAAAGATGCTTGAGATGATTTCAGTTTTTTTGAACTAACGAAGGCTAGATTTATGGCCCAGGATGTGATATATCCTGGAGAAGGTTCCGTGTGCACTTGAGAAAAAGGTGAAATTCATTGTTTTAGGGTGACATGTCCTATAGATGTCAATTAGGTCTAAATGGTTCATTGTATCACTTAAAGTTTGTGTTTCCTTGCTGATTTTCTGTTTATTTGATCTATCCATAGGTGTATGTGGGGTATTAAAGTCTCCAAGTATTATTGTGTTAGTTAATTTCCCCTTTCATACTTGTTAGCATTTGTTTTGCATATTGTGGTGCTCCTATGTTGTGTGCATATATATTTAAAATTGTTATATCTTCTTCTTGGAATGATCCTTTGATCATTATGTAGTGTCCTTCTTTGTCTCTTTTCACTGCCTTTATTTCAAAGTCTATTTTACCTGATATGAGTATTGCTACTCTTGCTTTCTTTTGGTCTCCATTTGCATGATATATCTTTTTCCAGCCCTTCACTTTCAGTCTGTAGGTGTCCCTAGGTTTGACGTGGGTCTCTTGTAGACAGCATATATAGGGATCTTATTTTTGTATCCATTCAGCCAGTCTTCGTCTTTTGGTTGGGGCATTCAACCCATTTACATTTAAGGTAATTATTGATAAGTATGATCCCGTTGCCATTTACTTTGTTGTTTTGGGTTTGAGTTTATAAACTTTTTCTATGTTTCCTGTCTAGAGAAGATCCTTTAGCATTTGTTGAAGAGCTGGTTTGGTGGTGCTGAATTCTCTGAGCTTTTCTTGTCTGTAAAGCTTTTGATTTCTCCTTCATATTTGAATGAGATCCTTGTTGAGTACAATAATTGGGTTGTAGGTTTTTCTCTTTCATCACTTTAACTATGTCCTGCCATTCCCTTCTGGCTTGAAGAGTTTCTATTGAAAGATCATCTGTTATCCTTATGGGAATTCCCTTGTATGTTATTTGTTGTTCTTCCCTTGCTGCTTTTAATATTTATTCTTTGTGTTTGATCTTCATTAATTTGATTAATATGTGTCTTGGGGTGTTTTGCCTTGGGTTTATCCTGTTTGGGACTCTCTGGGTTTCTTGGACCTAGGTGGCTATTTCCTTCCCCATTTTAGGGAAGTTTTTAACTATTATCTCCTCAAGTATTTTCTCATGGCCTTTCTTTTTGTCTTCTTCTTCTGGGACTCCTATGATTCAAATGTTGGGGCGTTTAACATTGTCCCAGAGGTCTCTGAAGTTGTCCTCATTTCTTTTAATTATTTTTTCTTTTTTCCTCTCTGCTTCATTTATTTCCACTATTCTATCTTCCACCTCACTTATCCTATCTTCTACCTCAGTTATTCTACTGTTGGTTCCCTCCAGAGTGCTTTTGATCTCAGTTATTGCACTGATTGACTTTTTTATTTCTTCTAGGTCCTTGTTAAACATTTCTTGCCTCTTCTCAATCCTTGTCTCCAGACTATTTATCTGTAACTCCATTTTGTTTTCAAGATTTTGGATCATTTTTACTATCATTATTCTGAATTCTTTTTCAGGTAGACTCTCTATCTCCTCTTTGGTTTGGTTTGGTGGGCATTTATCATGTTCCTTTACCTGCTGAATATTTCTCTGCCTTTTCATCTTATTTAGGTTGCTGTGTTTGGGGTGGTCTTTCTGTATCCTGGAAGTTTGCAGTTCCTCTTATTGTGGAGGTTCCTCCCTGTGGGTGGAGTTGGACGAGTGGCTTCTCAAGGTTTCCTGGTTAGGGAAGCTTGCGTCCGTGTTCTGGTAGGTGGGATCTCTTCTCTTTGGATTGCAAAGAAGTGTCCAGTAGTGAGTTTTGAGGTGTCTGTGGGTTTGGTGTGACTTTTGGCCTCCTGTTTTTTTGTGCTCAGGGCTATGTTCCTGCATTGTTGAAGAATTAGCTTGGTATGTCTTGCTCTGAAACTTGTTGGCTCCTGGATGGAGCTTGCTTTCATTGTAGGTATGGAGGCTTTTGGATGAGCTCTTGCTGATTAATGTTCCCTGGAGTCAGGAGTTTTCTAGTTTCTCAAGTTTTGGACTTAAGCCTCCTGCCGACTTCTCCATCCATACAGCACCGATGATAAAACATCTCCTTTCGAGGACAATGGGCTGCCTTTCTGGGTGCCTTGTGTCCTCCGCCAGCTTTCAGAAGTTGTTTTGTGGTATTTTCTCAGTGTTCAAATGATCTTTCAATGAATTTGTGGGGAGAAAGTGGTCTCCCTGTCTTATTCTTCCACCATTTTAGGACCTCCCTCCAGTGTTGGCAGGGTTTTAAGATACTCAGAATTCTCATGTTTTATTGTTGAGAGTGTAAACTGGTACAGTCACTTTAGAAAAAAGTCTAGGAGATTCTTATCAAAGTAAGCATATACCTACCCTATGATCCAGGAGTTTCACACCTGGATCTTACCTTTAAAAAATGAAAGCATATCACTACAAAAAGACGTAACAAAAATATTCATAGGCGCTTTATTCATAACAGTCTAAAGCCGAAATCAGTGCAGGTGCCCATCAATCAGAGAATAGGTGTTATTTTTTTTAAATTACCATATACCATACAAAGTAATACTAATCAGTATTTTTAAAAAAAAGTTAATATATCCATGAGGTTACATGTAACCTCATGGATAAATCTCAAAAACATTATGGCATATTTGTAGAAACTCAATGAGTGTACACATAAGGTTTTTGTATTTTCAGTTCTGTACAGTCGCTCAGTCATGTCCGACTCGGCAACACCATCAACCACAGCTTGCCAGGACTTCCTGTCCATCACCAACTCCCGGAGCCCACCCAAACCCATGTCCATTGAGTTGGTGATGCCATCCAACCATCTCATCCTCTATCGTCCCCTTCTCCTCCTGCCCTCAATCTTTCCCAGCATCAGGGTCTTTTCAGATGAGTCAGCTCTTCGCATCAGGTGGCTGAAGTATTGGAGTTTCCGTTTCAATATCAGTCCTTCCAGTGAACACCCAGAACTGATCTCCTTTAGGATGGACTGGTTGAATCTCCTTGCAGTCCAAGGGACTCTCAAGAGTCTTCTCCAACACCACGTTCAAAAGCATCAATTCTTCAGCGCTCAGCTTTCTTTATAGTCCAACTCTCACATCCATACATGACCACTGGAAAAACCATAGCCTTGACTAGACAGACCTTTGTTGACAAAGTA
>NW_011495061.1:6636310-6640822 GCF_000754665.1 Bison bison bison | reverse complement strand
CTTAGTTTTCTGAATGTTGAGCTTTAAGCCAACTTTTTCACTCTCCTCTTTCACTTTCATCAAGAGGCTTTTTAGTTCTCTTCACTTTCTGCCATAAGGGTGGTATCATCTGCATATCTGAAGTTATTGATATTTCTCCTGGCAATCTTGATTCCAGCTTGTGCTTTATTGTATATAAATTGTACAGTGGAAGAACAACTATAAAATATTGAACTCTAATGATATGCATGCTAAAGTACTTGAGTGTGAGTGTTAGTTGGCCAGTCGTGCCAACTCTTTGCGTGCCAACTGTTTGCACCGTATCCCACCAGTTTCCTCTGTCCATGGAAGTCTCCAGGCAAGAATACTGGAGTAGGTTGCCATTTCCTTTTACAGGGGAGCTAAAGTACTTAGGAGGGAGTATAACTGATGTCTGTCTATGATTTACTTTGAAATATACTAACAAGAAGATGGGATAATGGATAGATAGATAGATGGACAACTAAATGATAAAGCAAGCATAGTAAAATGTTAATGATACAGTCTTAAGTGGTTAGCATACCACCTAAGTTCAGTGTAAAATTCTTTCAACTTTGATATATGTTTGAAATTATTTGGGATAAAATAAGTAAACAAAGAAATAGATGCATAATTAGAAAAAACACATTGGATACATTAAACGTCAGACTGAATACAGTGAGAGAATTACAGTGAACTGGAATACAGATCTGAAGCAATTACCCCTAGTGGAGCAGAGAGAGACAAGAACATGGAAAATATGGAAGAGAATTTAAAAAAAATACAAGGATGATACAAATACTAACACAGTAGTATTCAAAGTACTAGTCTGTGACAAGATAAGAAAGTTCTGCCAGTATGTGAATCACTGACTTTCTCTTCACTGAGAAAGTCTTGTTATTAAAAATAAATAAATAAGCTGTTCAGCAGTGGACTTAGTATGACATCAGCCAGAACTGGTCAGTATCTCCAAAAGGAACCAAGTGTCCTAATCAAGCCTCAGGTTTTGTAAAGGGTGAAAAATCTAGTTATCAACAAAATGTTTTTTTATAAAAATCCATTGTTGTTGTTCACTCAGTCTTGTCTGATTCTTTGCAACCCCATGGACTGCCACGTGCCAGGCTTCCCTGTCCTTCACTATCCCCCAGAGTTTACTCAAACTCATGTCCATAGAGTCAGTGGTGGCATCCAACTATCTCATCCTCTGTCTCTCCCTTCTCATGCCCTCAATATTTCCCAGCATCAGGTCTTTTCCAATGAGTTGGCACTTCACATCAAGTGGCCAAAGTATTGGAGCTTCAGCTTCAGCATCAGTCCTTCCAATGAATATTCAGGGTTGACTTCCTTTAGGATTGACTGGTTTGATTTCCTTGCAGTCCAGAGGACGCTCAAGAGTCTTTTCCAACACCACAGTTCAAAAGCATCAATTCTTCAGCGCTCAGCTTTCTCTATGGTCCAACTCTCATCCATACATGACTACTGGAAAAACCATAGCTTTGACTAGATGGACCTTTTGTCAGCAAAGTGATAGCTCTACTTTTTAATACACTTTTTAGGTCTGTTACAGCTTTTCTTCCAAGGAGCAAGCGTCTTTTCATTTCATGACTGCAGTCACCATCTGCAGTGATTTTGAAGCCCAAGAAGATAAAGTCTGTCACTGTTTCATTTTCTTCCCCATCTGTTTGCCATAAAGTGATGGAACTGGATGCCATGATCTTAGTTTTTGAATGTTGAGTTTTAAGCCAGCTTTTTCACTCTCTCCTTTCACTGTCATCAAGAGGCTCCTTATTTCCTTGTCACTTTCTGCCATTAGGGTGGTGTCTGGTGGTGTCTGTATAAATTCTTACATTGAGCTTGTTATGCTAAGGGCTCTGAATAACTTAGGAAACCACATAGAGGTTTAAAAGTATGAGGAAAATGGATTATCTTCTGGAACCGCAAGCCTTCCACAATCTAGAAGGTTATTTATTAGTTTATGGCTGCACTGGGTCTTTGTTGCTGTGTGCTGGCTTTCTCTAGTTGTAGCAAGTGGAGGCTACTCTTTGTTGTATAGCCTCATTGCACTGGCTTCTTTCGTTCTGGAACACTGGCTCTAGGCACATGGATTCAGTACTTGGGCCACCAGGGAAGCCCAGCCTAGAAGTTTTCAAAGGTCCTCAAGCACTGTTCATGACCCATTCCTATGTAAGCGGTACCAGTTTGAGAATTTTGTTAATTGCTGTGTTCTGAATGTGTCCTCCCAGGTTTATATGTTGGAAACCTATTGCCTAAGGGCTTCCCTGGTGGCTTAGTTAGGAAAGAATCTGCCTGCAGTGTAGGAGACCCAGATTTGATCCCTAGATCAGGAGGCTCCCTTGAAGAAGGGAGCTGGCTACCCACTCCAGTATTTTTGCCTGGAGAATTCCACGGACAGAGGGGCCTGGTGGGTTACAGTTCATAGGGTCACAAAGACTCAGACACCTCTGAGCAACTATTTTTAAAAAATGGTGATGATATGAGGAGATGGGGCTTTTGGGAGGGGATTAGGTCAGGAAGGCAAAGACATTACCAAGGAGATCAGTGCCCTTGTAAAAGAGAGCCAGCAGAGCTCCCTAATCCACTCCACCATGTAAAGATGTAATACAAAGTCTGCAGCTTTGAGGAGGGCCCTAACTAGACCCTCACTACCACTCTGACCTTGGATTTCCAACCTCCCAAATTGTGAAAAATACATTTCTGTTGTTTATGAACCACCCAGTCTATGATGTTTTGTTATGGCAGTGCAAAACAGTCTAATGAGAAGATATTAATCAGTATTTCATTCTTTGTATGGCTGATTAGTATTCCATTTGTGTGTGTGTGTGTGTGTATCTTTATCCATTTATTTGTTAATGGACACTTAGGTTGCTTCCATGTGTTGGCTATTATAAATAGCGCTACTGTGAACATTGGGGTGCACGTGTCTTTTTGAATTGGAGTTTTCATCTCTTCTGCATATATTCCCAGGAGTGGGATTGCTGGTAGTTCTAGTTTAGTTTTTCAAGGAATCTCCATAGTGGCTATACCAATTTACATTCCCACCAACAGTGTAGGAGAGTTCCCTTTTCTCCACACTCTCTAGCATTTGCTGCTTGTTGACTTTTTGATGAGGGTCATGCTGTACTTCATTGTAGTTTCAATTTACATTTCTCTAAAAATTAGCGATGTTGAGCATCTTTTTATGTGAGTGTTGGCCATCTGTCTGACTTCTTTGGAGAAACATCTGTTCAGTTCTTCTGCTCATTTTTTGATTGGGTTGTTTGCTTTTTTGATGTTGAACTGTGTGAGCTGTTTGTATATTTCATAAATTAAGAATGAAATACTGCCATTTACAACAACATGACGGACATAGAGATTATCATACTAAGTGAAGTAAGTCAGACAGAGACAAATACATTTAATATTACTTATATGTGGAATCTAAAAAATAATACAAATACACTTACTTACAAAACAGAAACAGACTCATAGACATCGAAAACAAACTTACCAGAAGGGAAGAGGGGAGGGATAAATAAGGAGTTTGGGATTGCAGAGATATATATATATAAAATATGCAAACAACAAGCATTTACAGATTTGATATCTTATAATAACCTATCATGGAAAAAATTATATACATATTAAACCTAGTTACTTTGCTGTACACTTGAAACTAACACAATATTTTAACTGTACTTCAATTTTAAGAAAAAGAGTATATTAATCAATAGAATGCATCTTTTCCTTAAACAGACTATGTATTTTACTCCTTTGTCTTCCTCCAAACGTTTACTGATTTCTACCTTCCCCCAGCAACCAGGCAGCTGAGCCAGTTCCCGTAACAGGCCCTCTGGGGAGAGGTGACCAAGAGCCTGGGTGCAGGGAGCAGCTCTCCTGTGGGTCAACGGCTAGCCTCTGTAATAAGTACTGGACACACTGATGTGATTAAACTATAATTTTAGTTGTTAAGGAGTTCAGAGGCTAGAAGCAAAAACTCATAGGTAAACTAGTATTTATGATATAGAGATTTGCCCTGATGAGTGAGTGAAGTCGCTCAGTCGTGTCCAACTCTTTGTGACCCCATAGACCATAGCCTACCAGGCTCCTCCGTCCATGGGATTTTCCAGGCAAGAGTACTGGAGTGGGTTGCCATTTCCTTCTCCATTTGCCCTGATCAGATCAGATCAGATCAGTCCCTCAGTCGTGTCCGACTCTTTGTGACCCCATGAATCGCAGCACGCCAGGCCTCCCTGTCCATCACCAACTCCCGAAGTTCACTGAGACTCACGTCCATCGAGTCAGTGATGCCATCCAGCCATCTCATCCTCTGTTGTCCCCTTCTCCTCCTGCCCCCAATCCCTCCCAGCATCAGAGTCTTTCCAATGAGTCAACTCGTCGCCTGAGGTTTCAGCTTTAGCATCATTCCTTCCAAAGAAATCCCAGGGTTGATCTCCTTCAGAATGGACTGGTTGGATCTCCTTGCAGTCTAAAGGACTCTCAAGAGTCTTCTCCAAC
>NW_011495061.1:6606595-6635977 GCF_000754665.1 Bison bison bison | reverse complement strand
TTCTCATGATGTACTCTGCATATAAGTTAAATAAGCAGGGTGACAATATACAGCCTTGACGTACTCCTTTTCCTATTTGGAACCAGTCTGTTGTTCCCATATCCAGTTCTAACTGTGCTTCCTGACCTGCATACAAATTTCTGAAGAGGCAGATCAGGTAGTCTGGTATTCCCATCTCTTTCAGAATTTTCCACAGTTTATTGTGATCCACATAGCCAAAGGCTTTGGCATAGTCAATAAAGCAGAAATAGATGTTTTTCTAGAACTCTGTTGCTTTTTCCATGATCCAGCGAATGTTGGCAATTTGATCTCTGGTTCCTCTGCCTTTTCTCAATCCAGCTTGAACGTCAGGAAGTTCACGGTTCACATATTGCTGAAGCCTGGCTTGGAAAATGTTGAGCATTACTTTACTAGCATGTGAGATGAGTGCAATTGTGCGGTAGTTTGAGCATTCTTTGGCATTGCCTTTCTTTGGAATTGGAATGAAAACTGACGTTTTCCAGTCCTGTGGCCACTGCTGAGTTTTCCAAATGTGCTGGCATAATGAGTGCAGCACTTTCACAGCATCATCTTTGCCCTGATAGGGGTGTGTTAAAAAGTACTATGAATGCTGTTCTGGGTTATTGGATTTAGAGTGGGAAAGAGATGGTCACAGAGGGTCAGACAGGGATTGGTGGGGAGGTGAAGTATTCCAGATAGAGGAAGTTGCTAGTAGCAAAAAGAAATAGGGAAAGGACCTGTGTTTTTGAAAAGCTGTTCCATATTGCCAAGTGTAGTAAAGAAAGGTGGTGGTAGAAAAGTAGATAGAGTAACTTCTGGTTATAGTGTAAATTGAATATATATATTTAACCTCAGCTGCTACCCACCAAAACCACTAAAACAACAGTATAGAGGATTTTTAAAATGCGTAAGTGAAAGTCGCTCAGTCATGTCCGACTCTTTGTGACTCCGTGGACTATACAGTCCATGGAATTCTCCAGGCCAGAATACTGGAGTGGTAGCGTTTCCCTTGGAGAAGGCAATGGCGACCCACTCCAGTACTCTTGCCTGGAAAATTCCATGGACAGAGGAGCCTGGTAGGCTGCAGTCCATGGGGTCGCTGAGTTGGACACGACTGAGTGACTTCACTTTTATTTTTCACTTTCATGCACTGGAGAAGGAAATGGCAACCCACTCCAGTGTTCTTACCTGGAGAATCCTAGGGACAAGGGAGCCTGGTGGGCTGCTGTCTATGGGGTCGCACAGAGTCAGACACGACTGAAGCGACTTAGCAGCAGCAGCAGCCTTTCCCTTCTCCAGATCATTTTCCCAACCCAAGGATCGAACCCAGGTCTCCTGCATTGCAGACGGATTCTTAACAGCTGAGCCACAAGGGAAGCCCTTTAATGCATAAACCCACAGGCAAATCAGGAGATAGGAGACAGGATAGGAGATAGGATACGAGACAACAGCAGCAATATTTTGGAAACTAGAAAGCTGATGGATGAGTGACTTAACAGCCCCAAGAAAGCCTTTACCTAACTAACAGTTGTAAATGCCTTGAAGCATCCCAGTTGCCAGAACTGCAAAGGGCTCAAGAATGAGAGATATCAGGTTATCTCTGAAAGCAAGAGCTGAAGATGGAGCTAAACATTAAAAAGAGGATTAGTTGAAAGTCTTCTTACCATGCAATAAGAGTCCTGTCTCAGATCTTTTCCAATTCTGCGTTAACAGCCAGTTGCCTCTCCTTTATCCTAGCAGACTATCAGAGGTTTGCTTGTTTGTGTATTTATTTTTGAGAGACAAAGCATGAACAGGCAAGGGAGACACTATGTCTGGCTGAGGGAAATTCTGTTTTGCTACAAACTAGAGAGTAAAATGAGTGTCAAATGTTAAGAATACCAGTCAACAACTTTCCGCCTTCAGTTCCTAGAACTCTGGGAGGCTTCCCTCAAGCAGACATTGGAAGACAGTTCTCTGAGAAATCTGACCAGCCAAAGAGAAAAAGATTTTACTGAAAACACTGAGATAGGAGGTTCTTAACAGAACAGCTCAACCAGGTCATGCTGTAACAAAGCTTGCAGTCAACAAGTTCCATCATGTATACATTCTTTTTTTTTTTTTTTTGTCAATCTTCGGTTTACCTCTTATGGAAGATGACCTAAGCAGAAGGGGTCAATAAAACAGTCAGTTCCTACCCCCACCTTTGTTCCTCAACTCTCCTTTCATTCTCCACTCTCTTGTAAGAGAACCATTTAGTCAACATCGATAATTATTCTGTTCTTTTCCTCCTTGGGTACTTTTATCCCTGACTGCCTCAGACAACCTCAGCTTTCTTCAGGCTTTGAAACAGTCATCCACAGTCACTACTGCCCTCTTGAAGTAGGCTCAAAGAAATTAATTTTTTCAAACCACAGCTCCTTAAGTTGAAAAATGAGTTCTAAATCTTTTTTTTTATTCTGTGCCTGTAACTCACTGATACACTGTGCTCTCCAAAAACTGTGGTAGTAGGTGCTGTATAACTGAATTTAAAATTCGATCAGGAAATTACATTCTGGAAACACGGATCTTTATTTTTTCTAAATTGCTATTGAAAAATTCCATCCTTAACTGGATGAAAACAGACTTTGTCTTTATTGTTCATCATTGTATACCCAACATCCAGCACAGTACCTGGCACATAATTTCATGTAAATAGTAATTACTGAAATAAGTCTTTAATCTTTTAAGATGCTTATTAAGGAAACAACTTGGTTGTCAACACTTTGAGTTTCAGATATAGGAAAAAATTAAGAAGTTAAGTATTCTAACAGCTCTAAGGTTTAGGCTAAATCTTTGGATACCACTACTCACCAATGAGAACTCATTGATAATCTAGTAGAAATTCTTCTGTTCTTATCTTTTTTGGCGCATGGTAGATTTGATGATAACCTCTGGCCACTTCTGTGCAAAACCCACTTCCCTTGTCTTTGATGATACCATTTCTCCTGATATTCTACTTCTTTTAAATCTCTTTTTCAGTCTTTTTTGGTAGGCCTTCTTTACCCCCGTCATACAAATGATGATGTTTATTTGTATCTTTAGATAGTCTAAGATTCTACCTAGGCAATCTTATTCATCCCCATTACTGTCTTTTACCTAATCCTTCCAAATCTACCTCCAGAACTGAGTATCTTGCTGATTATTCTCCATCTTTACTTAAATGCCCCAAAGCTATTTAGATGCTGTATTCCAAACTGAAATAGTCACCTTTTATCCCTGTTTTTAGCCACCTTCCACAGCCTCTTCTTCCTATTTTCTAATTTAATAAATGATACCAAATAAGTCAAAAACATGAAATTAGTCTCTTTCTCTTAGCCTTATCCTCATGTATGATCAGCAACTGAGTCCTGTAGATTCTGCTTTCCTATCTCTCTCTCCTAATGTCTCAAATTAGATCCACTATAATCTATCCCTTAATTCCAATATCCTCATTAAAGTTACCAACATTCCTTACCTCTTTCATTGCACCAACCTCTTAACTGGTCTCCTCACCTCCCTCCTGACCCACCCCCTTACTTGTCTATTTCCTTGCTTTACAAAAGTGATAGTTGTACAATTCAAGTTGGATCTTGTCACTTCCCAATCTAAAATTCTTAACCTTTGCCCTCGGAGTAAATTCTAATCGTATCTTGGCTCCTTCCTACATCTGTGGTCTAATTTTTCACTTCTGTGAATCCTCTGGCCTTTGTACATCTTACTTCCTTAGTTTGGAACACTGTTTCTTTCGACTCCCTACTCCCTCAGTTGTCCCTTTCACCTAGCTAACTCCTAGCCATCCTTTACTCTCAGTTTAGATGTTACTTCCTCCTGGAAGCCTTCTTTGGCCCATCAGTTGTGAGTTGGGAACTGCTTCTATGTACTTCTACTTTATCTTCTACTGCCCCCATCCTATCCACTGGGACCCTACAATAATGCTTGTCACATATAATGAAATTGCTGTTTGCTTACCTATATTTCCCAGTATGTCTGGCATGAAATACAACCTGCTCAGTCCAATTTGGATGAATGAGTAAATGAATAAGTGAGTGTAGTATAAGTAGCTGCTTACCGTATCTGGTTAGAGTTTCAGTTCTTGACATCTTCCATCCTTACACCAGTCAGTAGCTTTCATCCTTTCTTGGCTGTAATCCAGTCCCCAACCAGAACTGGCCTCTGCACACTTTGTGTCTCTGTGCACAAGAATATCTAGGTGAGAAACCTAGATGGATAATTGATAATTCACAACTGTGCTTGAAAGCAAAATTTAAAGTTCATGTATAGCCAGCAAATCTTGAGTTGGCCAGAAAGTTCATTTGGGTTTTTATTAGGATGTTATAGACAAACCCAAATGAACTTTTTGGCCAACCAATACTCTCCTTAAATTCTGCAGGTAAATTTAACATTTAATTAAGATTTGAAAAAAATGAGTGTTCTGATATCTGCTGTAGTCACTTTTTTTTTTTTTTTTTTTAACTTTTCTTAACATTTTTAAATGCATTTCTGGACCCCATCATCAGAGATTCTGATTTGGTAAGTCTGGGAAGTGGGAGATTAGAGCCAACATTTGAAACTTTTTAACACCAAAAAGGACGCTTTATAGATATGCAGTCTGTCACTCCAGTCATTTCCAGGACAGCTGAAAAAGGATTTCTGCATTGTAAATGTGTTGGACTAGATACCCAGGGTTCCTCTTACTTCTAAATTATATTATCTCAGCATCCTTTTTTTCATCCTTGACTAGTAGGAGCAATAGTGGCCCTCTCCAGTTCATAACACATTATCATTTTTGGTTCATGCAAGGTCCCGTTCTTGTTCAATTCATTTATTTTTATTACCATTATGCACTCAATTTCCCTCAGTCATATTAATACATATTAATTTAGTGTATATCTTTTTATGTAAATCGTGTGGTTCATACGTACATAAAATAGATATGCACTAAATAATATGTATTTTTAAAGAACATCTGCATTGAAAGCAATATATTAAACACATTAAAATGACTGAGGGAAATTGAGTGCATAATGGTAATAAAAATAAAAGAATGACAATGGTGTGTTGGTATGTAAATGGTTTGTTGGGTTTCCCTGTGGCTCAGATGGTGACGAATCCACCCATAGTGTGAAAGACCTGGGTTTGATCCCTGGGTTGGGAAGATCTCCTGGAGGAGGACATGGCAACCCACTCTAGTATTCTTGCCTGGAGAATCCCCATGAACAGAGGAGCCTTGCTGGCTACAGTCAGTGGGGTCGCAAAGAATTGGACACTACTGAGTGATAAAGCACAAATGTTTCTTTTTTAATCAGCATTATGTTTTTAATATCATCTTATGAGGCTAATGTAAATCTGATTCCAAAACCAAATAATACAACAGAAGGAAAGAAAAACTAGTCTCATTTTTCATATCAATGTAAGTGCAAAATTCCTAAATAAAATATTGGCTAATTGATTTTAGTAGTGCATAAAAAAAATCATGATATAGTGGAATAGATCTCTGGATCCTTTGAATATAATTCGTCACATTAATAGATTAAAGGAAAAAAATTATCATCATCTTAATCAGTACAGAAAAGCATTTAATAAAGTTCAAAGTGTATTTGTGTAAAAGTTCTTAGCAAATTTATTAGAGAAAAGCTTCCATACTTGATAAAACCTACATAGCAAAGCAAGCCTTATAGTTAATGAAGAAATTGTATGTGTTCCCTTGAAGATTGTAACAAGATAAAAATGCTTACTTTTATCACCACTATTAACAGTGTGTAAAATCATTATGTTGTATACCTAAAACTAATATCATGTTACATGTAAATTATTTCTCAATTAAAAATGTTAGAAGGTAAAGGTGAGATCTAAGGATTAGAAGAGAAAGAAAAAGCTGTCCTTGGTTTCAGATGATATGATCCTCTGCCTAGAAAAAGTGCCACGTTGACAATTATTTTAACTTTAATCAGATGATTCAGTTAGGTTACTGAATATAATACCAATTTACAAAAATCAGTAGTTTTTCTTTTTACCAGCAAAACCTAACAAGTAAAAAAAATTTTTAATTTTCCTTTTCTCTGCCTCTCCTCCCTCCCTCTATCCCTCCCTCCCTTTTTTCCTTTCTCCAGTATCCAGGCACCATTGGGCAAGCTGAGGCAGGGCAGAGGCTGGTCCCATACTTGCAAAACAGGGTCTAGATGAATTGGTATTGGTGGCCCAGTGGAATAAGAGTACTGTTTACAGTTAAAAGACTGGGCAAATAAGCAAATGTACTGAGAATAATTGTAGCCAGGTTTTTCACTGATAAAAGAATAAATTATAAGTATGGAAAAAAGAGAAAGCATGAATCCTATGATTTTGAATAAATTAGAGCTAACAATGTCAACTCATGGTTTTCAACATATATATTGAAATAAATACGTGGAAATGTATGTGTATGTTTGTGAATATATGAGGGGTTGTAGGAGTGTGTATACACACACCAAAAAAAAATTTCTCAAAATCACCAAGAATAAACAACAATCCCAGTGGGAAAAAAAAATGAAAAAATAAAAATAAAAAAGATATGAACAGACTTTTTATAAAAGAAAGAACTCAGGAAGCTATAAGGATATGCAAATTAAAACAGTAACTGTTCATACTATTACTCAGACTGGGAAAAATTAGAAAGTAGAACAATGCAAAGTGTTGGTAGAAAGTGGCAATATGGGAATCTTTATACATTACTGGTAAGAGCAAAGACAGATACAGTCATTTTGGAAAGTAATCAGATGGTAATTAGTCAACAGAAAAGTATACATACTGTATGACCCAGCAGTTCTGGACAAGAGAGAGAGGTCTTGAACAAGCCCATAAAAGGACTTGTACCTGGTTACTCCTTTATTCACTATAAGCCTTAGACAGTGAAGAGTCTGCCTGCAATGTGGCAGACCCAAGTTCAATCCCTGGGTTAGGAAGATCCCCTGGAGAAGAATATGGCAACCCATTCCGGTATTCTTGCCTGGAGAATCCCATGGACAGAGGAGCCTGGTGGGCTACAGTTCAGAGGATCGCAAAGAGTTGGACACGACTGAAGCTTATATATATGGGAGACAGTGATAGTAGCTAGATGAAATTTGGTGCATGTACACCATGAAGTATTAATCAGCAGGCATTTTTTTTCAATGTGCTAAAGGTATACACAGCAACATGTATGTTAAAGGCAATCTATGTAATAAGTACAGTGTTCACATTTACACTTGCCTTTCCTGGATGGCTCAGTTGGTAAAGAATCCGCCTGCAATGCAGGAGACCCTGGTTCAATTCCTGGATCAGGAAGGTCTGCTGGAGAAGGGATAGGCTACCCACTCCAGTATTCTTAGGCTTCCCTTGTGGCTCAGCTGGTAAAGAATCTGCCTGCAATGTGGGAGACCTGGGTTTGATCCCTGGAGAAGGGAAAGGCTACCCACTCCAGTATTCTGGCCTAGAGAATTCCACGGACTGTATAGCCTGCTGCCGCTGCTAAGTTGCTTCAGTCGTGTCCAGCTCTGTGCGACCCCATACACGGCGGCCCACCAGGCTCCCCCGACCCTGGGATTCTCCAGGCAAGAACGCTGGAGTGGGTTGCCATTTCCTTCTCCACTGTATAGTCTATGGGGTGGCAAAGAGTCAGACACAACTGAGCGACTTTCACTTTCAGTCCATGAATTGAAATATGGGGTTTACATACACCTGTAATCAGTTTCTGTTTGTAGATTATTTAATCCATCCATACATTTTCCTGTTTTTGAAGAAGGAGAGAGCAAGTACACATTGGAATCTTCTGTATCTCTCACTGCCTTTAAGCCTTCAACTTTGATCATGCTGTTCATTTGTATAAAAAGTTAATTCTTGTCACCACAGAGCTGCACAAACACTAGCTCAGAATTCAAAGATGCTGAAAGAGGAAATCCAGCAGGAACCTTGTGATAGACATTTAGCATCTTGAAATTGTGATCCTCCTTCAAATTCTCTAGTTACCTATTTTTTTAAAAAACAACTTTTGATTTTGTGTTGGGATATAGCAGGTTAACAATGCTGTGATAATTTTAGGTGAGCAGTGAAGAAACTCAGCCATACATATACATGTATCCATTCTCCCCCAAACTTCCCTCCTATCCAGGCTGCCACATAACATTAGCAGAGATCCCTGTGCTATACATTAGGTCCTTGTTGGTTGCAAAGTGATGTGTGCATGTCGATCTCAGACTCCCTAACTATCCCTCCTCTTCTTCCCCCACCCCATCTGTATCATTTCTTTTTAGATTCCACATATAAGGGATGTCATATGATATTTCTCCTCTATCTGACTTACTCAGATTCTCTAGTGAACTTTGATACAGTGGACTAGTCTTCTCCTTCCCCTTATCTGAATTAAAATGTTTATGACAACAATTACTTGGTTATATAGGCAGTTGATAACAGTTGTCTGTAGGGGTAAATTTAAGTAACTCTTTTGCTTCTGAGTGCCAGGGACTACCAGCTTCTCATTGCTATGCTATGCTGTGCTAAGTCGCTTCAGTCGTGTCCGACTCTGTGCGACCCCAGAGACGGCAGCCCACCAGGCTTCCCCGTCCCTGGGATTCTCCAGGCAAGAACACTGGAGTGGGTTGCCATTTCCTTCTCCAATGCATGAAAGGGAAGTCGCTCAGTCGTGTCTGACTCTTAGCAACCCCATGGACTGCAGCCTACCAGGCTCCTCCATCCATGGGATTTTCCAGGCACTCCAGGCACTGGAGTGGGGTGCCATTGCCTTCTCCGAGTTTCTCATTAACCACTGGCAAAAGATTTATTGATGCTTTTTGTTAATTAATAATTATTATTTTTAGTAAGATTTTATTTTTTAAGAACAGTTTCAGGTTCACAGCTAAATTGAGAGAAAGGTATAGAGATTTTCCATGTATTCAGATTCACAGCAAAATTGAGAGAAAGGTATAGAGATACCTATCTCTTGTACCTACACATGCATCAGATCAGATCAGGTCAGTCGCTCAGTCATGTCTGACTCTTTGCGACCCCATGAATCACAGCACGCCAGGCCTCCCTGTCCATCACCAACTCCCGGAGTTCACTCAGACTCACGTCCATCGAGTCAGTGATGCCATCCAGCCATCTCATCCTCTGTCGTCCCCTTCTCCTCTTGCCCCCAATCCCTCCCAGCATCAGGGTCTTTTCCAGTAAGTCAACTCTTCGCATGAGGTGGCCAAAGTACTGGAGTTTCAGTTTTAGCATCATTCCTTCCAAAGAAATCCCAGGGCTGATCTCCTTCAGAATGGACTGGTTGGATCTCCTTGCAGTCCAAGGGACTCTCAAGAGTCTTCTCCAACACCACAGTTCAAAAGCATCAGTTCTTCGATGCTCAGCCTTCACAGTCCAACTCTCACATCCATACATGACCACTGGAAAAACCATAGCCTTGACTAGACGGACCTTTGTTGGCAAAGTAATGTCTCTGCTTTTGAATATGCTATCTAGGTTGGTCATAACTTTCCTTCCAAGGAGTAAGCGTCTTTTAATTTCATGGCTGCACTCACCATCTGCAGTGATTTTGGAGCCCAGAAAAATAAAGTCTGACACTGTTTCCACCGTTTCCCCATCTATTTCCACTGTTTCCCCATCTATTTCCCATGAAGTAATGGGACCAGATGCCATGATCTTCGTTTTCTGAATGTTGAGCTTTAAGCCAACTTTTTCACTCTCCACTTCCACTTTCATCAAGAGGCTTTTTAGTTCCTCTTCACTTAGCCTCCCCCATTATCAGCATTTCTCGGAAGAATGATACATTTGTTACAATTAATGAACCTACATTGACATATAATCATGTAAAGTCCACAGTTTGCATGATTCTTAGCGCTTTACATTCATTGGGTTTGGACGAATGTATAATGAGATGTATCCATTATAATGGTATTAATATTATGCAGAGTATTTTCACTACCCTAAGAATCTTCTGCCCTTTTGTACCCCCCACCAGTTATTAAGGCATTGAATCTAATCAGATCAAAGAACCAAGTCCAGATTTCCATCCTTAGGTTGGTTTTTTCCTGAAAAAAAAAAATCTCAGTACAGGTCAGAAAAATCCTTAAGTAGCAATCTTCATTTTCTGAACGTTTGTTTTATTTTACGTATCTCAGTTACATCTGTCTAAATGTGTAGAAAGACCAACAATAATTATTAAAAATTCTGGATAATAAACTCCTTTTACAAATGGGATATATCTGTTATCTAGTTATATGAGATTTTATTACGTGTGTACGTATCTAAGGGACACTTAATGGAAATTTAACAGACTGCTGACAATCGTAGGTTTGGCATTCTATATGTTGACTATTTGAGAACAATTTATAACCCATAGTAATTTGTATTTTTTGCTGAGGCAGAAATATGAGCTGTACATGTAGTGCTAGTGTATACTAGTGAAACACTTAGGTAGTGTGTAAGCCTTCAGAATCATTACCCATTGTGCAGCTCAACTTGACCTTGTTTTCAAGTAGTCATTGTGACTCATGAAATTCTTTTTGCGAAATAAATTATGACATTTATTTATTAAATTTTATTTATTTGTTGTTTTTGGCTGCACTGGGTCTTCACTGTAGCATGGCCTCTTCTCTCGTTGCAGCAAATGGAAACTACTCTCTAGTTGAGGTGTGTGGGCTCTCACTGAGGTGGCTTCTCTTGTTGCATAGCATGGACTGTAGGCGTATGGACTCAGTAATTGTGACGCACGGGCTTAGTTACCCCATGGCATGTGGCACCCTCCTGGACCAGGGATCAAACCTGTGTCCCCTGCACTTCAAGGCATATTCTTTACCACTGGTCCACCAGGGAAGTTCGACATACATATTTTTAAAAGAATAAAAATAAGACGCACTCATATATACCTAACATCTTGTTTAAGAAATAGAACATTCACATTAAAATCCTTGGGAGTTCCACTCAACTGCTCTCACTCTTCCTCTCACTTAGAGCTACTGTCCTGAATTTGATATTATTCATTCCTTTGCTTTTCCTCATGGTTTTACCCTGTATGTGTACTCTTGAACTATAATTCCATTTAGTTTTGACTGTTTTGACCTTATAATTGGAATCATCCTGTTTTTTCATTGATATAATTATTTTTTGAGCAGCTGCTCATAATGATCATCCCTGTTGATGCACGTAGTTATGGTTTATTCACTGCTAGATAAATCCATTCCACTGTTGGAGGATATTTGTACTGTTTCCATTGCAACAGAAATGAAAGAAGTGTTGTAACTGAAAAGTGTTGTAATGACCATTCTTATACACTGATGGGCTTGTGTAAGAATTTCTCTTTAATTAACGCATAAGAATGGAATTGCTGAGTCGAGAGTATATACAACATCAATTTTACTAGATTATGACAAATTATTTTCTAAAATATCTTTATAAATGTACATACTTGCAACAATGTATGAGCGTTTCTATTCACATCCTTACCAACTTTGGTATTTAAAAAAACTCTATATTTTAAATTCTGCCAGTCTGGTCATTATATAATGGTATGTCACTGTAGTTAGAATTTGCATTTTCCCAGTAACTGATAAAGTGGAATAATTTTTCATATTCATCACCTTTGCATGTTTTCTGTGTAAGGAAATGCCTATGTGCTTCTTCAGCCCTTTTCTCTTTTGAATTGTTTAGCTTTTTCTCATTGATTTGTAGGAGGTCTTAATATGTTCTGAATGCTAATCCTTTCATGTTGCAGGTACCTCATCCTAGATTGTGGTTGTCTTTTCCTTGTCTTTCTGGTACCTTTGATGAATATAGGTTTGTAATTTTAAAGTAGTTAGCTTCACTAATCATTTCTTTTATGGTCTGTATTTTTTGTGTCTTATGTAAGCAATCATTCCTTTCAGTGAAGTCATAAAGATCTTCTCATATCCACTTTAAAAGTTTAATAATTTTGCCTTTCATATTTAAGTCCTTTGTCTAAAATCGATTTTTTGTGAATTGTGTGAGGTAGAAATCTATTTTATCTTTTTCTAAATGTATAATCAGTAGCCCACAGAATGATTTATTTCTATAAATACCTTTTCTCTAGTGGTTTACTATGGCCTCCTCTTCACATACCATATTTCTATAAATATGTGAGCCTATTCAGGATTTCTGCTCTGTTGGTCTCTTAGCCTGTTTTCAAAAAAGCATCTCAAAGTCTTAGTTAAAGTTAATAATAAATTTAAAATCTGTGAGGCAACCCCATGCTGTGTTTTCCTAAGAAATATCTTGCCTGTTCTTCACCCTTTGTTTTTCTATATAATTTTAGAATCACTTTGTTGGATTCCATGAGAAACTCCACTGAGACTTTGATTAAAATTACATTGAATTCATAGACTAAGGAAGAATTGATGTTTTTCCAAGTCTTCCTATTTGTAAACATGGTATATTCCCTAATGTGTATGAGCCTTTAATGTCTTTCAGTAGCATTTTGTGATTTTTTTCCATGAAAACTTTATACATCTTCTGTTAGATCTATTCTTGGTTGCCTTTTGTTAGTTTGTCTGTTTTCAGTTCAGTGCAGTCGCTCAGTTGTGTCCGACTGTTTGCAACCCCATGGACTGCAGCGTGCCGGGCTTCCCTATCCATCACCAACTCCTGAAGCTTGCTCAAACTCATGTCCATCGAGTCGGTGATGCCATCCAACCATCTCATCCTCTGTCATCCCTTTCTCCTGTCTTCAATCTTTCCCAGCACCAGGGTCTCTTCAAATGAGTCAGTCCTTCACATCGGGTGGCCAAAGTATCGGAGTTTCAGCTTCAGTCTTAGTCCTTCCAATGAATACTCAAGACTGTTCTTACTATTGTTTTTATAAGTGGTATCTTTTAAAATTACATATTCTAATTGCTTTTTTCGATATTTAGAAATACAATAAATTTATTCACTAATATTGCAAACTTGCTTAATTCTTTATAATTTGTCTACATATTCTTTTTGGTACTTTGTGTTGGCAAGCATATAATCTAGTAATAGTAATGTTTTTTGTCTTATTTTTGGAGTTGAATACATTTTATTTCTTTTTCTTTTATTATTATCTGGAAAGAATTTATAGTATGACGCTAAATAAAAGTGATAGCACTTTTCTTTTAAAGTTTCATTGTTGCACTTTTTATTTGCTAAAAGGTATTTGATAAATGTCTATATCAGATTAAGGACTTCCCTGAAGGTCCAGTGGTTGAGAGTCCACATTCCCAATGCAAGGTGTCACCTTTCAGTCCCTGGTCAGGGAACTAAGATCCTACATGGCACATGGAGTGGCCAAGAAATAAATAAATAAAAATTAAATCACTCCAAGATGGTGGAGTAGAAGGACGTGTGCTCATCTTCTACTGTGAGAACAAAATTGCAACTAGCTGCTGAACAACCATTGGCTGCAGAATGTTGGATCCCACCAAAAAAGATACCCCACGTCCAAGGGCAGAGGAGAAGCTGCAAGAAGACAGTCGGTAGGAAGTGACTGCATTTAAAATCAAACCTCATACCCGTCAAAAACACTTAGAGGGCACAAACAAAACCTTGTGCACACCAGGACCTTAAGGAGACCGAGCCAGACCTGCCTTTGAGTGTTTTAGTGTCTCCTGAGGAGGCATGGGTCAGAGTGGCCTGCTGCAGGGACAGGGACTCCAGCAGCAGCAGTCCTGGGAGGCGTGGTGTGTGGCATAAATCCTCTTGGAGGAGGTAGCCATTAAGCCCCACTTTAGAGCCACCGAGCAGGCGACTCACAAACTGGAGAACAATTATACCAAAAAAGTTCTTGCGCTGTTGCAAAAGTTCTGGGGCCCACAGCAGATTTCCCAATCTGGATATTGAGCAAAAAGACTGAGAACCCCCAGGGAGATTGACTTTGATGACCAGTGAGATTTGATTACAAAATTTCCACATGACTGGGGAAACAGAGACTCTTGAAGGGCAAAAACAAAACCTTGTATACACAGGGCTCAAGAGAAAGGAGCAGTGACCCTGCAAGAGACTTAGCCATACTTACCTGTGAGTGTTCTAGAGTCTCTGGCGGAGGTGTGGGTTGACAGTGGCCTATCACAGGGTCAGGGACACTGACTGAAGCAGTCCTGGGAGGCATCGCATGCCAACATAAGTCCTTTTGAAAGAGGTTGCCATTACCTCTACCATAGTAGGGGTAGTTCCTGAGATCAAACACAGCCCCACCCAACAGCAGAAAATTGGATTAAAGATTTCCTGAGCATGGCCTTGCCCACCAGAGCAAAACCCAGTTTTCCCCACAGACAGTCCCTTCCATGAGGAAGCTTCCACAAGCCTTTTATCCTCATCCATCAGAGGGCAGACAGAATTAAAACCACAATCACAGAAAACTAGCCAAACTGATGGCATGGATCACAGCCTTTTCTACTTAATGAAGCTGTGAGTCATGCTGTGTAGGGCCACCCAAGACGGACAGACAACTCATAGTGGAGAGTTCTGACAAAACGTGGTCCACTGGAGAAGGGAATGGCAAACCAGTATTCTTGCTTTGAGAACCCCATGAACAGTATGAAAACGCAAAAAGATAGGACACTGAAAGATGAATTCCACAGGTCAGTAGGTGCCCAATATGCTGCTGGAGAAGAGCGGAGAAATTGCTCCAGAAGGAATGAAAAGGCTAAGCAAAGAGAAAACAACACCCAGTTATGGATGTGTCTGGTGGTGAAAGTGAAGTCTGATGCTATTAATAATAGGAACCTGGAATGTTAGATCCATGAATCAAAGCAAATTGGAAGTGGTCAAACAGGAGATGGCAAGAGTGAACATTGACATTTTAGGAGTCAGTGAACTAAAATGGACCGAAATGGGCAAATTTAATTCAGATGACCATTATACCTATTACGGTGGGCAAGAATGCTTAGAAGAAATGGAGTAGCCCTCATAGTCAACAAGAGTTTTAAATGCAGTACTTGGGTGCAGTCTCAAAAATGACAGATGATCTTGGTTCGTTTCCAAGGCAAGCCATTCAGCATGACAATAATGCAAGTCTATGCCCCAACCACTAATGCTAAAGAAGCTGAAGTTAAATGGTTCTGTCAAGACCTACAAGATCATCTAGAACTTAACACCAAAAAAAGATGTCATTTTCATTATAGGGGACTGGAATGCAAAAGTAGGAAGTCAAAAAACACCTGGAGTAACAGGCAAGTTTGGCCTTGGAGTACAAAATAAAGCAAAAGCTAACAGAGGTTTGCCAAGAGAACGCACTGGGCATAGCAAACACTCTCTTTCAACAAAACAGCAGATGACTCCACACATGGACAACACCAAATGGTCAATACCAAAATCAGATTGATTCTATCCTTTGCAGCCAAAGATGGAGAAGCTCTATGCAGTCAGCAGAAACAAGACCAAGAGCTGTCTGTGGCTCAGATCATAAACTCCTTTTCCAAAATTCAGACTTAAATCGGAGAAAGTAGGGAAAACCACTAGACCATTCAGGTATAACGTAAAGCAAATCAGATACCATTTTACAGTGGAAGTGATAAATAGATTCAAGGGATTAGATCTGATAGAGTGCCTGAAGAATTATGGATGCAGGTTCACAACATTGTACAGGAGGTGGTGATCAAAACCATCCCTGAGAAAAAGAAACTCAAAAAGGCCTAATGGTTGTCTCAGGAGGTCTTCCAAATAACTGAAGGGGGGAAAAAGTGAAAAAGATATACCCATTTGAATGCAGAGTTCCAAAGAATAGCAAGGAGAGATAAAGCCTAAGTGAACAATGCAAAGAAACAGGGAAAGACTAGAGATCTCTTCAAGAAAATTAGTGATACCAAGGGAATATTTCACGCAAAGATGGGCACAATAAAGGACAGAAACAGTATAGACCTAAAAGAAGCAAAAGATACCAAGAAGAGGTGGCAAGAATACACAGAAAAACTATACAAAAAAGGTCTTCATGACCCAGATAACCATAATGATGTGGTCACTCACCTAGAGCCAGACATGCTGGAGTGTAAAATCAAGTGGGCCTTAGAAAGCATCACTACAAACAAAGCTAGTGGAAGTGATGGAATTCCAGCTGAGCTGTTTCAAATCCTAAAAGATGATGCTATAAAAGTGTTGCATTCAATATGCCAGCAAATTTGGAAATCTCAGCAGTGACCACAGGACTGGAAAAGGTCAGTTTTCATTCCAGTCCCAAAAAAAGGCAATGCCAAAGACTGTTCAAACTACCACACAATTGCACTCATTTCACACACTGGCAAGATCATGCTCAAAATCTTCCAAGCTAGGCTTCAACAGTACATGAACCGAGGACTTGCAGATATACAAGCTGGATTTAGAGACGGCAGAGGAACCAGAGATCACATTGCCAACATTAACTGGACCATAGAAAAAGCAAGAGAATTTCAGAAAAACATCTACTTCTGCTTCATTGACTAGGCTCAAGCCTTTGACTATGTGGATCACAACTGAGGAAACTTCTTAAACAGATGGGACACCAGACCCCTTAAATGTCTCCTGAGAAACCTGTATGCATGTCAAGAAGCAACCACTAGAACCAATCATGGAACAGTGGACTGGTTCAGAATCGGGAAAGGAGTAAGTCAAGGCTGTATATTGTCACCCTGCTTATTTAACATATATGCAAGATACATCATGCAAAAAGCTGGGCTTGATGAAGCAAAAGCTGGAGTCAGGATTGCCTGGAGAAATATCAATCACCTCAGATATGCAGATGACACCAGCCTTATGGCAGAAAGCGAAAAGAAACTAAAGAGCCTATTGACAAGGGGGGAAGAAGAGAGTGGGGAAAAAAAAAAAAAAGGGAGCTTGAGGAATCAACCTTCCTGACTTCAGATTATACTACAAAGCTACAGTCATCAAGATAGTATGGTACTGGCACAAAAACAGAAATATAGACCAATGGAACAAGAAAGCCCAGAAATAAATCCATTCACCTATGCTAATTGCTAAGTCATGTCTGACTCTGTTTGACCCCATGAACTGCAGCCTACCAGGCTTCTCCGTCCAAGGGATTCTCCAGGCAAGAACACTGGAGTGGGTTGCCATTTCCTCCAATGCATGAAAATGGAAAGTGAAAGTAAAGTCGCTCAGTCGTGTCCGACTCTTAGCGACCCCATGGACTGCAGTCTACCAGGCTCTTCCATCCATGGGAATTTACAGGCAACAGTACTGGAGTAGGGTGCCATTGCCTTCTCCTATGGGTACCTTATTTTTGATGAAGGAGGCAAGGATATACAATGGGGCAAAGACAGCCTCTTCAATAAATGGTGCTGGGAAAACTGGACAGCCGTATATGTAAAAGAATGAAATTAGAACACTTCCTAATACCATACACAAAGATAAACTCAAAATGGATTAAAGACCTAAATGTAAGACCAGAAACTGTAAAACTCTTAGAGGAAAACATAGGCAGAAGACTCGATGACATAAATCAAAGCAAGATCCTCTATGACCCACCTCCTGGAGTAATGGAAATAAAAACAAAAGTAAACAAGTGGGACCTGATTAAATTAAAAGCTTTTGCACAGCCAAGGAAACTAAGCTGCTAAGTCACTTCAGTCGTGTCCAACTCTGTGTGACCCCACAGACGGCAGCCCACCAGGCTCCCCTGACCCTGGGATTCTCCAGGCAAGAACACTGGAGTGGGTTGCCATTTCCTTCTCCAAAGGAAACTATAAGCAAGGTGAAAAGACAACCCTCAGAATGGGAGAAAATAATAGCAAATGAAACGATTGACAACGGACTAATTTCCAAAATGCACAAGTAGCTCATCCAACTCAATGCCAGAAAAAAAACAACCCAATCAAGAAGTGGGAAAAAGACCTAAACAGACATTTCTCCAAAGAAGACATACAGATGGCTAACAAACACATGAAAAGATGCTCAACATTGCTCATTATTAGAGAAATGCAAATCAAAACTACAATGACATATCACCTCAGACTTGTCAGAATGGCCATCATCTAAAAGTCTACAAACAATAAATGCTGGACAGGGTGTGGAGAAAAGGGAACGCTCTTGCACTGTTGGTGGGAATGTAAATTGATACAGCCACTATGGAAGATAGTATGGAGATTCCTTAAAAAAAAGTAGGAATAAAACCACCATATGACCCAGCAATCCCACTCCTAGGCATATATCCTGAGGAAACCAAAATTCAAAAAGATACATGTATCCCATTGTTCAGTGCAGCACTATTTACAATAGCTAGAACATGGAAGCAACCTAGATGTCCATTACAGATGAATGGATAAAGAAGTTGTGGTACATATACACAATAGACTATTACTCAGCCATATAAAGGAACACATTTGAGTCAGTTCTGATGAGGGGAATGATACAGAGTGAAGTGATTCAGAAAGAGAAAGATAGATATCGTATTCTAATGCATATATATGGAATCTAGAAAAATGGTACTGAAGAATTTACTTGAAAGTGAAGTCGTTCAGTCGTGTCCGACTCTTTGCGACCCCATGGACTGTAGCCTACCAGGTTCCTCTGTCCATGGGATTTTCCAGGCAATAGTACTGGAGTGGATTGCCAATTCCTTCTCCAGGGGATCTTCCCTACCCAGGGATTGAACCCGCGTCTCCCGCATTGCAGACAGACGCTTAACTGTCTGAGCCACCAGGGCAGCAATTGAGAAGCAGACATAGAGAGTAGACTGGTGGACATGGGGAGAGGGGTGGAGAGGGTGAGTTGCATGGAAAGAGTAACATGGAAACTTACATCACCATATGTAAAATAGATAGCCAATGGGAATTTGCTGTATGGCTCAGGAAACTCAAACAGGGGCTCTGTATCAACCTAGAGGGGTGGGATGGGGAGATGGGAGGAAGGTTCAAAAGGGAGGGGATATATGGATACCTATGGCTGATTCATGTTGAGGTTTGACAGAAAACAAAATTCTGTAAAGCAATTATCCTTCAATAGAAAAATAAATTTAAAAAAAATTCATGAGCACTTAAAAGGAAGCATGTAACTCAGACTGAGAGCTATACAGGAATCCTACTTTGAGGAAGACTGGAAGGTAGCCTGGCTAAAAAAGAAGCAAAAGATAGCCTTGGGCAGCACTAAAGCACCAAAACATGAAAATTCATGTCAGTGTCATAGGGGTGCAGGGGTAGACAAAAGTAAGGCAACATGGACCAAAAAAAAAAACTGGCTTAAAACTCACCATTCAGAAAACAAAGATCATGGCATCCGGTCCCATCACTTCATGGCAAATAGATGGGGAAACAGTGACAGACTTTATCTTCTTGGGCAACAAATCCACTGCAGATGCTGATGGCAGTCATGAAATTAAAAGACACTTGCTCCTTGGAAGAAAAGCTACGACGAACCTAGACAATGTATTAAAAAACAGAGACATCACTTTGCCGACAAAGGTCCATCTAGTCAAAGCCATGATTTTTTCCAGTAGTCATGTATGGATGTGAAAGTTGAACCACAAAGAAGGCTGAGTGCTGAAGAATTGATGTTTTTGAACTGTGGTGTTGGAGAAAACTCTTGAGAGTCCCTTGGACTGCTGGGAGATCAAACCAGTCAATCCTAAAGGAAATCAGTCCTGAATATTCACTGGAAGGACTAATGCTGAAGCTGAAGCTCCAATACCTTGGCCACCTGATGCGAAGAGCCAACTCATTGGAAAAGAACCCTGATGCTGGGAAAAATAGAAGGCAGGAAGATAAGGGGATGAGAGGACGACATGGTTCGTTGGCATCACCAACTCAATGGACTTGAGTTTGAGCAAGCACTGGGAGATGGTAAAGGACAGGGAAGCCTGGCATGCTGCAGTCCATGGGGTCACACAGAGTTGGACATAGCCACTGATCAACAACGCAAATTAAAAGACAGTAATTTATTTTAGAAAAAACCATGAGGAAATTTGTGAAATAGATGTCCTCCTATATCAGATTAGAAAGTATTCTTTTATTTCTCTGTTATTAAGATTTATTGTCATTAATAGGTATTGAAGTTTATGAAATGCTTTTTCAGCAACTCTCAGTTATTTTTATGAATTGTTGGACTTGATATGTTAGGAGTTTTCCCCATGGTTGTTTTCATGAGTGAAATTAGCCTGTACCTTTTCATATTGTCCTTGATTGGTATCAGAATGAGTTTATATTTGGTTTCAGAAAATGAAGTAGGGAGTGTTCCTGTGTATCTCTCTCTGATATAGTGCATATTAGATTGAAATAGCAAGTTCCCTGAAGGTCTGTTTGAGCTCATTAGTAAGACCATCAGAACACAGTGTTTTCTTTGTACTGTGTGCTTAGTCGCTCAGTCATGTCCTACTCTTTGCGACCCCATAGACTGCAGCCGACCAGGCTCCTCTGTCCTTGGAATTCTCCAGGCAAGAATATTAGAGTGGGTTGCCATTCTCTTCTCCGGGGGATCTTCCCAACCCAGGGATTGAACCCAGGTCTCCCACACTGAAGGTGAATCTTTACCAACTGAGCCACCAGGGAAGCCCAGTAGGAATATCTTAACCAACCATGGTTGGTTCCTAAAGGTAGTTGGTTAACTACCTATAGACTATTGAAATTTTTCATTTTTCTTGAGTTTGGTAATTTTTCCTAGGAGTTTGTCTATTGTTGACTTCACTCTTCTTTTTTAAGAAGTTTTCTTTTTAAAACTTGGTTTTGCCAGTTTTATTACTCTGTACTCCCTTTGCCTTTATATCTTTGTTTTGCATTTAATTTCTGCTCTACTTTTATTATTCCCTTTTGTTTTACTTTTATTCTGTTATTTGTAACCTCTTGAAGTACAGGATTAAGAAGTTTCCAAACGTCCTGAGTTCACAGAGTCCTTATATCCCAGCAGTTTTTTCTTGGTGCCCCTTGTGCCACTTCTTGAGTGGTTAAGGCCAGCTTAATATGTGTTGATGTTCTTGAAACTGAATAGCCATTTGGCAAAAATACACATGCGTTGAAAAAATTAATACTTTTATTTCATTTTTAAATAACTACAGTCGTTTACTAATGGAATGTGTGCTCTTGTTAAGTACTGCACAGCTGCTCAAACCAGTATTTGTGCTACGTACGTATCCTATTCCATCTTGCTGTTAGCTTAGTTCTTGCGTTTAAATCACAGCAACGGCTGAATACCTAGCCTCCCGAAGGTATGTTGTTGATAGTAATGTAGCACAATCTAACGTTAAAAATGTGAATTACCTCAAGCTAGTTCATGTAGTGTCAAGAGATGTTGAAAGATGTTGTGTTTTCTCTGACCATTAAAATTATAGCATGTCACTCCTGTGATTTTAATGTAGTACCTCAGGATGACTCATCTCACAGTTTAGGAACCAACCATGGTTCTAAACATTCTTTTTAATTACTGCATAGTATTTCATGGTGTGGCTGCAACCCAGGTTGTTTTTTTTTTTTTTTCTTCAAGTATTTCCCTATTGATGGGAAATGACACTCTGTCCAGTTCTTTTCCCATCTTAAACAAAGCTTCAGTAACTAGCATATGTCTTTGTTTACTGTTTTATATTTCTGTGGGTTAGATTCCTAGGAATGGAGTTGCTTCAGAGTGTGTGTGTGTGTGTGTGCACGGTGTATATATGAGCTTCCCAGGTGGCTCAGTGGTACAGAATCTGCCTGCATGTGTGTGTGTGTGTGTGTGTGCTCATATGTGTATGTTCTTCAGTTGTTAAGTCATATCCTACTCTTTGAAATCCTATGGACTATACCCCTCCAGGCTCCTCTGTCCCCAGGATTTCCCAGGCAAAAATACTGGAGTGGCTTGCCATTTCCTTCTCCAGGGGATCTTTCTGACCCAGAGATTGAACCTACATCTCCTGCATTGACAGCCACCTGGGAAATCCTGATGGGAAATTCCATGGACAGAGGAGCCTGGTAGGCTACAGTCCACAGAGTTGCAAAGGGTGGACATGACTGAGCACCTGAGCACACATGCACACACATATATAGTTTGAATAGATATGCCAGATTGCTTTTCAAAAAGGCTGTTATATGTTTCATGTTTCTGCCAACATTAATTGATGATATATTCTTTCCTACATCATTGTCTATGATAGGTTCAATTGCTCTTTTCAGTGTTTGCCCTTTGACATATGGGCAAAACGGTATGGCAAAAATTATGTAAAAAGGATTTTGTTTAGTTTACTTCTGATCTGCTAGAGTGGTGCCTGACTCATTAAAATTTTCAGTAAATTTCAGTGTGTGAATTAGGAATAAACGAATCAGCCAACCAAGCAATCAACAATCTCATTGTTCTTTCAATTTGAAGTTATTCAACTTGTACTAAATTTTAACATCAATTTAGATGCTTGACCTTTCTGGAATTGTTTTTCTGTGATTTGCTTATGCATATGCTGCTGCTGCTGCTGCTAAGTCGCTTCAGTTGTGTCCAGCTCTATGCGACCCCATAGATGGCAGCCCACCAGGCTCCCCCTTCCCTAGGATTCTCCAGGCAAGAACACTGGAGTGGGTTACCATTTCCTTTTCCAATGCATGAAAGTAAAAAAGTGAAAGTGAAGTCACTCAGTCCTGTCCGACTCTTAGCGACCCCATGGACTGCAGCCCACCAGGCTCCTCCATCCGTGGGATTTTCCAGGCAAGAGTACTAGAGTGGGGTGCCATTGCCTTCTCCAGCTTATGCATATACCTCTTGCTTATTTTCCTTTTTGGTTATTTGACTTTTGCTAGCCATTTTGCAAGAGCACCTTGTTTAATATACATATTGCCTTTGCAGACTTTTTCCCAAATACATTTATTTATCTTTTGGCTTTGTATTTTATCTTCTGCTATAGAGAAACTAAATTTTTTGCTCAGGTTTTGGCTGTTCTTTTTTTTTATATATATAGGCTTTGTATTTTCTGTCTATATAATTGAGTCTTTTTTTCATTCCCAATGTATAAATGTTGCCTAAATGTTCTTGCAGGATTCTTAGTCCATCTGGAATCTGTTTTTATAATTACATAGTATATCATAAGTGTCCAATTTTATTTTCTTCCAAAAGGATAGCCGGTTAATGTCAGCACAACTTATTAAATAATTCATAGCTTTACTGCTGAATTGAATTATCACATTTGTCATATATTGAATTCTCATAATATACTGTAACTTATTTCTAGATATGTTATTCCAATCCATGGATATTTATATATATCCAAATGGCAACCCAGTCCAGTACTCTTGCCTGGAAAATCCCATGGACAGAGGAGCACGGTAGGCTACAGTCCATGGGGTCACAAAGAGTCGGACATGACTGAGCGACTTCACTTCACTTCACTTCTTCTTCAAACCATATTATATTGATTTAAGGAACTTTATTATATACTGATACCCGATAAAGCAAATTATCCTACAGTGATATTCTTTTTTGTATTTTTTTAGCCATTCTAACCCCTGATTCTTTAATATAAACATTAAGGTAATAATATTCAATTCCAAAAAATTCCATTAGAATTGAGAATGCAAGCTAACTGAAATTGCATTTAATTTTTATGTCAATTTTGGGAAAGTTAATATTTTATGATATTAAGTCTTCCAGTGAGCTTCCCTGGTGGCTCAGTCAGTAAAGAAGCTGCCTGCAGTGCTGGAAACCCGGGTTCAATCCCTGGATCAGGAAGATCCCCTGGAGAAGGAAATGGCAACCCACTCTAGTAGTCTTGCCTGGAGAATTCCATGGAGAAGCCTGGCGGGCTACAGTCTATGGAATCACAGAGTCTTGACACAACGGGGTGACTAACTTTTTGCCATCAAATCTTCCCAACCAATAAATGCTTCATTTTTTAATTTTTGTTTTATGCTGTTTAATTAACTTTTAAAGTTTACTGCTTATAAGTTCTTTTCTTTGTTAAGTGTTTTATTCCCTAGTATTTGATAGTTTATATTGCTATTGTGAATGGAGTGCTTTTCCCATTTGCATTTACTTTTTCTAAAAAGTAAAGCTATTGATTTTATATATTTTATTTCTATCCATTTTACCAAGTTCTCTGATTATTTTCAGCTTTCTATTACAGTGTTTGTGTTTTTTAAACATATAATAGTATCAGTCCCCCAAAATGATAGTTTTATTTCCTCTTTGCCGGTGTTTGCTCCATTTATTTATTTCATTTTCATGTCTTATTCTATTTCCCAGAACCTCCAAGACAGTGTTTAATAAAAATTTCATGAAAGTCATCCATGTCTTATTCCTGATTGAAATGGTTAGTGTTTTGTCACTTAGGGTAATATTTATTATTTGGCTTTAATAGATATTCCTTATTATATTTAACTAGCTTTCTTCTATTTCTGTTTTACTTAGCTATTTTATATATATAGATATATTTACACATATATATAATATGTTGATAAATATTTTTATGGCTTTAAAGCACCTATTGTAGTAATATGTTTTTTTCACCCTTAATGTGTTGATAAAATGGATTCAGTTCATTTCAGTTCAGTCACTCAACCATGTCTGACTCTTTGTGTCACTATGAACCACAGCATGCCAGGCCTCCCTGTCCATCACCAACTCCCAGAGTTTACCCAAACTCATGTCCATTGAGTCAGTGATGCCATCTAATCATCTCATCCTCTGTCATCCCCTTCTCCTCCTGCCCTCAGCCCTTCCCAACATCAGGGTCTTTTCAAATGAGTCAGCTCTTCGCATGAGGTGGCCTAAGTATTGGAGTTTCAGCTTCAACATCAGTCCTACCAATGAACACCCAGGATTGATTTCCCTTAGGATGGACTGGTTGGATCTCCTTGCAGTCCAAGGGACTGTCAAGAGGCTTCTCCAACACCACAGTTCAAAAGCATAGTCTTTGGCACTCAGCTTCCTTTATAGTCCAACTCTCACATCCATACATGACCACTGGAAAAACCATAGCCTTGACTAGACAGACCTTTGTTGGCAAAGTAATGTCTCTGCTTTTTAATATACTATCTAGGTTGGTCATAACTTTCCTTCCAAGGAGTAAGCGTCTTTTAATTTCATGGCTGCAGTCACCATCCTGCAGTGATTTTGGAGCCCAGAAAAATAAAGTCAGCCATTGTGTCCACTGTTTCCCCATCTAATTGCCGTGGAGTGATGGGACCGGATGCCATGATCTTAGTTTTCTGAATGTTGAGCTTTAAGCCAACTTTTTCCCTCTCCTCTTTCACTTTCATCAAGAGGCTCTTTAGTTCTTCACTTTCTGCTATAAAGGTGGTATCATCTGCATATCTGAGGTTATTGATATTTCTCCCAGCAGTCTTGATTCCAGCTTGTGCTTCCTCCAGCCCAGCGTTTCTCATGATGTACTCTGCATAGAATTTAAATTTAAGCAGGGTGACAATATACAACCTTGACATACTCCTTTTCCTATTTGGAACCAGTCTGTTGTTCCATGTCCAGTTCTAACTATTGCTTCCTGACCTACATATAGGTTTCTCAAGAGGCAGGTCAGGTGGTCTGGTATTCCCATCTCTTTCAGAATTTTCCACAGTTTATTGTGATCCACACAGTCAAAAGCTTTGGCATAGTCAATAAAGCAGAAACAGATGTTTTTCTGGAACACTCTTGCTTTTTTGATGATCCAGCAGATGTTGGCAATTTGATCTCTGGTTCCTCTGCCTTTTCTCAGTCCAGCTTGAACATCAGAAAGTTCACGGTTTACGTATTGCTGAAGCCTGGCTTGGAGAATTTTGAGCATTACTTTACTAGCATATGAGATGAGTGCAATTGTGTGGTAGTTTAAGCATCTTTGACATTGCCTTTCTTTGGGATTGGAATGAAAACTGACCTTTTCCAGTCCTGTGGCCACTGCCGAGTTTTCCAAATTTGCTGGCATATTGAGTACAGCACTTTCACAGCATCATCTTTCAGGATTTGAAATAGCTCAACTGGAGTTCCATCACCTCCACTAGCTTTGTTCATAGTGATACTTCCTAAGGCCCACTTGACTTCACATTCCAGGATGTTTGGCTCTAGGTGAGTGATCACATCATCATGATTATCTGGATCGTGAAGATCTTTTTTGTATAGTTCTTCTGTGCATTCTTGCCACTTCTTCTTAATATTCTTATTCTGTTAGGTCCATACCGTTTCTGTCCTTTATCAAGCCCATCTTTGCATGAAATGTTCCCTTGGTATCTCTAATTTTCTTGAAGACATCTCTAGTCTTTGCTAATCTATTGTTTTCCTCTATTTCTTTGCATTGAAATATTTCTCTCCTTGCTATAAAATGGATTAAGCAGGTAAATATCATGCATTGGACCATGCTACCATTACTTTATCCTTCCCATGAAACTTGTGTTTTTTCCTCTGTGGAAGTTGTAGGATTTTACCTCTTTGACCCCAGTCTTCTAAAAGTTCACAGTGAAGTGCCCTGATGCCCCCTGATGTCTTTGGGCTATTTAAGTGTGTTGTGCTAGATACTTGATAGGTCCCTTCAGTCTGGACGTTCCTGTTCTTAAATTCTGGGCAATTTTCTTCAGTTATTTTCTTTGATGTCCTTTCCTTCATTTTCTCAATTTATTCTTCTGGGTTTTATACTATTTAGATGTCTTTTCTGGAGCAATGCTCTAATTTTATTTTCTCTACTATTTTCTATCTCTGCCTTTTGCTTTACCCTTTGGCAGATTACCTCAAGATTATCTTCCAACCCTCTGTTGAATTTTACATTTCAGGTATTATGTTTTTACACCCAAATATAGTTTTATTCTCGGAATATTCACTTTTTTGGTATTCTGGTTTTGTCTCATGAATGTAATAACTTTTTCACTTATCTATCTCAGGGTATTGACAGACAAAAATAGAGAAAGAACTGGCCCATATTATGGGAGAGGAGCAGGGCAGAGAGAGCTGCATGGTTTCTCTTTCTCCATAGTTTTTGGCTATTTCTTTATTCTGGTCTTTGTCTTTTATATTAGAAACTTTGTTCAGATGTCTGGTAATATTTTATTGTCTGCTTATAGGGCTACCCTCAATATCAGTAGCTTTAATTTTCTTTTTTTCCCCCTTTTTTTGCAGGGAGCTGGTCATACTTTTCAGAAAATAATCTGATCAGCTCCCTGAAATTTAAAAACCTGGCTGCCAGAGTTCTGGAAGCTCAGTTTCTCTCATTTTCAGTGTGGTACACCTACCTCCAACTGATTCTGGTGTCCTAAAAACCAGAGAGCATGATACTTCCAGCTTTGTTCTTCTTTCTTGAGATTGCTTTGGCTATTCAGGGTCTTTTGTGGTTCCATAGAAATTTTAAGACTTTTTGTTTCGATCTGTGAAAAGTGCCATTGGAATTTTAATAGAGAGTGCATTGAGAAAATAATATCTTCATTGTAATTTAAGTGAGGTTTTAAGAGGAAGCAAATTTAGATGTGTATTTTGGAATTAAGCAAATTCAAATGTGTATAAAATTTTCAACTTTAGTCACCCACACAGTATAGTCAAAATGTATTAGAATGGCATCAAAGCCATGCCTTCCTTTCTAGGCTTATATTTACCACAACATGTCATCTTACTAGTTTAAATTTCACTCAACCACCTTCTTTATAGTACAGTGACCAAACTGTGTTTTGCCTTTGTACCTTGTTCAGCTGCTTTGTACTATAATGCCCATTGCCCTTCAATTTCCCCCATATCTGGTGAACATATCATTCAAGCCTCAGTTCAACTTTTACCTTTCGTGTCTTTTTCAGGTAAAAATGGCCATCTCTTTTATACTCTTCCCCATGTAATTATATATGGGTTTCCCTGGTGGCTCAGCAGTAAAGAATCTACCTGCAATGCAGGAGTCATGGATTCAATTGCTGGGTTGATAAGATCTCCCAGAGGAGGGCATGGCAACCCACTCAAGTATTCTTGTGGGGAAAATCCCATGGACAGAGAGCCTGCTGGGCTACAGTCCATGGAGTCGCAAAAGAGTCAGGCACAACTGGACCAACTCAGCACTTATATACTACTCTTACCTTGCCTGGAGAATCCCAGGGACAGAGGAGCTTGGTGGGCTACAGTCCATAAGGTTGCAAAGAGTCGGACATGACTGAGGTGACTTAGCACACGTGCACGTGTGCCCGCACACACACACCATAAGCACTAATGAGTTTTTTTGTAACATTTTGAACTGAACTTTTAACATGCGGTAAACTGGACTATTTCAGGAGTACAACTTGATAACTTTTTAACATGTGTATGGACCTTTGAAACCATCACCACAATCAAGATGATGAATTCTGTGTCTGCCTCACACTGCATGCTTCAGTGAAATTCACTTAGCTTGAATCTCGCTGCAATAATTGGCTGAACTTTAAGCAGGCATTGAGGCCAGGAGTAAGAGATACACTTTTAAAGGGGTAAGGAAAATCAATTAGGTACAGACACTTGGCCCGTAAGGTGGTTCATTCCAAAGGTCACTGCTCAATCCCTCTTCCTGCAGTTCACAGCATGACAGCCATGCGTCAAAAGGAACCAGGCTAGAAAATGGTCTGCAAACTTTTTTAGAGTCAAGAAGACATGCTCCTTTTTATATAACTTTTCATTCTTTAAGGTTTTTGACAGGTTCAAAAATTTAACAACCGTAGTAAACAGTTGCCATTATTTTTCTGTGCACTACAAATTTATTTGGACTGAAATATTCTGTGTTTTCAGAGTCTCACCATAGCAAAATAATCTTACACTTGATTTAAATCTCTTAGGCTCTCTGTGAAATTCAGTTCTGGCCTTATCTATGTTGTTGTTTAATTAGGGTAAGCAGGTTTTACAGTTTGAGGAATGACTTTTCTGTCAATAATGTATCAGAAAGTCATTCAGCCAAGGTTTTGACCACTGCCATGGCCTCTTGAGACATTTCTCATTAGAGATGAAGTAATGTAATTTTAAGGACACTCTTTCCTAATGCAGTCTGTTATGAACACGTTTTGAGCCTAACATTGTGTTCTGTAAACTTCATGCAACTAATTTCTAGAATCTACCCTTGTAGCCAAAGTATTTGTGGAGGATATTTGCCTAGATAGCCAGAAAAAGAGACATTCTCCTTGTTGATGAATATTTTAATAATTGAACCTATTGAAATTATAAATGGGATTCAAAGGGTTTTGAAAAAGAAGAAACAAAAAAAAAGGTCCTTAGAGATTATTGAGTACCAGTTTTTTTAGATGAAGAAATGAAGGTCCAGAGAGGTGAAGTAATTTCCTCAAGATCACAGGACCAAATAGTGACATACTGAGAATAAACATATGGTCTTAATGTTGTTCAGTTCTGTAATTTTACACATAGTCTTTAAACAATAGCAAGTTTTTGGTCTGTGACCATAAAGACATTTCTTTAGATTTATTTAAAGGAAATTTTAAAATTCACTTAAATAAAGTAGCTCAATATTGGAAAACCTCTCTTGAGGCAAAACATAATGCTTTTCTTAAAATTAAAATCACTAGGCCTCATTTCCAATGCAGAATATAT
>NW_011495061.1:6565300-6606495 GCF_000754665.1 Bison bison bison | reverse complement strand
ATATATATATATATATATATATATATATATATAAAATCATGTTTATCTTTTATATATATTTAAAACAATACATCTAAAACCATATGCAAAATAGCCATTAACTGGCATATAAAAGGAAAAAATTAGAGATGTGAAAGAAGAGAAATTAATCCAAAGAGCTTATTCGTCTTTCAGTTCAGCTCAGATGCCTCTTATTCATAAAGCCTTCTCTGATTGCTGTGGTGGAATCACTCCCTCCTCAGTGCTTCCCTAACAGCTTTTCTTGCTTCTCCTGTGGCATGTTGAACACTGATTTTCATTAGCTCTTGTTAGGCCTGTCTGCTGGTTCCACTACCTTCTAAACAGTGTCACATAGGGTTCATATGTATTGGTTGAAAAAATGAAAACATGTAAGTACAAACCAAATAACACAAACTTAATTCTTCTCAACATGTAGATTTTAGTCTAAAAAATTTGGTGGCAGGTACTTTAAGCAAATGTAGAGTAAATCGAATAACACAAAATACTTCACACTTTCACCTAAATCTAAAGTCAGATATAGCCCTATTTTTCTAGAATGGTACAAAGTTGAATCAGAAGAGACAGTACTGGTACATTGTAAGCCAGTGTTCTCAAAGTTTAACATGTATTAGAATAACTGAAGAGGTTGTTAATACACAGAATGCTGATCCCCACACCTAGATTGCTAATTCAAGTGGGCTGGAAGTAGAGCCTGTGTATTTGTGTGTTTAACAGGGTCCCAGGTCATACTACTACTGCTGGTCCAGGAAACTCATTTTCTGAAATGCTATTGTAGCCAAATAGACTAAGAAGAGAGGAGAGGCAAGTTGAAGAAGAGAAGGAAAGAAGCATGGCAGTGTGCACAATGAGTGGGAAGATTAAGGAAAGGAGCAATGTGGAGACCTGACAAAACACCAAAACTTTAAAAAATAAGGCCTGTCTCCACTTCCTGCTTCCCTAACTGGGGTACCACTGATCTGACACCTAGTCATTCGGAAATAGAGGAACTGGGCACCACAGCCAAACTCACTCTTTACCAGCCAGTCAGTAGTATTTCAGAAAATCAGCCTCCTTCTCCAGCCAACCTTTTGAAAGCAGTGCTTGAGGGACAGCTTTCCTACACAATACTAAAATCTCACGGAGCAAAAGGCAAAATCATAAGGAAATCTTAGATGATGTCTTTTTTTCACATATAAAGATATGAAAACCTTATCTAATGGAAAAGAGTCTAATCTGTCGCCTGATCACAAAATTCCCTTATGTGCATGCTCTGAAAGACAGACTAGGTACCTATGAAGGAACATATGCGCTTGTATTAGTGCCCAGATGTCTGTAGTGGGTCTCATAAAAGACACAAAACTGATAGCTTTTCTCTGTATCAGGAGCTTTTCCTGCCTTTGCCTTTCCCCCTTGTACCTTTCTCCCTCTACTCCTGTCCAAAGCTTAGTTTCCCAACTTAGAATATATTCTTTCTACATCCCAATTCTGCCTGTCTTGTCTTTAATATATATTCCTGATGAGTCTTCTCCAACAAGGATTCCTCTCTTTTTTCCAGTAACCTTGCTACTTCTTTTCTCATGTCCAGCACCTTTACAGTTTCTACAGCCCTTACTGCATTTTCTCAGCTAGTGAATCCTATATTGTATGTTTGTGTGTTATTTAGAAAAGATACACTCAGAAACAAAAAATTCTGATTTTTTTTTTTCCAGAGAATTCTGGCCATTGGTGTGATTTGTTTTCCCCAAGAAAGCAGTAGGAATTATTTGATTGATTGTTCAATTTCAAGGCTAACTCTCACATCCTTTCAAAAATACTATGGCTCTGTGTGTGGGTGTGTGTTTGTGTCTATTCCAAAAGTTTTGTAGAAGAAAGATACATAGTTCTTTGAAATGTTTAATTAAGACCTGAAAGAGAATTTTCTAATAGTCCATCATGCCAGTTATTTGACAGGTAGACTTTAGCATTCCAAAATAAAAAACTAGACTTAATTTCTACTTGAGATTTAAGGCCCAAGGTATGTGTCACTAATATTTGCACAGTGTTGCCTAATGACTTATACATGGTTGCTATCTCCTAATACACTGGCCTACTTCCTAAATTTTATTTCCTATTTCTTCAGTGACTAGATGACTGTGTAAGATAATAATAATTTTTTTTTTAATGAAGAAGAGGCTGTTTTGAATTCTCTTGCTGAAAAATCACATAGCTAGGAAATGTAAAGGAAAATATATTAAAATATTCTACCAATGGTAGCATAAAGAAACTTCCAGAAATTATAAACTCTAGAATGACCTAATTTGGGGCTCCTGATCACTTACCTCCACATGTTTACTTCCATTTCCCTTCTGAAACTCAACTAGAAGTGATAGTATAGAAAATTTTTAAAGATAAACACAGATCAACAAGGACAGAGAAAACAGGTAAAGAAATGTTAGCCCAAAAATTTTAAAAGACAGAAAGCAAGAGTTAAATGATTTAATGGGCATGAGAAAGGTAAAATTAGGAAGACAGAGGAAAGCAGAGAAGCAGTCTGATTTATACTACAGAACTCTCCAAAGGCTCAGAAGTTGGTTGGAGTAAAGAAATTATATCTGTGGTGAAAGCCCAAACAAGGATAGTAAATACGAAGAAGAGGAAACAAATGATAAAAATGTGATGAAGACAGAACTAACATTAACTGATTCAAGTTCAAGAGGACAATGATTGTATAACTGTTTAATGCAGAGCCCGCAGCACAATGTACCTAGTTCTACTAAAGATATTTGTTGAATGGATAGATGGAAGCAGGATCACATTGGAAGCATCATCTTGATATCTGAGTGAATTTGAGGGTATGATGTGATACACAGGTTCCTGGCTAGTTGATGGAATAGATGCTTGTCCTTTTTACCAAGCTAATACGGAAGAGTATCAGGCTTGAAGGTGGGTATTAGAGGTGGAGATAATTCAGTTTAAGATAAATTTGAGGTCTTTACAACAGATTGAAAGAGCCCAAGTCTGCTGGAGCTGAGGAGAGTTGTCTGTGCTAGAAATACAGTGGCACTGTATCTCACAGAAATGGTTGAGCCAGCCTAAGGAAAATTGGCAGTAAAAGAGAGGAGATCTAAGGATGAAAAAATAAATAAATAAATTAGAAATACTGACATTTAAGGAGTGGGCAGAATAATAAAAACTAAAACATTGAGATGAAAGATCCATAAGAAAAGGCATAAGAGGAGAAAAATGGGGTCATGGAGGCCAAAGTAGGAAATTAAGAATAAAGTGACTAGAAAGAATGCAGGCCACAGTGGTAGAGTAGGAAGACTCTGAATTTATCCCTTCCCGTGGGCACACCAAAATTACAGCTATTCACAGAGTAACTATTGATGAGAAAGATTGGAAGACTAACAGAAAAGATTTTCTATAACTGAAGTCATAAAGACAGATCCGCAGCAAGTCAAGTAGTAGGGAGAGACTCAATACAGTCATGACCCATACCACCAGGTGGGCAGCCCACAAATGGGAGGATAATTACAATTACCAGAGTTCTCCCCAGGGAGTGAGTGGTCCAAGCCCTCCACCCCTGGACTCCTACACTGGGAAGATGAGCCCCCAGAATGTTTGGCTTTAATTAAAGCCAGCAGGGCTTACTTTATGGAGAGCTAGAGGGCTGTGGGAAATAGACTTCAAGGGCGCACATGAAATCTCACATCCTCCAGTACCCAAGGCCGAAGCAGTAATTTGAAAGGAGCCTGGGGTGGACCCACCTGCTGATCTTGGAGAGCCTCCCAGAGAGGCAGGAAGCAAGTTGAGCTCACCTTGAAGACATAGACACTAACCGCAACCATTTTGAGAGCTTGTTCTACCACGTGGAGACTAGTGCTGGCAAGTGCCATTTTGGAATCTTCTTCTCTGTAGCTTACTAGCACCAGGACCCAGCCCACAGCCACCCTGGAATGTGACCCTGTCTACCAGGGAGCCCTGGACCTGGCCCCACATACCAGTTTACCATCACTAGCCCTGGGATCCCCCAGGGCCCTGCAGTTACAGACCCTGGGACCCACCTCCACCTACCAATGAGCAGGCACCAGCCCCTGGAGCCCCTGGGCCTTGGCCCTACCCATCAGCAGGCCAACACCAGCTCTTAGACACCTCGGATCCCTCAGGCAGCTGTCCCAGGATCCAGCTTCTGAGGCCAAAAAGGAATAGCATGATATAAAGTGATGAAAGGGGAAAATCTGCAACCAAGAATACTCTACCCAGCAAGGCTTTCCAGGTTTGATGGAGAAATCAAAAGTTGTACAAACAAAAGCTCAAAAAGAGTTCAAAACCACCAAACTAGCTTTACAAGAAGTGTTAAAGGGACGACTTCTAAGCAAAAAAGAAAAGGTCACAATTAGTAACATGAAAATTACAAAAAAAAAAAAAATCTAATTGGTAAAGGCAAATATACAGTAAAAGTAGTAAAGCAAAGCCATGTTTAAAGATAGTAGCAAGTTTAAAAGCAAAAATAGTAAAATCATCTATCCACGATAGGTATTTAAGGGATATACAGAACAAAAAATTATAAAACATGTTATCAAAAACAGTAAATGCAGGGGCAATGAAAGTTGCTGAACTGCGTCTGACTCTTTGCAACCCCATGGTCTGTCCATGGAATTCTCCCTGCAAGAATACTGGAGTGGGTTGCCTGCCATTCCCTTCTCCAGGGGATCTTCCTGAACCAGGGATCGAACCCGGATCTCCTGCAATTCAGGCAGATTCTTTACCCTCTGAGCTACAGGAGATTCCCAAATGCAGGGAGTGGGGGGTGAGAAAAATGCAGGGTAGTTACAGTGTATTTATGGGGGAAGGGTACGGCAAGAAGTGGGCTTCCCTAGTGGCTCAGCAGTAAAGAATTTGCCTGTTATGCCGGAGATGTGGAAGGAGCTGCAGTTTTGATCCCAGGGTTGGAAAGATCCCCTGGAGAAGGAAATGGCAATCTACTCCAGTATTCTTGCCTGGGAAATCCCATGGACAGAAGAGCCTGGCAGACTGCAAAAGAGTTCAACAGGACTTAGCGACTGAACGACAACAGGGTGAGAAACAGATGAGGGAGATTAAGAGGTACAAACTTCCAGGTACAAAAAAGTCACAGTATGAAATGTACAGTGTTGGAAATACAGTCAATAGCTATGTAATAAAATCTTTGGTTTTATAGTGTAACTTATCCTGGTGTTCAGTTGGAAATGTATAGAAATATCAAATTGCTGTTGTGTAACAGGAACTAACAGTGTTATAGGCCAATTATATTTCAAGAACAAACAGATTTGTGTTTACCAGCGGTGGAAGATCAGAGGAGGGGAAATTGAATGAAGGCAGTCAAAAAATACAAAATCCCAGTTATAAGTACTAGGAATGTAATGTACCATATGATGAGTATAATTGACACAGCTGTTTGTTGTATTTGAAAGTTGTTAAGAGAGTAAATCCTGAATTCTTGTCACAAAAATATGTTTGTTTCTTTAATTTGACATCTATATGAGATGACAGATGTTCACTAAATGATATTGTTCACTAAATGATTGTTTGAAATGACTATATAGAAGTAAAGTTCATTTATATGAATAAATATACAATTTGTGATTTGGAAAATATAGACACCAAAATTTTATATTGGTTGTATAACGGTCATGGGATTTATCACAAGATATTTTGGGTTTTTTTTTTTCCCTGCTTAACCTGCATTTCCTAGATCTTTTATAATGGAAGTGTGGGGGGTTTTTTAAAGGAAAGTAGTTTTTTAAAAAAGATAAAATATGTGTTTAATCTTAACAAATGGTATAGAGGTTAAATTAAATGTCTAAACATCATCCATTTGGTTGGTGTAAGAGGTGAAAGTGGTGACCTTTGCCAGTGCAAGTGGGGGTAGGAAGTTCAAAAGGCCAAAGCCAATCTAGAGAGGGTTGATCTTCTGGCCAGTGCCGAGTTTTCTGTTGTCATTAAGGAATAAATTCAGAATTTGCAAACATTGTTTTCTTAGGATTCCCAGAAATGCTTTCATGCTACTATCCTGACCTTATGTAACACTTTACATTTCACTGAGTGTTTCCTTATCAGTGCCTCGGGAAAAATAGCCACCACATGTAACTATAGGGTTGATAATTCCTTGCCTATTTATTTTTAAGGCTGGTTAGATGTGGTTGAGTCTGACTTTTTACACATTTCATTCATTGTATGGAATCTGATTTTGACTTTCAAGAAGATTTTAATAAATAGTGCTGCTAATGAATCTTAAAAGTTTTTCCCAGTATCCATTTTTAACTCTTTACAAAGATATTCCAAAATATTCTTACTGAAACTAAGAGCTATTTAAGTTTTTTCTGACCATATGTTATCATTATTTTTATAATATAAATCATGAGGAAAATTGTCTCCAATTATTACTATTTGCAGTAATTGGCTATATAAGTATTTGATTATTTTATCTTTTGCTAATGTTATAAAGGCAACATAATGATAACCTATGGGTTAAAATGCTAAAAACAGTGACTTCCATGGCGGTCCAGTGGTTAAGACTCCGTACTTGCAATGCAAGGTGTTTGACCTCTGGTCAGGCAACTGAGATCCCACAAGCTGCACGGCACGGCCAAGAAAATAAAATGCTAAAAAGAGCTGTTTGTTTTCCTTTATAACCTCACTTATATAATCAATACATGAAGGCTTTTCTAATCTAAAAGGCTTTTCTATAGGTTTTACTTATTTATTAGTTCTAAATCAGACAGATTTATAATTCATTTCCTTTTTTTGTCACAGGAATTTAAAGTATGGTCTTCAGAGGGGTGGGAGTATAGGAAAACGAACAAAAAATATGTTATAGTAGCTACCTTGAAACTGTAAACTATATAAATTATTAATGTTATCTCTTCATGGCTACATCCACTAGCTTTTCCTTGCTTTGAAGATAGAGGAAGCAGTTTATCAACTAGAATTTCTTTTTGAAGCGCTCTTTCCTTGGCTCCATGATGAAACATTTTCTACATATCCTTGTACCTTTCTGGCCATTCTTTTTCCATCTTTTAAAGCTCATCCTTCTCCACTTGGCCTTTAATTTTTAAAGCTTCCTATTCTTTTTTTTGTTTGTTTTTTTGTCTCATTCTATACTTACTTCAAGGATGATCTTTTTCACATGTACAACTTAAACTATTACCTATATGTTGATGACTCTTGGAAGTTTATTTTCTACTCCAGACCTTTGCTCTGAGCTCTACACCTTTATATCCAGCTGGGTGCCTGATATCTCATTTTCATGGTGTCAAAGACGGTCAGCTTTAGAAACTAAGCTCATGATAATGAATTTCCTTTACCCCTCAACTCTCAAACCTGATTCCCTTTCACCATTCCCAATCTTGGCAAATGGCACCACAACTGATCCAGTTATGCAAACTAAAACCTAAGAGCCTTCCTTGATGCCATCTTCTTCATCTCCAACACCAAGTCATATTGATTTTCACCCCATAGGAACCTTTTGACACAATCCTCTTCCCTCTCCCTCCACCTATGATATCCCTGTCAAAGCTACCATCATCCCTCCTAGACTGTAATACTCGTCTAAACATTCTTCCCCCATCCATTTTTGTTCTGGCCTAAATGCATTCATCATCCTATAGCCAGTAGTGATTTTTTTCAAACTACAGATCTCTCTTAGCTGGTTGTCGTCGTTCACTCGCTCAGTCGCTCAGTTGTGTCCAACTCTTTGTGACAACATGGACTGCAGCACGCCAGGCCTCCCTTCCCTTCACCATCTCCCAGAGCCTGCTCAAACTCATGTCCGTTTAGTCAGTGATGCCGTCCAACCATCTGGTCCTCTGTTGTCTCCTCCTCCTGCCTTCAATCATTCCCAGCATCAGGGTATTTTCTAATGAGTCAGCTCTTCGCATCAGGTGGCCAAAGTATTGGCACTTCAGCAGCATTATCCTATAGCCAGCCAGTGGATCTTTTCAGGCTACATATCTCTCTTAGCGTGGGTTCCCCAGAAAACAATGTGTATACTACCACTTTATTAGGAAATTGTTTCAGGTTGGAAACAGATTCTGAGGCAGAGTTTAGTTCAAAGGATATTTGTCAGGGAGTGATCTTTAGATTAACACCTGTAGGAGGGAAGGGAAAAAAATAGAATTGGGCAAAAGGAGAAGTCAGGCAACATTGTGGGCTCAAGGTTAGTCTCAGTCTAACCCACACAGAGCTCTGGGGCTAGAGTTGTCCCACATTATGTGAGAATAGCTGGGTATGGACCCACACCTTGATCAGTCATTGAATATTTACTGCTTCAGGAAGGGTTGTTGACAGCATTGCCAAGTCATGGCAGCAACAAGTCCTTCCTTGAAGGGGTATTTGGATAAGGCATTGTCATGTTCATTCCTTGTGCTGCTCACCTCCCCTTCTACAACGGTATTCAGAAGCAGCTCCTCCAGAATTCTAGTGTGCCTTTCTTGCTGGGGGAAACTGAGAAGAGGGTAAGTGGGGAAAACGTTAGCCCCTGCAGATGTAGCTGATGGTAGGAATGCAAATGATGCTAACCTCTCTTCTTATGACTCAAACCATCATCCTGGAGGGGTCTTAGCCTCTGGTCACCTGTGTTTCTCAGCCCAGCATTGTTGCACTGGTTCATTTTCCATCAGAATTTAGCAAGGAAGTACCAAGAGGTACCCAAGAACTTAACCTGGGTGCCAGGCATTCCTCCTTGCTCTCACTGTATGACATTAGCCCTACCTCCCTGGCATTCAGGTTGTTTTTTGGGGTTTTTCTTGTCAAGATGATGGCTCCTCTTGTCTGCCAGTTCCTTGGCAACAGCTGTAGTTTACAGATTAATGAGATTCTTGTTTTGTCCCCTAGTAAAATGTGTTCCTCCTTTGGGGAATAGAATCTGTAACCTTGTACAGCTCGAAGTTATAGCAATGGAAAGTGCAAATTCTCTAAGTGGGTCACTGATTGTGGTAGTAAGCAGGGCTTCTTAATTCTTGGATCTGCTACAGAGCCCTTTCTTGTTCTGGGTCCTAGTTCAGAGTTCTATTCAGAGCTGACAGCTTTCTGTGTCACCTGGTATAAGCCTGTACAGGAGTCCCAGATGTGAAATATGCTTTCATCATAGCCGTAAGAGGCCTATGAGAATTTGTGCTTCCTTCCTCATTTCCTTATAATGAGAGATACAAGATGCAACAAATTGTCCTTTTTCTTTGAATGAGATGTCCCAGCAGGCCAGGACCTTTATAATGTTTATCTCCCATCTTCTGCAGTGCATGTCTCACCAAGATTTCCAACATGGTGGTCACTGCTAGCTCATCCAGCCTGATTAGCAAGGTGTCATCATTGTAGCAGATCAGTATAATGTTCTGCTGCTGCTACTGCTGCTAAGTCACTTCAGTCGTGTCCGACTCTGTGCAGCCCCATAGACGGCAGCCCACAAGGCTCCCCCGTCCCTGGGATTCTCTAGGCAAGAACACTGGAGTGGGTTGCCACTGCCTTCTCCAATGCAGGAAAGTGAAAAGTGAAAGTGAAGTTGCTGAGTCTTGTCCGACTCTTAGCGACCCCATGGACTGCGGCCCACCAGGCTCCTCCATCCGTGGGATTTTCCAGGCAAGAGTACTGGAGTGGGGTGCCATTGCCTTCTCCGTCGGGTATACTGTTCTAGGTGACATTTAATGTCCACGTTTCTTCCAAGTAAATTTGAATGGGAGGGGAATTTAATTAACATATCCCTGAGGCAAAATTGTAAATACGTAATTACCATTGTCCATTTCATGTAAATACAGACTGTTTCAGATCCTCCTCTGTGATAGAGATAGAATTTATTCACCAAATCATTGACTACATGCAACATTCCTGCAACCATAATCTGCAGTAGCAATGTGACTTTATTATATAACTGCCATGGGAGCTTCCTCATGGTTGAATTTGTTGTAGTCTACTTTTATACTTTTATACTCTGGTTTCTACAGACACAGGACTGGAGAATTAAATAGAGCTATGACAGAGACCATCACTCCTGCACCCTTTAATTTTTTCTGTTACCACCAGTAAATCCATTTAAAATAGGAACCAAAATTTCATACCAAATAGTGGGGAAAGCATTTGATACATTATATTTAAAAGAAGAAATCTAAAATTTTATTTTAACAAATACTTAGATTATTTTTACCATGTGCTGATACTTTTAGAACCACTGTTCTAATTTTCACTGTTACCACCAGTAAATCCATTTAAAATAGGAACCAAAATTTCATACCAAATAGTGGGGAAAGCATTTGATACATTATATTTAAAAGAAGAAATCTAAAATTTTATTTTAACAAATACTTAGATTATTTTTACCATGTGCTGATACTTTTAGAACCACTGTTCTAATTTTCACTGTTACCACCAGTAAATCCATTTAAAATAGGAACCAAAATTTCATACCAAATAGTGGGGAAAGCATTTGATACATTATATTTAAAAGAAGAAATCTAAAATTTTATTTTAACAAATACTTAGATTATTTTTACCATGTGCTGATACTTTTAGAACCAAAGTATGAATCTCACTTTCCTTGGGGGAGGTAAAAGTATTTAAAATTATTTTCCAACAAAATTGCATCATGATTTACTTTATGTTTGGCTTTTACAGCACTGTTCCAAAGATGATCCTTTTTGAAAAAATATTTAAAGCCTTCATAATTGTTCTTAATGGACTCTCTTAATCCTCTGACAGCAAATCATATTCTTTTAAAACACTTAGCATAAAATCATCCTAACCAGTGATCTTTTTTCCACTTGATCTAACTTTGTTAGATTTTGCTTTGTCAGTGTGATGTGATAGAAGCAGTTCTTTGACTTGGTAGACTTTATGAAATCCTATATTGTTTACATGTTTACATTTCTGTGTTTGATGGGGTGAGTAGAGGTAGAGGCCAGTGTTAATATGAAAGTGTATTTCAGAGAATGGATACAGGTATTTGAAAGGCTGAGTCCCCTTGCTAGTCACCTGAAACTATCACACCATTGTTTCTTAATTAGCTATTGTTTTTCAATTGCTAAATTGTGTCTGGACTCTGCGACCCCATGGACTGTAGCACACCAGGCTTCCCTGTCGTTTGGTTATACCTGAATACAAAATAAAAAGTTAAAAAAAAAAAAAACTACAGCAGTGTTAAATTGGATGTGTTTTTCAGTAGTGACTAATTTGATGATGATGATGAAATGGTGGTGATTATTCCTTTTGCCTTGATTCTTTGGATCAAAATTTTGTCTGGGAGATTAATCCATAATGTTGGATATAACTATAATTTATTTTCACTTTTATGTAGTATTCTTTTGTATCAGTATACCACATTTTTTTCATTCTACCAAATACCTTTTTTCATTTTTCCTGTTTGATGCTTCCTGAACTCTTAGCATATGAAGACTAAATTCTTTTATTATTTCTTTTACTTTTTCCTGCTTTCTCCTCTATTTCCAGCACTCCTATTACGCATATTTTAGAAGCTTTGACTTGATTCTCTGTATTTCTTAATTTTTAAAGAAATTATCAAGACAAAGATGAAATAAATGGATACTATGGGGGTAAAAATTAACGTCCAGCACTTCCTTTGCATTTTAATTTTAGCAATCACATTTTAAATTTTCAATTGGTTTTCACAGTTGTAATATAGTTTCAAGCTCTTTTGAGTAGATTATTTCTAATTAGTGGAAATTTTCTTCTTTTGCCTGAATTATGTGTTTCTCAGATGCCATTTTTATATTCAGTTCTATACTTTATTGAACTTCCTGATGTTCAAGCTGGTTTTAGAAAAGGCAGAGGAACCAGAGATCCAATCGCCAACATCCACTGGATCATCGAAAAAGCAAGAGAATTCCAGAAAAACATCTATTTCTGCTTTATTGACTATGCCAAAGCCTTTGACTATGTGGATCACAATAAACTGTGGAAAATTCTGAAAGAGATGAGAATACCAGACCACCTGACCTGCTTCTTGAGAAATCTGTATGCAGGTCAGGAAGCAACAGTTAGAACTGGACATGGAACAACAGACTGGTTCCAAATAGGAAAAGGAGTACGTCAAGGCTGTATATTGTCACCCTGTTTATTTAACTTATATGCAGAGTACATCATGAGAAACCCTGGACTGGAAGAAACACAAGCCAGAATCAAGATTGCTGGGAGAAATATCAATAACCTCAGATATGCAGATGACACCACCCTTATGGCAGAAAGTGAAGAGGAACTAAAAAGCCTCTTGAAGAAAGTGAAAGAGGAGAGTGAAACAGTTGGCTTAAAACTCAACATTCAGAAAATGAAGATCATGGCATCTGGTCCCATCACTTCATGGGAAATAGATGGGGAAACAGTGGAAACAGTGTCAGACTTTATTTTGGGGGGCTCCAAAATTACTGCAGATGGTGGCTGCAGCCATGAAATTAAAAGACACTTACTCCTTGGAAGGAAAGTTATGACCAACCTGGATAGCATATTCAAAAGCAGAGATATACTTTGCCAACAAAGGTTTGTCTAGTCAAGTCTGTGGTTTTTCCTGTGGTCATGTACGGATGTGAGAGTTGGACTGTGAAGAAGGCTAAGCACCTAAGAATTGATGCTTTTGAACTGTGGTGTTGGAGAAGACTCTTGAGAGTCCCTTGGACTGCAAGGAGATCCAACCAGTCCATTCTGAAGGAGATCAGCCCTGGGATTTCTTTGGAAGAAATGATGCTAAAGCTGAAACTCCAGTACTTTGGCCACCTCATGCGAAGAGTTGACTCATTGGAAAAGACTCTGATGCTGGGAGGGATTGGGGGCAGGAGGAGAAGGGGACGACAAAGAATGAGATGGCTGGATGGCATCACTGACTCGATGGACGTGAGTCTGAGTGAACTCCAGGAGTTGGTGATGGACAGGGAGGCCTGACGTGCTGTGATTCATGGGGTTGCAAAGAGTCAGACATGACTGAGTGGCTGATCTGATCTGATCTGATACTCTATTGCATTTGAGAGGCAACAGGACTTAGAGCTTTAAAGCATAAACATTGGAGTGAGACTGCTGGGTTTGAATTCTTCCTCTGTTGTTTGTACCCATTTAATCTCAGGCAATTATTTAACCTCTAGCAACTAGTTCCTTCCTAAACAAAATGGACCCAATTCTAGTGTCTACCTCCTAGAGATGTTGTAAAAATTAAATGAAATAATTTCTGTGTATCCAAACTGAAAATGTTTGCTATTAATACTTAGTAAGCACTTAATAAATGTTAGCTATTATTACCATATGTCAGGTGCACTGTCCTAGTTTCCAGACATACAACGCTGAAGCAGACTTGCACCGTTCACTCAAAAACTTAAGACTGGATGTTATTTGTCAAGTCTAGCATTCATCTTCTGTCTCAGTAGGACTGGTGGTACATATTAAATAACCATAGTGTTCAAAATTGTGGTACATTCTCAGTGGTTTTATTAGCTGATTGAGCATTAAAATATAACCTGAGGCTGAAACAACAAGAGTCTCACTGCTTATTTTGTACTTAGCAGTGTACTTGGAGGGCTTCCTAGGTGGTGCTAGTGGTAAAGAACCTGTGTGCCAATGCAGGAGACGCAGGAGACCCAGGTTCAATTCCTGGGTTGGGAAGATCCCCTGGAGGAGGGCATGGCAACCCACTTGAGTATTCTTGCCTGGAGAACCCCACAGACAGCCTGGTGGGCTACATACAGTCCATAGGGTCCAAAGAGTCAGACACAACTGAAGCAACTTAGCATGCAAGCACATGCTGTACCTGGAAAGGGTGGACGAGCCGGAGGGCATTCATGTGGGGGTGCCAAAGAGGAGGAGTGTAAATGGTGAGGCAAGGCATGGGTGGCATGCTAGAGGTATTAGATGTGATAGGAGTAGTTATAATGTGGAATCGTTTGTTGTTGTTCAGTTGTTAAGACATGTCCAACTCATTATTACCCTATGGACTCCTCTGCTCTCCACAATCTCCCAGAGTTTGCTCAAATTCATGTCTGTTGAGTTGGTGATGTGGAATAGAAGATGACCAAAAAAAAGCAGACTGACTAGAGCTGTGGCTTATAACTGGAGGGCCATATGGTCGGTTAACTGTGGAGATTGGTCCACACCACAGAGGTCTTACAAGGTTAGCAGAAGACTTTGCTCATTATCCTGTATTGGTCAGAACATAGCTGACATTTTTGAGCAAGAGAGTAATATGATATACAGAGGTATTTTTGGCTTTGGTAGTTTTAATTTTTGTCTCTGTGTAGAAGATACAAATGTTCTCAGTGTTTTGGACAACTCAAAAAAATTTTTTTTTCTGAGCTATGTCTAATCCAAACTCAAAAAAAGCTTTGTAAGACATCATGCCTTTTGGCCTTATTTTTTTCTTTTAATGTTTACATATATCATTTTTGAGAGATTCCAAAGTTTTATGAAAACAGGAATGCTGGTTATAACAGTTCCAAAGGTATGCAAATCCAAATATGAAATAATTTAGGGTAATGAGAAATTAAGATTGCAAGGTTCACTCTTCAATTGTAGGAGGAAAATTAAAGGTAAACCACGTAGCAAAGTTCAAAATAAAACATGTATAGGTATTCAAGTCCTTGGAGGCTTATAAATTGCCTGGTATACCTATAACTACTTTGCTATTATGTGGCCAAAACACAGGGGACTTCAGGATGTGTATTTACGAACTGATTCCCCAACAGATAACTGCACTATGCCGAAATGCTATTGCTATGTCAGTGATTGTACTTCTTGTTTCAGAATTTTTCCATTTTTTAATCTAATTAACTTAGAATGTCTCTAACGTGATTTACAAAGAATTTTATATTTATATTTTGCAATCAGCATTTGACTGGCGCTCAGGTTTGAGACATGCACTACAATGTGTAAACATTTTGTAAGATAATAAATAGCTTCTAAATGTTTTATGATTGCCTGTTCCCTGCTAATTGGTCATGGATTGAAATTCCCCATTGTTTAATTTTTTTTAATATGTGGGAAATTTGTATAAATGAGTGTGTGGGACTTCATATCACAGCTGTTGTCATTTAAAGTTTGGACAGCATCATTACAAATGAAGCCCTGCTGTGAAATCAAAGTCAAAAGGCATCTTGGCATCCCAATCATTTCCTTAGGAGAAGATTACAGCTCAAGTCTGTTGAACTTTATTGCCTTGGGCCTCATGACAGTCTTCAGAAACATGCAAGGCATTTCTGTTAAAGAAACTCAGATGTGCTAGGACACAGGGGATGACATTCTTGCACATAACAGTGTCCTAAGCAAGAGAATGAGGAATAAGTTAGGAAGAAAAAAGATGATTCACACTTTTTGCCATATTCTGGGATTATAAAATCCATGGAGATGACAGAACAGGAACAGGATGTGGTGTTTTCCTACATGGCCTCTGTATTTTTTCCAGTTTTACTGAAGTATAATCAGCAAATAAATTTGTAATGTATTTAAAGTGTACACCATGAAGATTTTTTTTTAAATTTTATTTTTAAACTTTACAATATTGTATTAGTTTTGCCAAATATCGAAATGAATCCGCCACAGGTATACCTGTGTTCCCCATCCTGAACCCTCCTCCCTCCTCCCTCCCCATACCCTCCCTCTGGGTCCTCCCAGTGCACCAGCCCCAAGCATCCACTATTGTGCATCGAACCTGGACTGGCGACTCGTTTCATACATGATATTATACATGTTTCAATGCCATTCTCCCAAATCATCCCACCCTCTTCCTCTCCCACAGAGTCCATAAGACTGATCTATACATCAGTGTCTCTTTTGCTGTCTCGTACACAGGGTTATTGTTACCATCTTTCTAAATTCCATATGTATGCGTTAAAATACCATACATTGTGAAAGGATTCCCACAATCGAATTAATTAACACATCCATCACCTTGCAGATTTACCTTTCTGGGGAGGGTGAGAATACTTAAATTCTACTTTCTTAGCAGATTTTCATTATATAATAACAGTATTATCAACTGTAGTCACTATGTTATACATTAGATTCTCAAACCTTGTTCATCTTATATGTACTCTTTTACCAGCATCTTCCCATTTCTCCCATACCCCAGCCCCTGGCAACCACCATTCTACTCTTTCTTAGTTCAACTTTTTTTTTAAGACTATACCTATAAGTGATACCATGCAGTATTTGTCTTTCTTTGCCTGGTTTATTTCACTTAACCATAATACCCTCTACATTCATCCATGTTGTTCCAAGTGGCAGGACTTTTTTCCTTTATAAGGCTGAATAATATTGCATATATAAACTACATTTTCTTTATCCATTCATTCTTTGATGGATACTTAGGTTGCTTCCACACCTTGGGTGTTCTGAATAATTCTGCAATGAACATGGGAGTACAGATTTCTCTGTAAGATAATGATTTTCTTTGCATTGTATATATACCCAGAAGTGGGATTCTTGGATCGTATGATAGTTCTATTTTTAGTTACTTAAGGAACCTCCAGTTGTTTTCCATAGTGACTGTACTAGTTTACTTTCCTTCCAACAGTGTGCAAGGATTCCCTTTTCTCTGCATCCTCCTCAGCAATTTTTTCTTGTCTTTTTGGTAATTCAGTTCAGTCGTTCAGTGGTGTCTGACTCTTTGTGACCCCATGAACCACAGCACGTCAGGCCTTCCTGTCCGTCATCAACTCCCAAAGTCCACACAAACCCATGTCCATTGAGTCAGTGATGCCATCCAACCATCTCATCCTCTGTCATCTGCTTCTCCTCCTGCCCTCAATCTTTCCCAGCATCAGGGTCTTTTCAGATGAGTCAGCTCTTCGCATCAGGTGGCCAAAGTATTGGAGTTTCAGCTTCAAAATCAGTCCTACCAAAGAACACCAGGACTGATCTCCTTTAGGATGGACTGGTTGGATCTCCTTGCAGTCCAAGGGACTCTCAAGAGTCTTCTCCAGCACCACATTTCAAAAACATCAATTATTTGGCACTCAGCTTTCTTTATAGTCCAACTCTCACATCCATACATGACCACTGGAAAAACCATAGGCTTGACTAGCAGACCTTTGTTGACAAAGTAATGTCTCTGCTTTTGAATATGCTGTCCAGGTTGGTCGTAATTTTCCTTCCAAGGAGTAAGCATCTTTTAACTTCATGGCTGCAGTTACCATCTGCAGTGATTTTAGAGCCCAGAAAAATAAAGTCAGCCGCTGTTTCCACTGTTTCCCCATCTATTTGCCAGGAAGTGATGGGACCAGATGCCATGATCTTCGTTTTCTGAATGTTGAGCTTCAAGCCAACTTTTTCACTCCCCACTTTCACTTTCATCAAGAGGCTTTTTAGTTCCTCTTCACTTTCTGCCATAAGGCTTGTGTCATCTGCATATCTGAGGTTATTGATATTTCTCCCAGCAGTCTTGATTCCAGCTTGTGCTTCCTCCAGCCCAGCATTTCTCATGATGTACTCTGCATAATAGCCATTCTAATAATGAAGTTACAGCTCACTGTGGTTTTGATTTGCATTTCTCTGATTATTAACAATGTGGAGTACCTTTTAATGTACCTGTTGGCCATATGTATGTCTGAAAAAAATGTTCAGTTACTTTGCCCGTTTTTTAATTGAGTTATTTGGTCTTTTTTGCTCTTGAGTTGTATGAGGTCCCTGAATATTTTGGCTAGGAACCCTTTATTGGATTTATGATTTGCAAATATTTTCTCCTGTTGCATAGGTTGCCTTTTCATTTTGTTGATGGTTTTCTGTGATGTGCAGAAACTTTTTAGTTTGATGTAGTCCCATTTGTTTATATTTGCTTTTGTTGCCTTTGTACTTTTAAGTGTCACATCTAAAACATGATTGCCAAGAATAATGTCCAGGAGCTTACCACCTGTGTTTTCTCCTAGGAGTTTTATTGCTTCAGGTCTTATATTCATGTCTTTAATCCAGTTTGAGTTGATTTTTGTGTATGATATAAGATAGAAGTCTAGTTTCATTTTTCATTTGGATATCCAGTTTTCCCAGCCTGCCTTTATTTTAAAATAAAAACATAAATGTGGTTCCAAAGTAATGACTGCCTTCTTATTTGCAGGGCAGCAAAGGAGACACAGAAATAAAGAATAGACTTTCATTCACTGTAGGTGAGGGAGATAGTGGGATGACCTGAGAGAGTAGTATTGAAACATACACATTACCACATGTAAAATGGAGAGCCAGTGGGAATCTGCTGTATGATGCCTGAAACCCAAAGCTGTGACAACCTAGAGGGGTGGGATTGGGAGGGAGGTTTAAGAGGAAGGGAACAAGTTCTTGCCTGTGGCTCATGTTGATGCATGACAGAAACCTCACCATATAGTAAAGTAATTATCTTCCAATTAAAAAAAAAAACAACTAGTGTTTGCACAACAGTAAGGACACTGCCCACTGCCCTCATAGAAACTTCTTAGATAAGCCTGAGTCTTCCTTGTAAAACCAAGCTTCTCTCTCCTAATATGTTATCTTTGCTGATGTATTCATGGATCCTGATGGTTAATATAAATTATGTTTGTTTGCTTTTTATGTAAATGAGATGTTTCCCCCTTAGAAATGGGAGCCACGTTGCGTAGCAGCCATATCTCAGAGACCTTGTTCTACCAGTGACCTTTCTTTTTCAACTCTCTCTCCCTTGGATTTTCCTCCTTGGTGTGCACGGGTCCCTTCTAATTCTTACAGAATCAAAGGATTACATAGAATGTTGGTATTCATCTGGCTCAGTACTACCAAGATTCATTCAGCCACCCATTTGGATGTTATAACTCTTCCACAGCTTCCTCCCCTTTACAGCTATGAGCATTTACACTGGGGGCCTTTGTTTTACTCTACTCACTTACACCCTCATCATGTCACCAGTGACCTCTTTGATTCACAAGTTTCTTGGCTTTTTCTCAATCTTCATTTTACTGAATTTCATGAAGATTTCAACACCATTGGTCATTTCTTCTCCTGACATCTATAGTATTGTGCTCAGTCGCGTCTGACCCTTTGTGGCCCCATCACTCTAGCCTGCCTGACTCCTATGCCCATGGAATTTTCCAGGCAAGAATACTGGAGTGGGGTGCCATTTCCTACTCCAGGGGATCTTCCTGACCCAGGGATCGAACCTGTGTCTCTTGCGTCTCCTGCATTAGCAGGTAGATTCTTTACCACTAGTACCACCTGGGAATCCTGACATCTATAGTATTGCTTTCTTCTAATTTCTTTCCCATCTTGATTTTCCTTTATTCCTTCTATATAAGCATCTATCTTCCCCAGGTTTCTGTCTTTAGCGGCTTCTCTTCATTCCTCTCTCTCCATTTTCCTAGCAGCTGCACCATTTTACATTCCCACTGAGATTTCCTGACTTTCCTATTCCCCAACATTTCACCCAAAGGGTTTTGGCATCACTGGTATTTCTTGCCTGATCCATAACAAAATTTTACATGCAAACTCTTCATAGGTAACACTGAGAAAAAATACACTATTTCAATTATAACATACATCCCAGTCTTAGAGAAGTTAAAATGTGGAGGGAAAAGGTGTATCTTTGGTTCAGTGAAATGCAGTAATTAAATATATTTAAACCCCCTCCAAAATTTTTTGGACAAATTGCACAGCTATGAACATAAACGGGAAAGTAAAAGTAGCTACTCACCAATAGTGTATGAAAATATCTTTCTCAAATGTATTTTTACAACAAAAGACTGTGCTTCAGGACAGTATTTTTTTCCAGCTCTTTTTTCACAATTATCTAGGTAAGTCTTAATGACAATTTAGAATAAAAGTAAAAACCCCTTAGAACAGTAAATAATGTATCATAGATTTTTGTTTCCATATATTTGTGATTTCTGATAAATGTCCTAATAATGCTCATTTCTCTTTGTTTTCTTTAAGGATTGTTCCAGTTTAGAAGAATATAACATTGCTGCAGCATTACTCCCTCTGACTAGTGCTTTCTATAGGGTAAGTTTTAGTGGTCTATATGTAAGTCATTTTGATTTATATAAATGTATTCAGCTTGATTTATCATGGAACTACATCAGTCCCATCTCCTGACAATATCTAAGACACATCTGTGGCTATATCTATTATAACATTTGTTGCATACTATGTGCAAAAAATGAAATACATGTTAAATTATCTCCTAAGATATAACCCCACCACTCCGTCCCCATTTCATTGTTCTTTAGAGCAACTTAATAACCTGAAATTATGTATTGTTTAGTTTATATTTGACTGCTCTCTGCCACCAAAGAAAACAAATTTGGTGGGATATTATTATATATATTATAATTATACTTATATAATTATATTATATATTATTAATATTAATCATTAATTATAATAAATTATTTATTATATTTAATAAATTTAATATTAATTAATATTATATATTATCTGTCTTATTCATTGCTATATCCCAGTGTTAATAAGTTTCTGCTGAATGACTGAATGAATGAATGAACACACTAGATGAATAAATGTAAGGCAGAAATTAGAGATTAACGTCACTGGCAACTTCTGTGAACCTTCTTAAAATTTTCTGGAGTGCTCAGTGCTTTTCTTAATTCTATCACATATTGTAGTTCTCCTGTCCATGCCTTTCAAAGAGATTGATTCTTATGGCAAACAATCCAGCAAATTCTTATTCTCTCTTTTCCTGTAAAGACTTGTAGGGAGTTACGGAGCCACGCTCTGAAGAGCACGTTGATTACGTCTGTCTGAAATACACAGTAGGAAACAAGAAACCTGTGGCAGCCAGGCTGCCTCAGGCCCAGCTATGTGCAGTTAGCCTCAGGAAGCTCAGGACTTCAGACAGGTGTTATGGAAGGACTTCTAGTTTAGCTACTCCCTGTTTCATGGACTCTAAGTCAAGAGAGATTATCAGATATTCCCAGATCTAATTTAGTGGAGAACTAACTAGGCATCAGATATATCTAAGTGCTTTAGCTGATTCATAAAAATGATCCATGCCCTTAGATGCTTTTTGTTCTGCCTATCCTTTTTGTTTCATCCACCATTTCTGACTGATGAGGTCTAGTCCTCTTCCTGCACTTAGCATGTGTTCAATAAATATTTCTTGATAAGACCAATTTTTAAAAAACTTTACTTCAAACAGTTTGTCCACAGTCTCTGAGTTAAAAGTCTTAACCCAAACATTCTCCATAATCAGGAGCCCTTTCTCTGCTGCTAAGTCACTGCGTATTCCTTTTTCTTCCTCCTTACCTTCCCATCCTCTTCAAAAACAGAAAATGAAATTTATGAGACTCACACTTCTGAGATCTGGCAGGTCATACTGAGCATCCTCAGGAAATAAGGATAAATCTCAAAAATTTTAATCAAATGAATTTGGCTTTAGAAACTAAAGACAACCAGCTGGAGCTTGGGCATTATCTTTCGGTTTTCCCTTAACCAGTCTCCAGGCCCACTCCAGTTTTTCTTAATTGCTTAGTGGTTCTTCGTCTTATTCCTCTCTTAACATGAAGAACAATGTTACAAAAATAGGTCAGGCCCTCCTGTGTCTTAAACCATCAAGGAAATTTGTCTCCATATCCCAGAGTAACCAGAAAACTTTCTTCTAACTAGCCTTCATATGGGCCCTCACATGGGCATTTGTTAAAGAAAATAGCATTTTAAAATTTTCCTACTTTAACATCTAAGATATTTATTTCTATATAATATATCTACATTTAAAAAACAAGAAGAAATGTAGGGAAAATAAGAACCGACAGTAGAAACTCAATTGCTCAAGAAATCCAAACTACTGAAGACTTTGTTTAAGCTGGATTATTAACCTGTTTTACAGTGTATTAGTGAGGGTTTGGTCATCAAGCGAAAGCACCATGAGTGATAGGAAGTAAGGACCCTATTGTAGGGACCAGCTTTTATATTGTTATAGAAGCTGGAGAAGAAGTTTATGGAAAGCTTCAAATTAGGGTCTACCTGTTGGCCTGATGTCACTGTAGGTCATCAGGGCAGCAGTCAGGAAGAAAAGCTGGGCATGACAGAGGGAAGAACAAGGGCAAAGTAGAATCTGTGTATGTCTCTCATGTCCTCCAACTTCAGGGAAGGAGGTGACCTGAAAAAGAAGCCATGTTGTTGGCCATTGAGCTACACATGTGCCTAGCTCTGAGTAGGAGTAGCTAATGGAAGAGATCCAATAGGAACTGGAAGAAATGTGAGCCTGGTTCTTCCCACACATTAAGATGATCCAGCAGATTAGTTATAAAAGTGTATGAAATACAGCAGCACGTGGCTGTACTGACCTTCAGAGTGTAGCGGCCACTGCTTCATTTTTGCCTTCCAAATCTTAGACACATTTCTCTGTCATTAACCTTAACCTGGACTCATGCGGCAAAGAGAGTTCTGGGAAATATAGTTCCAGCTTAGCTTAGTTTACACAGTGCAAAAGCATTACACTGTGTTTTTTGTTTGTTCCATGCATGTGTTTAATGCATGCAGTTAGTTAATAAGCAGGGATGCGTGCCATGCTTTTCTCTGTGTTATCAAACTTAATAATACAGACTTACATTTTATGATGAGTTTATAGATTTAATTCTTTACTGTTGGCTTGGCTTGATTTTACTTGGTTTGTTTTGGTTTAATTTGGGCATGAATTACTCAAGGTCCAGTCAGGAGCCAGAAACCATAACAGTAATATGAGCAGGAAAAATTTAATGTAAGGAATTGTTAAGTTAATAGGGGATTAACTACTAAGAAGTACAGAAGATTTTAAAGAATACAGAAATAGCAGATAAAGGGAGCAGCTTGTCGAAGGTTCAGGCAGAATACCCACAAAAGGAGCAAATTTGGAGAGGGCCACTCTCCAGCAAGACTGAGATTCAGACCTTGTTGGAGAGGCATTGCTATGACCGGCACTGAAGCGAAGTTCACTGAGGGGCTGCAGACTTGGACTGGCAAGCAGTAAATGCCCGCTGGAGTTCTCACAAGGCTTGCTAGGAAGCCGCCGTCTCTGGGGCACCACTGAAACTTGCGAAGTGGGGAGCGCGTCTGGGTGTCCCACACACAACTAGCAGGAACGAGAAGGAAGAGCACACCAGAACCAGGAAAAGAGACCAGTTCATACTGTAGTGTCCCAGCTGGCAAAGAAAAACTGTGACAGGTCCAGCTGCATTACCAAAAAGCGAGGAAAGGCAGGTGGATCCGGAGGAGAGAGGCTCTGCACTGATACCCAGCAGACAGGGTTAAGAGTAGATCATATTGATTCTTAGATACTTTCTGAGTTTCTGTCTTACAGGAAATTATTGCTGATGCATAGTGGATTTGTTAATTCAGGAAAATTCTGTAGATGTCAATTGCATTATCCTGGCCTCTGATTGCACATGAGCCATCCTCATACTGTTCAAAGGGTGTAAATTCCTGAGTCTTGCTCAGCATTGCTTCAGAAAATGGACTCAGCTACTTGTCTTGCTTAAACTTGCTTTGAAAATATTTTTTAATAAAATTTATTAGTCTTTTTTTTTTCAATGCACCAGGAGTTTATTGAGCATCTCAACAAAAAAGGTTACTATACCAGACAATATCTTGGGTAACAAGATGAACAAAATATTGATGGGGCCACTAGGAACTTACATTAGTCTTTATAATGTAATAAATAATAAACAAGCTGGTCCACAGTTTTCATCAATCAGGTAGACATTTTCTTAAAGTAGTATATATGCATGGTTAGAAAATTCAGATGGCACAGAGAGATAGAAAATGCAAAATAAACGCTCACTTTCCCGCCTCTACTCCATTTCTTCTGACAATTGGTTTCCTAGGGGAAAAAAAAAAGTTGTGTATTTTTGCTAGAATATACAGATAAAATTATTTTTTAACTAAAGTGATCACCTTGCTTTTTTCACTTAGTAGTATATCTTGGAGATCCTTCTGTATACCTAATTAATTTATAGCATATATACCTAATTATTTTTAATGACTGCATATATGTATCCATATATATGTCTTTTTAATAGTGGAACTCAAAGCCTGCTCTGAGTAAGGTGGTGGGAGAGATGATGGATCAGGTGCCTATGTTGTTGGTTTTTTTTTTTTTTAATATATCAGCTATTTTTTAAAAATTGAAGTATAGTTGATTCACAATATTAGTGAATTACTGTTAGTTTCAGATGTATAGCAGAGTGATTTTTTTTTCAGGTTATACCCATTGAGTTATTGTTGTTTCTGTTTAGTCACTAAGTTGTATCCAGCTCTTTTGCAACCCCAGGGACTGTAGCCCACCAAGCTCTTCTGTCCATGGGATTACAAGATATTTAATATAATCCCCTGTGCTATACTGTAAATGCTTGTTGCTTACCTACTTTATGTATAGTAATTTGTATCCTTCCTTCCTCCCCTTTGGTAACCATTAGTTTGTTTTCTATATCTGTGGTTCTGTTTCTGTTTTATATATAGATTCATTTGTATTATTATTAGATTCCACATATATGTGATACCATATAGTATTTGTCTTTCTCCATCTGACTTATTTCATGAAGTATAATATTCACTACATCCATCTGTTTTACTACAGATGGTAGTATTTCTTTCTTTTATGGCTGCATACTATTCCGCTGGGTGTATATATACACACCATTTCTTCTTAAGCCAATTGTATGTTGATGGGCATAGGAGTTGTTCCCATGTCTTGGCTTTTGTAAATAGTACTGCTGTGAACATTGGGGTGCATTCATCCTTTGAATTACAGTTTTCATTTTCTTCAGGTATATACCCAGGAGTGGGATTACAGGATCATACGGTAGCTCTAATTTTAGTTTTTTAAGAAACTTCCTTACTGTCTTCCATAGTGGCTGCACAAATTTACATTCCCACCAATAGAGTACAAGGATTTCTTCCCTTTTCTCCACACCCTCTCCAGCATTTATTATTCATAGACTTCGATGATAGTTATTCTACCCAATATGAGATGGTACTTCACTGTGGCTTTGATTTCCATTTCTCTAGTAATTAGCAGTGTCAAACATCTTTTCGAGTGTCTCTTCACCGTCTTATGTCTTCTTTGGAAAAGTGTCTATGTAGGGCTTCTGCCCTTTTTTTTTTAATTGAATTTGTTTTTTCAATAATGAGTAATATAAGCTGTTTATATATTTTCAATATTAATCCCTTGTCAGTCACATCATTTGCAAATATTTTCTCCCATTTCATAGGCTGTCTTTTCATTTTGTTGATGGTTTAGTTTGCTGTGCAAAAGCTTTCAAGTTTGATTAGGTTCCATTTGTTTATTTTGCTTTTATTTCTTTTGCATTGTGAGACTGATATAAGAAAATATTGCTACAATTTATGTCAGATAATATTTTGCCTATATTCTCTTCTAGGAATTTTAGGGTGTCGTGTCTTATATTTAGGTCTTTAACCCATTATGAATTTATTTATTTTTCTATATGGTGTAAGGGAGTGTTCTAATTTCATTGATTTACACATAGCTGTCCCAAATTTCCCAGCACCATTTATTGAAGAGATTGTCTTTTATCCATTGTATATTCTTGCCCCTTTTATCATAGATTAATGGACTGCAGATGTACAGGCTTATTTCTGGGCTCTCTGTTCTGTTGCATTGACCTATATGTCTGTTTTTGTGCCAGTACCACACTGTTTTGATTATTATAGCTTTGTAGTATGGTCTGAAGTGTGGATGGGTTATTCCTCCAGCTTTGTTGTTCTTCCTCAGGATTACTTGGTAATTCTGGGCCTTTTATGATTCCATATAAATTTTAGAAATCTTTGTTCTAGTTCTGTGAAAAATGTCATAACGTATTTTGATAGAGGTTCATTAAATCTGTGGATTGCTTCAGGTATTATGGCCATTTTAACAATATTAATTCTTTTGATCCAAGAGCATGGAATATCTTCCCATTTCTTTGAATCATTTTCAGTTTCCTTTATCAGTGGTTTCTAGTTTTCAGGATATATAGTTTCTTTTTAATTTAAAAAATAATTATGCATATACTTATCCTTCTCATAAAAGTAGAGTGTTTTATTGGCCCAGATTAAACACATGTCTCTCTTTTAGAGCTTTGCTTAGACTAAAAGATGTACCATTTTTGACATTATCTATATGAGATCTTTGGGAATTTGTTACACCACGGCCACCATAAATTTAGAGGTTTTTTTTCCTCTACAGTTCTTTCACACCTTTTTCTACTGTAAGAAACTTGTATTTAATGTGTCTTTAACTCATGAAGCCTTTCTTGAAGGTAGTACCTTAACAGCTAGGTTTAAATTATCAGGGTTACTTTTATGGTGAAAAATAATAATTTTTACATTTATTGTTTATATGGTGCTTTCATTCTCAGTTCAGAAGATGTTTTTTATGCATGCCAAACACTGTGCTTATGTTTGTTGCTGAGTTACAGGTGAATAACATGGTCCTTACCCTCAAGAAACATACTGTCTAATGTTATATCTTTTAATTAACTACTGACAGAGGAACTCTTTCAGTTATTAAATAACATTGGGCTACTCTTTGTTTACTTATGAAGTGAAGTCGCTCAGTCATGTCTGACTCTGCGACCTCATGGACTGTAGCCTACCAGGCCCCTCTGTCCATGGGATTTTCCAAGCAATAGTACTGGAGTGGATTGCCATTTCCTTCTCCAGGGGATTTTCCCAACCCAGGGATCAAACTCGGGTCTCCCGCATTCTAGACAGACGCTTTACCGTCTGAGCCACCAGGGAAAGATCATGTTAACTGAAGAACCATGTAACATGGTAGCAGTGAGCAACAATAAAGGCTATGAACCACCATTTAATACCTTCTCCTCAGTGACCTATGTAGCTTAGACTTGAAAGTGAAAGTGTTAGTCACTCTCTTTGAGACCCCCTGGACTGTAGCCTGCTGGGCTTCTCTGTCCATGGAATTCTCTAGGCAAGAATATTGGAGTGGGTTGCCATTCCCTTCTCCAGAGGGCTCTTCCTGACTCAAGGATGTAACCTGGGTCTCCTGCATTGCAGGTGGATTCTTTACCGTCTGAGTGACCAGGGAAGCCCCACCTCAGAGTTATGCTGTTGCAATTCTTAATAACCCACGTAATCTGGAGAGAGTCCTATCAAAGTATGACCAGTCCCTCTCGTTACCTCTGTGAGGCACATCTGTTCATTACTGATACTCAGAATGACTCACAGGAGAGATGACACTTTCTCCTTTGGCACCAGTCGTGGTTTATGTTTACCCGAGGAGAAAAAAGCAGCACCCTATTTACGTTAAATTCAAGCATCATAAAGTGTTGCCGTCCCAAATTCCAAAGATTTCCCACTGTGGATGCCACTCTGAGAATGTTTTATTGATTGAGCTAGGTCTCATTCAGCCTAAAAGCATTACTCAGGCTCTCATTCTCAGTGGTAGATTTTTTCTTCAAAATTCTCGTTTCATATAGTACATAAAAATGTCTTTTCTGAAATCTAGTCACATGGAAGATTTATTTTATTACTAGATTTATTGAGGTATAATTTAAATACCATGAATATCCACTCCTTTTAAATTCATTTCAGTGACTTTTAGTATACTCACAGCATTGTGTAAGTATCACCACCATGTTATTTTAGAACATTTCCGTCACCCCCAAAAGAAATCTCATGCCCATTTAGCCACTCTCCATTCTCTGGCAACCACTAACATACTTTCTGTCTCTATAAATTTGCCTTTTCTGCATATTTTATATAAATGGAATCATATATATATTCTTTTGTGTCTGACTTATTTCACTAAGCATAATGTACTTGAAATTCACCTATGGTTTTTTGAAGATTTCTTTAGGGCTGTTAATTATTAATGAAAAAATTCTCATACCCTGAGTGCTTATGTCACCTTCTGTAATTTTCACCTTATTTCAAATTATACCTAATTCTAATGAAATATATAATTAATTATCTTTCAGTAAATACATTAGGAAAACATATGAGATGTAAAGCATAATTTCTCAATTTGAAGAAATATATTTCACATTTCTGTCTACATTTTATGGGTTTTTTTTATATTTCCATTGCTAAATTTTAACTTTTTCTGATACATTCTAAATGAACATCTACTAGCTTATCTCACTAAATAAAATTTGAGACCTAGATATCATTTCTATTTCAATATATAAAAGCCCAAAGCAAGTATATTCAGCATGATGTGATAGGAAAATCTGAAAAATGTCATTTGTATAAGCCTAGGTTACCTAATCTGGAGAAGGCAATGGCACCCCACTCCAGTACTCTTGCCTGGAAAATCCCATGGACAGAGGAGCCTGGTAGGCTGTAGTCCATGGGGTCGCGAAGAATCGGACATGACTGAGCGACTTCACTTTCACTTTTCACTTTCATGCATTGGAGGAGGAAATGGCAACCCAGTCCAGTGTTCTTGCCTGAAGAATCCCAGGGATGGCGGGGCCTGGTGGGCTGCCGTCTATGGGGTCGCACAGAGTCAGACACGACTGAAGTGACTTAGCAGCAGCAGGTTACCTAATCAGTCAGAGAAGCAGAAAGGTAACATTAAAGCATAAAAAATGTCAGAATTTTCTGTTTCATCTCCTGAGCAATGATCTTCCTGCCCCCAGACTCTAGCAGTAATTCTGCCCCCCAACGCCTGCCCCCCAAAATAAGTGAACTAAAATCTATAATCAGTATGTTTCATATCAGAGCTTGATATCTCTTATGTAAGCCTGTGCACCTAACAGAGAACAGTAAAGAACAGAAGTCCAAAGGAACGTGATAGGAATAATAACATTTATTGAATTTTTGCTATGCACAAGATGCTACATTTGGTTTACTATACCTAATCCAAGTCAGTGAGTATTATTATTTCCATTTTAAGACAAAAAAAGCTATGTCTTAGAGAGAATCTGTACCACTGAGCCAGTATGTGGCAGAGCTGAAACTCAAACGCAGTTCTACTTGACTCCAAAGCCTCGTGTCTTTAACTGTGATAGGATTCCCCACGTGAGTCCCGGTTATGCAGCATACTCTTGGAGCTTTTTTGACTCTTTACTTAGAGGTGTTGAACTGGCATCACTCCTACCTCCTCATTCCATCAACCATTTTCATCCATATATCCAGCAAAGATATTTCATTAAGCTTTGGCTTGGAGGATGCAAAAGTTAGGAAATGCTGATTGTTTGTTTGTTATGGTTAATTTAAGAAATAACTGTCCCATGACATTATTTATAAATCTCTAACTTCCACATATTTCTAATATAAAGCATGCTAAGTACACAGGATCACACCAGATGCACTTTTGTATTTCTTTTACTTTAGAATTTATTTGAATAACTAACTGACTTTGCTTCTTAGTAATTAATATGGACTCTACTTTTCCCACAGTAGATACAGCAGCTTCTAACGGATGGAAGATTGCTGCTGGAAGAAAAATCTTTTCGTCATAAAAAATAGATATTTCATCAGTCTTCATTTTTCTGCCTTTGGTACATGACAAGAGAGTTTCTTAAAAATCTACAAAATACGAAAAGAATTTTGTTTTCTTAGACTTCATGATCTGGATACATTGCATTTCCTATAACAGATCTCAAAGGATTACATTTTTGGCCCAAAAAAGGAGAGAGATGATAAAGGGTCTTTTTCCACCTTTTTTTTCTGCTGTAAAATCACATACTAATCTTAAAAATAAGTCAGCAGAAAAACAATTCAGAGTGAAGACAGGCATCAATACTGGGCTGAATCCAAATTTGGCCTGGAAAAGATATGAATATGTTTATTATAGCGGATGCTTCCAGTACAGCAGAATTTTAGAATGGCCAGAAAAATAGTATCTTGCTTTTACTTCCTCTACCTTCTTCTTTTCTTTAGGACAGTATAGCATTCCTTCCTCCTCCTGCCTCTCAACACAATCTCTTCTTGCTTTTCTTACTCCTTCTTTCCAGTTTTACACAGCTGCTCCTTTCTCCTGGTCCTCCTGAAAAGCCTCTATAATTTTATAACCAGTTTGGAATTACTGTTTTTTATTGTTGTTATTGTTTAGTCACTTTAAGTCGTGTCCGACTCTTTTTCAACCCCATGGACTGTAGTCTGCCAAGCTCCTCTGTCTGTGGGATTTTCCAGGCAAGAATACTATTGTGGGTTGCCATTCCTTCTCCAGAGGATCTTCCTGACCCAGGGATCAAACCTTGGTCTCCTGCATTTTTTACCACTGAGCAGGCAGATTTTTTACCACTGAGCCACCAGGGAAGCCCCGTTTTTTTTATTAATACTAGTTTAATAGTCACAGTTTAATGATGCAAGGCAATTATAGAATAATTACTCAAAAGTTTGAGAGTGGATATTAATTATTAGTAATAATAATTAGATTAGTAAAATAAATTACAGTGTAGCTGTTCTAAAACAGGTATAAGTACTACATTAATTCCTGGTGCAGCAAGGAACACTACAAATGAATTATTGACATTTGTGCCTTGAAAGACAAATAGGCATTTGTCTCACACGTGGTGATGACGTGAGAAGTGGGTGGGCTGGGAAGACAAATATTACAGGCAGAGAAGATACCATGAATTGCTTATTGGGAATTATGGCTATAGAGGTGGAGGCACAAAGGCAAGGTAGTTGGTGGCTATTCTGTGAAGGGCTTTGTGTGCCATGTTAAGTAATTTGAATAATGTATAAATAATAGATTTTTTTTACTTCTATGCTCATAATTCTTTTAAAGGTTTAAACAAACTAATAGCAAAAACAAGATTTGAAGGAGCATAGTTACTTGTAAATATAAAGTTACTTTAACCACTTTGGTAGAAAATTTTATTTCAACAAAATCTCTGTCTATTTTATGTAAACCTCTGTCCTACAAATTGTGTGAGTTGCAAAAATGCGTAAGACTTTCTGCTATCCACTGATTATCTAGTAGGATACATAGGCATGAAATTGACTAGCACAAAGTAGACTAGAAAGAAACAAGGTGAACTGTTAGACTGAGTAGGAGTGTAACAAGGATTAAGGAGACTAACCTATTATTTATTTTTTAAAATCCTCTATAATCTCCCTTACATAATGACACCATGATTTGTGGGAATCTGTTTTCTCTTCCTCCCTTTCCCTCTGGGTTCAGGTTTTGCTATGTGTGAGTTTTGTCCCCTCCCTCACATGGGGGCCTTCTCCCTTAGGCTTTCTAATCAGTTTTCCATGCTTTCCAGGGCATAATTGTCCTTCTCTCCTAATTTCTTTCTTTTCAGAACCTCTTTCTGTTATTTCTTCTGCTTCATTCAGCCTTAGAGCATCCTTCGACATTAATATATGTGAAAGCTACACAAATCAAGACACTTTCATTAATGTTGTAGAGAAAGTTACTCACAAAGGATAATTTGTTACCAGTAATTAGCCTTCAACCTCAAGATTTATTACCAATATTCAGTCAAAACTGTTCACTCTAATCATTCACTAAGAAATATCCACCTTGGAGGAGGGACCTGCTGTTTCTTCCATTATTATTGTATAACAGAGTCGAGTTTGAAATACAAACTACCATTCAAAGTGGAGGTCCAACCAGATGCTTTGGAACAGAAAGATGGTCTGACTTTACTCTCTTTGTTTATGCATATGTATATGTATTGTTCTGGAATTTGATCCCTTGAATGAGTATCTGTTGTAGTAAGAGGTTAGGAGAACATGATATGAGTACAATTATTGTAAAGGGTATTCAGTGTACTAAGAAAAGATCAGAATCTTGGTTACATAAAATCCTCAGCTAAATGCCAGAAATTTTGCTTAAGTGCTTTGAGGGAACAGCCTAACTTTAAAAGGAGAGTTACAAATGCAGATTTAAAATATGTATGTGGAATGGATTAGACACTATTTATTTAAATATTCTTAAAAGATTCTATATAATGGTAGTGTATAATTACTTGTTTTTACTCAACTTAGTTTCCTGGCTAATAGTGGTTGATTTATTTGTTTAATTTGGCTCACACCAAACTGAATATTACATGTAACCTCCTTATTTGTGTGTGATCTAGACCAAACTACAGAAATTGTCTGTGTATTTCCCCAGTGTCACTAGGGCCCAATTTAACTGAATGATAGATTAGGAATGATGATACCAGTAAGACCCTGTGTCTAACCTGTCTGTTGAATATGACAGGCATTAATGTTAATTTTATATCTATTATAGCTATTGGTTATTGAAAGAGAATAAGTAAAAGAATAATAAAAATCATAATTACTTTTATTGAGTACTTCTGACCTACCAGGAACTAAACTAAATGTTTTCTATATGTATAGGATCATAGTAACTATTATTATTCCCATTTTTTGAATATTATTATGCTATTTTAAAAAATTCTTTCTTAACAACACATGGTCAGACTTCTTGTCATCTAAACTTTGAGCTTGTCTGAAACTCAGGTATCTAGATTTTAGAAAACAAGGTGAAAGCTTATGAAATAATTTTTTTCTTTCATGGGTTTTCTAATACTTGATAGTTTTTATTTATTTACAGAATTCACTCTGAAATTTTTAAAATTTACCCACAAAGGGACCTCCCTGGCAGTCCACTGGTTAGGACTCCACACTTCCATTATAGTGGTCACAAGTTCGATCCCTGGTCAGGGGACTAAGATTCCACATGCTGCAGAGCAAAGCCCCCCAAATTATTTTTAATTTACCCACAAAGATATTTTCAGAGTCAAAAAAGTAATCTATATTCAAAGCCATTTAACTTGTTAAATCTCAGAAAAGATTTTTATTATTTCAATAATTTATTACTACTATGTATTATATGTATCATGTAATATGTAAGGGCTTCCCCAGTGACTCAGCAGTGAAGAATCCATCTACAATGCAGGAGACAAGAATTCAATCCCTGGGTCAAGAAGATCCCCTCAAGGAGGAAATGGCAACCCACTCCAGTATTCCTGCCTAAAAAATCCCATGGGCAGAGGAGCCTGGCAGGGTGGATCCAAAGGATCTTGGAGTCAGATTAGACTGAGCAACTGAACACACACACACAAACGTGATATGTTGTATTTTTATTGAAGTATAATTGATTTGCAATAGTGTGTTTCAGGTACACAGCAAAGTGATTTGGTTTTTATACATATATAAAATATATATTCTTTTTCAGATTCTTTTCCATTATAGGTTATTATAAGATGTTGAATATAGTTCCCTGTGCTATATAGCTTTACAGTAAATCCTTGTTGTTTATCCATTTTATTTATAGTAATGTGTATCTGTGAATCTCATACTCTTTAATTTATCCCTCTCCCATTCCCCTTTGGTAACCGTAAATTTGTTTTGTCTGTGGGCCTGTTTATATTTTCTAAGTAAGTTTATTTGTATTGTTTTTTAAATTCACATGACAATAATATATAATATTTATCTTTCTCTTCTTGACTTACTTCATTTAATGTGATAATCTCTAGGTCCATCCACGTTGCTGCAAATGGCAGTGTTTCCTTCTTTTTTATAACTCATACCCCATTGTATATACGTACCACATCTTTATCTGTTCATCTCTTGATGGACACTTAGTTGCTTCCATGTATTGGCTGTTACAAATAGTGCTGTTATAAACGTTAGAGTGAATTAGAGTTTTCTTCCTTTCTGGATATATACCCAGGAGTGGGATTACTGGATCATATGATAATGTGTTATATTATTAACATGTCCTGGGCTATCTTTTGTAGGGAATGATGAGATAATGGATGATGTGCAGCCACACAAATATTACAAAGACTGTAGAGCTGATTTCAGGAGAGGAATTGCATTCACCCTGACCCATCCATTGTTATATTCCAGATTCCCTTCATGATTAGTTCAGGTTATAAAATAAAATTTTCCTTGTGGAAAGCTAAACATTCTTCGTGAGATCAAATATTCACCTGCTTTTGTAAAACTACTTGCATTGACCAGCCGAGACTGAGATTTATAATTAAAAACACATTGATTTATACTTGATACGTTTTATGGGAAATTTTTTATTATGCTCACTTTAAAATAGAGATCAATTAAACCTTTATCTGATAGTATCTTGTTTAAACAGCTAATGAGTATGATAGTCTTATAGAAAGAGGAAGCCCTATGCCTCCTCTAAGGAACCCAGTGAGCAGCTCACCCATTGCCACCATGTCAGTTGCAAGGAAACCCTGCCTGGAAGAAACAAAGAGCTAGCATCTCAGTCCTGGCAAGCTACAGAGGAGAAATTCTATTTTGTTTCCCTCTGTTTGTTTCACTGACTGTTTTTGAAGGCGTGAGATTGTAGAATTGGACCTTGGGCTAGTTACTTCCACCTTCACTTCTGCTCCTGGGGAAATGGAAGGTGGCAATAAATACAGCACGGGTGTTTATCTGAAGACATTTAAGGAATTACAGCTAGAGGAGTGCAGCCCCTATTTACTTTTCTAAAGGGAATGGGTGGCAAGAGTTCTAACATTTTTCTGTATTTGGCCCTTGTATTATATACTTAGAGACAATCCAGCTGCATGTCTTTTCCACTGAGCACACTGCAATTTTAATTCATTTTCAGTAGATCACTTAAACAGTTGTTTATTGAATACCTACTATGTATACAGTGCTGCAGGCATGATGATGATGATGATGATGATGATGATAGCAGCAATAAAGTGTATTAAGTATTTCCTATGTGCCAAGCACTGTGGCTAAGCACTTTATGTACTTTATGTACATTAGAAGATCATAATCTTTACAACCTCCCCACAGTCTAGATGTTATTTTCTCCATTTTACATTTGAGGAAACTGAGTCTAGATAAATAACTTGTCAAGGTCGTACAACTAGTAAGTGGGAAAAGGTGGTATTCAAATCTAGGGACTTCCACTTTGACAATGTAGCATACTGAATGTTCTGAAACATCCCAGGCCAACACTCCCACCACCAGCATTAAAACACTTAACATGTAGGATAATATAAAATATCTTATTTAATGCATAACTCAGCACAGAAAAGTAAGGAGAATCTTCAAGGGTGAAAATGAAAAGGAAGCAGGAATCTAAGGTGATACACTGTTGCTGGGTAAAGCTGCAGCTAACCTGAAAGCATCTAGTTATACCCTGAACCTAGAACCTTTGGCATTGGGTGGGGAGACTGAAATCTATAGACGTACAGATTCTCTGAGAAGCCATGGCAGTCTCTTGCCTGGATATTACCCTCTTTTTGGTTTCCCTGCTTTCACCTTTGCCCCCTACATTCTGTTGTCAACACAGCTGCCAACATTACCATTTTAAAATGCACAGCAAGTGTGTCATCCCTCTGCTAATAACCCCCTTCCCCAACTGCTGCTTATCATACTCAGAGGCACTGTCTTAAATTAACTCTGTGGTTTTGTCCCTCAGTTCCCTGTTTTTACTTAAATGTCATCTTCTCAGTGAGGCCTATCCTGATAACCCTATTTAAAATTTTACCTATCCCTCTCTAGCACTCTTGCTTCCTCTTGTCTGTTCTTTAGTGGGTATGTGCACATCACGTATTTTTATTATTTATTTTCTCAGTCTGTCTACTAGGCTCCAGGAAAGCAGAAATTTTCACTGCTTCACTGGTCTGTCCCCATCTCCTAAATTGTGCCTGGTACACAATCAGTCCTTAATAAAAAAGGAAATTAATGAAAAGGAAAAACAAAAATACAGTACAGGGGATCAACAAATCCCAGAGTTGTTTTCTAAAATGAGTAGTAACTAGACTTAATACTCTAGTTTTATCTAACTCCAGAATCTGTCCCTTTAACCATCACATAGGACACATCTTCCAAAATACAACTTCCTTTCACCTTCACAAAGCTTACCACTATCTAGTGAGTGGACCCTGGAGTCAGATTGCTGCTGCTGCTGCTAAGTCGCTTCAGTCATGGCCGACTCTGTGTGACCCCATAGATGGCAGCCCATCAGGCTCCCCCGTCCCTGGGATTCAACCCAACACCAGAGTGGGTTGCCATTTCCTTCTCCAATGCATGAAAGTGAAAAGTGAAAGTGAAGTCGCTCAATCATGTCTGACTCTTAGTGACCTCATGGACTGCAGCCCACCAGGCTTCTCTGCCCATGGGATTTCCCAGGCAACAGTACTGGAGTAGGTTGCCATTGCCTTCTCCGGAGTCAGATTGACTGGGACTTAAGACCTGTGTGAGCTTAGGCATGTTATTTTACTTCTCTATGGTTGTTAACCATAATAAGGATGATAATAATATATACCTTATACGGTTATTATGAGCATTAAATGCTGTCAGTTCAGTTCAGTTGCTCAGTCGTGTCCAATTCTCTGGGACCCCATGAATCGCAGCACGCCAGGCCTCCCTGTCCATCACCATCTCCTGGAGTTCACTCAAACTCACGTCCATCAAGTTGGTGATGCCATCCAGCCATCTCATCCTCTGTTGTCCCCTTTTCCTCCTGCCCCCAATCCCTCCCAGCATCAGAGTGTTTTCCAATGAGTCAACTCTTCGCGTGAGGTGGCCAAAGTACTGGAGTTTCAGCTTTAGCATCATTCCTTCCAAAGAACACCCAGGGCTGATCTCCTTTAGAATGGACTGGTTGGATCTCCTTGCAGTCCAAGGGACTCTCAAGAGTCTTCTCCAGCACCACAGTTCAAAGCATCAATTCTTCGGCGCTCAGCTTTCTTCACAGTCCAACTCTCACATCCATACATGACCACAGGAAAAACCATAGCCTTGACTATACGGACATTTATTGGCAAAGTAATGTCTCTGCTTTTCAATATGCGATCTAGGTTGGTCATAACTTTCCTTCCAAGGAGTAAGCGTCTTTTAATTTCCTGGCTGCAGTAGGATATATAAAGTGTTTTACTGCCCAGCACGTGATAGGCCTTCAGTAAGTGTTAATGACTACTGCTGATTTTTTATTATGCCTTTTTCCTCCTCCTTTTCTTTGTGTCAAGCTTAGCTCAGTTCTGCCAAATGAGAGTAACAAATGCTGTGAAAGCCAGTCAGAAGTCCTATAGGTAGATACATTGATTGTCTAACATAAGAATCAGAACTCAAACTAACTGTCCAATAATTCTTACTGGCTTTTTGCTGAGTGTTGGTTTGTTGGTTGGTTGGTTTTATTTTCAGAATACTACAGATATATTTATTGCATTTTCTTAGCATAGAAAGCTCTGTGCCAAAGTTGTGCTGAGTTTTGAAAGCATTAATAGACAAATGATATGAGGAAGAGGGGAATTGTAGAAGAATAGAAGACGTGGTCTGTGTATTGCTCTTGGATTAAGAGAACTTGGTGATAACCCTCCAGGGGCCCTATAAAAACAACTCTCCCCCCAGTACACACATACAGTATACACACCACTCTACTTATCAGGCTGTACACTCCCTACTGAAAGGTCACGTGCTGATTACTTGAACTGAAAACATACAAAATATCTGACCAACTCTCCAATGATATCATGGCAAATATATGGATTTAGGGGTAGACTGTCACTAAACATTGACACATTGGAGTGGAAGGAATCTAAAAGTTTTAGTCAGGCCTGCTATCTATTCTTCCTGTCCTTTCTGGCAAGATTGCAAACTCAAATGTTTAAAGAAATCAGACTGGTAATGTAAATGATTGAAACGGAAATGTGCAGAACTGCAGAATGCTTGTTCCATGTTAAGACAACATCTTCTGTTTAGTTCCAGTCTTGTTGTCAGGTAGAAATATGGGCACAGTGTTGCTGGGTCTTGCACTTTTCAAAGTAAGACAGAAATCAAGGTTGGGGGGCATTGGGGAGGTTGGTTTGGTTGTTTTAATTTTATTGACGTATAGTTGATTTACAGCGTTGTGTTAATTCTGCTATACAGCAAAGTGACTCAGTTTTATATACATACACACATATATATATATTCTTTTTCATACTCTTTTCCATTACAGGTTATCATAGCATATTGTATGTAGTTCCCTGTACTATACATTCAGGCTTCCCTGGTGGCTCAGTGGTAAAGGATATACTTTGCTAATGCAGGAGACAAAGGTTCAAGTGCTTAGGTCAGGAAGATCCACTGGAGAAGGAAATGGCAACCCACTCCAGTACTCTTACCTGGGAAATCCCATGGATGGAGGAGCCTAGTAGGCTGCAGTCCATGGGGTCGCTAAGAATTGGACACAACTGAAGCAGTTTAGCAGCAGCAGCACTCAGTATTCTTGCCTGGGAAATCCCACGGACAGAGGAGCATGGCAGGCTACAGTCCATGGGTGGCAAAGAGTCAGACACGACTTAGCAACTGAACAATAAGCTCTATATAGTAGGGCCTTGTTCATCCGTCTGAGCTTGCGTCTGCTAATCCCACTCACTCACTCTTCCCCTCCGCCACCCCACCTTCCCCTTACCAACCTGAAGTCTGTTCTCTGTGTGAGTCTGTCTTGTAGATATGCTCATTTGTGTCTATTTTAAATTCCATATATAAATGATATTATATGGTTTTTGTCTTTCTGACTCACTTCCACTTAGTATGATAATCCTTAGATCTGTCCATTTGCTGCAAATTAAAAAAAATTTTCCTAATTATTAATAATAAAATCCAAAATAAAGTAACTGCAAGATGCTAGATTGTAGCCTTTACTAGAGAACCTCTATGTGGATCTGGTAGATAACAATGAGAAATGCAAATTTTAACCTGAAAGAAAGGTTTGACTGAAGGTATAAATTTGAGAGGCTTCTAAAGAGAGATGATTACTAAATGCTATTGGGAGGAAAGAGAAAATAATACAAGTCAGAAACTTGAGGGAAATTTCTATGGAATGAGAAAGGAAGAAAAACCAAAGAATGAAGCAGAACAAGAGAGTCATAAATAGGAGATCAAGAGAACTTGCAAAATTCCTGCTTTTGAATAGAAGTTAAAAGAAGAAAGGAAGTTGCTAATTTGACCAGTCTTTCAGTGCCTTTAAAAATCAACTAATCATTATTTAAAAACAAAACCTGTGAAAGTAGAAATGTAATTGTGAGCTGTAGCTAAACTGAAGCTAATCTAATAACTCCAGAAAGAATGAAGTGATGGAGCCAAAAACAATACCCAGTTGTGGATGTGACTGGTGATAGAAGCAAGGTCCGATACTGTAAAGAGCAATATTGCATAGGAACCTGGAATGTTAGGTCCATGAATCAAGGCAAATTGGAAGTGGTCAAACAGGAGATGGCAAGAGTGAACGTCGACATTCTAGGAATCAGCGAACTAAAATGGACTGGAATGGGTGAATTTAACTCAGATGACCATTATATCTACTACTGTGGGCAGGAATCCCTGAGAAGAAATGGAGTAGCCATCATGGTCAACAAAAGAGTCCGAAATGCAGTACTTGGATGCAATCTCAAAAACAACAGAATGATCTCTGTTCGTTTCCAAGGCAAACCATTCAATACCACAGTAATCCAAGCCTATGCCCCAACCAGTAATGCTGAACAAGCTCAAAGGTTCTATGAAGACCTACAAGACCTTTTAGAACTAACACCCAAAAAAGATGTCCTTTTCATTATAGGGGACTGGAATGCAAAAGTAGGAAGTCAAGAAGCACCTGGAATAACATGCAAGTTTGGCCTTGGTGTACGGAATGAAGTAGGGCAAAAGCTAATAGAGTCCTGTCAAGAGAACGCACTGGTCATAGCAAACAGCCTCTTCCAACAACACAAGAGAAGACTCTACACATGGACATCACCAGATGGTCAACAGCGAAGTCAGATTGATTGTATTCTTTGCAGCCAAAGATGGAGAAGCTCTATACAGTCAGCAAAAACAAGATCAGGAGCTGACTCTGGTTCAGATCATGAACTCCTTATTGCAAAATTCAGACTTAAATTGAAGAAAGTAGGGAAAACCACTAGACCATTCAGGTATGACCTAAATCAAATCCCTTATGATTATACAGTGGAAGTGAGAAATAGATTTAAGGGACTAGAGCTGATAGACAGAGTGCCTGATGAACTATGACAGAGGTTTGTGACATTGTACAGGAGACAGGGATCAAGACCATCCCCATGGAAAAGAAATGCAAAAAAGCAAAATGGCTGTCTGGGGAGGCCTTACAAATAGCTATGAAAAGAAGAGAAGTGAAAACCAAAGGAGAAAAGGAAAAATATAAGCATCTGACTGCAGAATTCCAAAGAATAGCAAGGAGAGATAAGAAAGCCTTCCTCAGCGATCGATGCAAAGAATTAGAGGAAAACAACAGAATGGGAAAGACTAGAGATCTCTTCAAGAAAATTAGAGATACCAAGGGAACATTTCATGCAAAGATAGGCTCGATAAAGGACAGAAATGATATGGACCTAACAGAAGCAGAAGAGATTAAGAAGAGGTGGCAAGATTACACAGGGAAACTGTACGAAAAAGAGCTTCACGACCCAGTTAATCACGATGGTGTGATCATTACCTAGAGCCAGACATCCTGAAATATGAAGTCAAGTGGACCTTAGGAAGCATCACTATGAACAAAGTTAGTGGAGGTGATGGAATTCCAGTGGAGCTATTTCAAATCCTGAAAGATGATGCTGTGAAAGTGCTGTACTCAATATGCCAGCACATTTGGAAAACTCAGCAGTGGCCACAGGACTGGAAAAGGTCAGTTTTCATTCCTGTCTCAAAGAAAAGCAATGCCAAAGAATGCTTGAACTACCTCACAATTGCACTCATCTCACACGCTAGTAAAGTAATGCTCAAAATTCTCCAAGCCAGGCTTCAGCAATACGTGAACCGTGAACTTCCAGATGTTCAAGCTGGTTTTAGAAAAGGCAGAGGAACCAGAGATCAAATTGCCAACATCCGCTGGATCATCGAAAAAGCAAGAGAGTTCCAGAAAAACATCTATTTCTGCTTTATTGACAAGCCAAAGCCTTTGACTGTGTGGATCACAATAAACTGTGGAAAATTCTTCAAGAGATGGAAATACCAGACCACCTGACCTGCCTCTTGAGAAACCTGTGTGCAGGTCAGGAAGCAAGAGTTAGAATTGGACATGGAACAACAGACTGGTTCCAAATAGGAAAAGGAGTACGTCAAGGCTGCATATTGTCACCCTGCTTATTTAACTTACATGCAGAATACATGCGAAATGCTGGGCTGGAAGAAGCACAACCTGGAATCAGGATTGCCAGGAGAAATATCAATAACCTCAGATATGCAGATGACACCACCCTTATGGCAAAAAGTAAAGAGGAACTAAAAGCCTCTTGATGAAGGTGAAAGAGGAGAGTGAAAGAGTTGGCTTAAAGCTCAACATTCAAAAAACTAAGATCATGGCATCTGGTCCCATCACTTCATGGGAAATAGATGCGGAAACAGTGTCAGACTTT
>NW_011495061.1:6563036-6565133 GCF_000754665.1 Bison bison bison | reverse complement strand
TGGGGGCTCCAAAATTACTGCAGATGGTGACTGCAGCCATGAAATTAAAAGACGCTTACTCCTTGGAAGTAAAGTTATGACCAACCTAGATAGCATATTCAAAAGCAGAGACATTACTTTGCCAACAAAGGTCCTTCTCGTCAAGGCTATGGTTTTTCCAGTGGTCATGTATGGATGTGAGAGTTGGACTGTGAAGAGCTGAGCACCGAAGAATTGATGCTTTTGAACTGTGGTGTTGGAGAAGACTCTTGAGAGTCCTTTGGACTTCAAGGAGAGCCAACCAGTCCATTCTAAAGGAGATCAGCCCTGGGATTTCTTTGGAAGGAATGATGCTAAAGCTGAAATTCCAGTACTTTGGCCACCTCATGCGAAGAGTTGACTCATTGGAAAAGACCCTAATGCTGGGAGGGATTGGGGGCAAGAGAAGGGGACAACAGAGGATGAGATGGCTGGATGGCATCACCAACTCGATGGACATGAGTCTGAGTGAACTCCAGGAGTTGGTGATGGACAGGGAGGCCTGGCGTGCTGCGATTCATGGGGTCACAAAGAGTTGAACACGACTGAACTGAACTGAAGCTACACTCTAACTTATTCTACTCTGTAGCATGGAATTTGATATATTCTGTTGGCCCCTCCAAGTACATTTGAAGGGAGGAGGTGTCCCATCTGCTGAAAGTCATACTGGAAGATGCAACAGGGCAGCAGAATCTAAGTCTGGTTCTGCCTGAGCCTTAGTATACCTGATACCCTAGCTCCTGTTGCAGGATTCAAAGGCAGGCAAATAATTCCTGACACACAGATTTAAAAGTAGAAGTTTTAATGTAATCAAAACCTAAAAATTTGTTTGAAAGTTTTCATCCCCTAGAGAAAATGGACTTCTCCCAAAATTATATCTCTTCTTACTCTGTTATTACCATGTATAGAATGCAGTATAAAATGTATATAGGCTTCCATGGTGGTTCAGTGGTAAAGACTCTGCCTGCCAATGCGAGAGACATGGATCGAACAATCCCTGATCCAGCAATATCCCACATGCCTCAGGCCAACTAAGCCCATGTGCCACAACTACTGAAGCCTGCTGAGCCCATGTGCCACAACTGTTGAAACCTAGGTACCCTAGAGCCTGTGCTCCGCAGCAAGAGAAGCCACTGCAATGAGAAACAGCTAGAGAGTAGCCCCCGCTTGGCGCAACTAGAGAAAGCCTGTGCAGCAATAAAGACCCAGCACAGCCAAAATAAATAAATTATTACATTAAAAAAAAAGTTTATATCCCCCAAATTGAGAAGTGTGCTATCCAGGCTCAATGAACTTGGTGGGGAGGAGCTGGGAATGGGAAGTGAGTGTAAAGACATAATTGTGAATTAATATAGGGCTGAACTAGACAGGATATTCATGGGCAGCATGAGGACTGGAAGAAAACATTATATAGATTTTATATCATTTAAAGAATATTTCACTTTTTAAAATAATGCAGTTAAAAGTGCATGAACTACTTTGGAGTGTTGACATCATATATAGTTCAGTTCAGTTCAGTCGCTCAGTCGTGTCCGACTCTTTGCGACCCCATGAATTGCAGCACTCCAGGCCTCTCTGTTCGTCACCAACTCCCGGAGTTCACTCAGACTCATGTCCATCAAGTCAGTGATGCCATCCAGCCATCTCATCCTCTGTCATCCCCTTCTCCTGCCCCCAATCCCTCCCAGCATCAGAGTCTTTTCCAATGAGTCAACTCTTCGCATGAGATAGCCAAAGTACTGGAGTTTCAGCTTTAGCATCATTCCTTCCAAAGAAATCCCAGGGCTGATCTCCTTCAGACTGGACTGGTTGGATCTTGCAGTCCAAGGGACTCTCAAGAGTCTTCTCCAACACCACAGTTCAAAAGCATCAATTCTTCGGTGCTCAGCTTTCTTCACAGTCCAACTCTCACATCCATATGTGACTACTGGAAAAACCATAGCCTTGACTAGACGGACTTTTGTTGGCAAAGTAATGTCTCTGCTTTTGAATATGCTATCTAGGTTGGTCATAACTTTACTTCCAAGGAGTAAGCATCTTTTAATTTCATGGCTGCAGTCACCATCTGCAGTGATTTTG
>NW_011495061.1:6562785-6562936 GCF_000754665.1 Bison bison bison | reverse complement strand
TTAGTTTTCTGAATATGGAGGTTTAAGCCAACTGTTTCACTCTCCACTTTCACTTTCATCAAGAGGCTTTTGAGTTCCTCTTCACTTTCTGCCATAAGGGTGGTGTCATTTGCATATCTGAGGTTATTGGTATTTCTCCCGGCAATCTTGA
>NW_011495061.1:6536454-6562685 GCF_000754665.1 Bison bison bison | reverse complement strand
GTGACAATATACAGCCTTGACGTACTCCTTTTCCTATTTGGAACCAGTCTGTTGTTCCATGTCCAATTCTAACTGTTGCTTCCTGACCTGCATATAGGTTTCTCAAGAGGCAGGTCAGGTGGTCTGGTATTTCCATCTCTTGAAGAATTTTCCACAGTTTATTGTGATCCACACAGTCAAAGGCTTTGGCTTGTCAATAAAGCAGAAATAGATGTTTTTCTGGAACTCTCTTGCTTTTTCGATGATCCAGCGGATGTTGGCAATTTGATCTCTGGTTCCTCTGCCTTTTCTAAAACCAGCTTGAACATCTGGAAGTTCACGGTTCACGTATTGCTGAAGCTTGTATAGCAACAGGAAGTAATTACAATATTTCAATATCTAGGTCTCAAAAGCCCTGGTTTATATATTGACCACCTCAGGGTATTTCCATGAAATGTTTGGAATATGTTTACATGATTGAATACATTACTTATTTTGTTAGGTTTTCTTTTACTATTACCAAAAATAATTGGAGCACAGTGGTTAATTAATTTACCTCAAAAGGACACATGGGAGAGCCTAAGAGGAAAGTCAGGAACTGAACACAGGCGGCAGTGCCTCTCATAGGCCTTGGGACTCTCTAGGCCAGGATTCTTAAGAGCGTGTGTATTTCGCAAACCCAAAGCTCTGCAACAAACACTTGTCCTCATTTCAGTTCTACTCCAGGAAAAGTGAGATCTACAATCTTGGGATAAGGAACAAGTGTGCCACAAAAGCTATAAGATGAAAATGCTAATAGGATTGGAGCGTTAGCTTTCTACTTAGAAGAGCAGCGAGAAGGCTAAGGCAATATAGCAGAAATACCTAACCCCTGCCCACTTCCCTTTTGTTTCTTTTGTGTGCATTGAATTACATTTAAGATTTCCTTTGAAGGAAAGCTAAAAGTACATCTTTTAAAAGGCTTTGAAACCCATCCCTATCTTTAAATGGTCCAGAACATTTCACCAAAATTTTGTTGAATTGATTAATCAGCATTTAGTATAAGAGCCCAAGTCCCCTGATTCCCAAGCATTTATTTCTCTAAATGAGCTCTAATCCTTTTCCTGGATCTAGGACTGTCAACCCTGCTGCACATTAGAATCACCGGGAGTGCTTTTGAAGACAATAAACAAAACTCCTATCAAAGTTGAAACCAAAGTCTCTGGAGCTGAAACCTGGACACAGGTGTCTTAACAGTTCCACAGTTGAACTGAGAGGTCTTTAAAGGTCCTAAAACCCTGAGAATCTGTCATTAACTCAGTGAAAATACTGGTGATGTCTAATATAACTTAATAACATACTTTACAAGTAGGCAGTGGTTGTAAAGACATTATTCCTCCATGCCAAGGGGAAAAAATCTGAGATTTTAGTGTCCAAAAAATAGCTTCAAAGCCTTTTTTCAGATCTGTATGTTTAAAATTCTAAGAAAAAAGTTAATGAAAAATGAAGAACACCTATTTTAATTCATTGCACCTACTGAATCAAATCACAAAGTATTTATTCAGCTCTTTCTTTGTGTTCAGAATCCTTTGGTAGGCTAAGTGAGGAGCCTCAACATAGAAGATCTGCCCTCTGTCTTTGGGGAGCTTGTGATATATTATTATTGAGCTGGGGGAAAAAAAGAGCTTTTGCAGTAGTAATATCTAATATTGTTTGAATACTTCCTGGGTACCAGATACTGCTTTAAGCATCTTCCATATACCATGCCATTTATTTCAATTCTCAACATCCTAACCTTGAAAGACTATGAGATTTAAAACCCTACTTACTTGTTGATTTATCAGATGAGGAAAATAAAGCACAGAAAAAATAAGTAATTTACTCAAAATTATTTAAACTCAGATAGTCTGAGTTAGCGTGGAGAAATATCAATAACCTCAGATATGCAGATGACACCACTCTTATGTAGATAGCAAAGAGGAATTAAAGAGCCTTTTGATGCAGGTGAAAGAGGAGAGTGAAAAAGCTGGCTTAAAACTCAACATTCAGAAACTAAAATCATGACATCTGGTCCCATCACTTCATGGCAAATAGACAGGGAAACAATGGAAACAGTGACAGACTTTTATTTTCTTGGGCTCCAAAATCACTGCAGATGGTGACTGCAGCCATGAAATTAAAAGATGCTTGCTCCTTGGAAGAAAAGCAGTGACAAACCTACACAGTGTATTAAAAAGCAGAGACATTACTTTGCCTACAAAGGTCCGTATAGTCAAAGCTATGTGTTTTCCAGTTGTCATGTACAGATGTGAGAGCTGGACAGTAAAAAAGGCTGAGCACCGAAGAATTGATGCCTTTGAACTGTGGTGTTGGAGAAGACTCGAGAGTCCCTTGGGCTGCAAGGAAATCAAACCAGTCAATCAACCCTGAATATTCACTGGAAGGACTGATGCTGAAGCTCCAATATTTTGGCCACCTGATGCAAAGAGCTGACTCATTTGAAAAGACGCTGATGCTGGGAAACATTGAGGGCAGGAGGAGAAGGAGATAACAGAGGATGAGATGGTTGAATGGCATCACCGACTCACTGGACATGAGTTTGAGCGAACTCCAGGAGATGATAAAGGACAGGGAGACCTGGCACGCTGCAGACCATGGGGTCACAAAGAGTTGGACACAACTGAGCAACTGAACAACAACAATTTTGAGTCCAGAACCCATTCTTCTAAACATGAGTCAATCTATAAAGTACTGAGAGATAATGAAATAGTTGTTTTTAAGCCACTATCTTTGGGGCTGTTATTTTTACACAGAAAATAGATAACAAAATTACTTGTACATAGTAGGTGCTTTGTGAGTGTTAGCTATTATTATCACGATCATCATCATTATGTAGCTTTTTAGTATCAAGTTTTGACATCCAGATATGATCAGTAAGGCGCTATCATAGGTGTTTGGGTGAGGGGACCAATATGAATTATAGTTTTTATTAATTTTGCAGTGGACTATGGCTTAAAAGAAATACTGATTAGTACAAGAGAAGGTATTTGCAAGAACTGTATTAGAAGTTTCATAAAAATAAAATACCATATTTGGAAGTGCTTTTCAATGGTCCCATGCTAAATTACTTCACATAATACAAATGTCTGCTAAAATTGTGCAATTGTGTACCTTCTGTGATTCAGGATAAAGTGTCACCATTAATAATTTTTTTATTCCTTGTGGTTACAATCAAAATTGTACTGGCTTCATCCTGCTACCTATGAATCTTGTAGGAAAGTTTCCATAGAATAACAATGAAGGTACTAATTCATAATTCTCAGAAGCTAACAAGTAATGAAGAGGGGTTTTTCTTCCCTCAAGCAAGCCTTAGAATGCTTTTTCTGAAATGTTCTCTGGCCTCCGTTTGCATTTTTAGTACCTCTCAAGTTAAGGAAACGTTTGTATTGAGCCAGAATTTTTGTCTATTTACTAAGTAATTCATTTCCCGATTGCATGTTTGATGACTTAACTATTATGTTATAAAGACCTGCGGTGTTATAAGAAAAGCTCTGGGTAAAAAACACATTTTGCTTTATTGTTTTTCTTACAAAACAAATTCATTTGTTTAATTGCGGGTTGAGGGTTGGAGCTGCAGACTGTACTTGGCCAAAACTGAAATCTGTGATCTTTTCCGTTCAAGAAAGTTAACTGAAGCTGACATGACTTCTGGGAAGTGCATTGCAGCTGACATCTGGGCATGCCCCATGCCAAAGTGTTATCGTGAGAAATTGGTCCACCAGGAGTGGAATTTGAATCTAGAAGGTTGAGTAAAAAAAGAAAAAGTTATCTGGACTGTATCACCTTTTTTGGAATGAACAAAATTAAAATTTTTACAGCATAATTCTTTCTCTAGTGGGATGCTGTGTCACAGTTGGCAGTTACGTGTTCTTCCTAACATGACTCTGCTCAGTCATGTCTGACTCTTTGCGGCCCCACGGACTGTAGCCTGCCAGGCTCCTCTGTCCATGGGATTTCCCAGGCAGGAATACTAGAGTGGGTAGCCATTTCCTCCTCCAGGGAGATGCATATAATTGCAAAGAATTATATGCATGACTCGAGGCTGTTTCATAGGGCTTCATCCCAGTGTTTTAAAACCTTGTGTGACAGTACATTTTAGAATTACCAACCAAGCCCCCTGCAGAGTGCTAAACATTATCTTTGGTACTCTGAAAAATGTTTGTGGTTATAGTATAATATATTCTTAGGTACCAAAACTGTGCAGAGAGCCTTCTATCCAAATGCAAATCTTATTTTGTGTAACCACTGCCTCAATTTATTTGTATATTTTATTTGCCATCCTGCTTTTCTTCTTGGTCTTGAAAAAAATGAGATTCTATGTCCATAGGAATGCTCACTGTGCTGAAAAAGGCAAAGGAGCTCTATATCTTTATGTTTATGATTGACATTTGTGTATCTTAGAATACCATCGACCCCAGATGGTTTTGTTTTCTGCGGGTGAGCACTTGTCAAAGGCAGTAAAAAGATAAAGGCATACGTCTCACAGGAGAGATGTAAATAAATTATCAGTATTTCCTATTCCTCCTTCTCCTTAAATCTTAAAATCATACTTATGTTATTTATGTGCTCAGTCGCTTAGTCGTGGCTGACTCCTTGCGACCCCATGGACTGTAGCCTGCCAGGCTCCTCTGTCCATGGAATTTTCCAGGCAAGAATACTGGAGTGGATTGCCATTTCCTTCTCCAGGGTCTTGTTACTTAAGCCATTGATAAAAGTGTTGAAAACAGCAGAACTTCCTAGCAGGCCACTTGACATTTCCTTTTTGGATAGTGTCAATCTACTTAGAAAATATGATGGGAAAGGTAATTTGGAATCTAATCAGAGAATCGCCTCAGATTTCACGTTAAGAAGTTTAGATTAATGTTATTCTTTAGTCACTAAGAACACGCAATAGCATGCTTTGGAACAGGGGAATTACCTGCTTGTGCTTCAGAAACCTAACAGCGGTGTAGGAGATGTTGAGAAGAACTGAGAGGTTGAGGAACAAAAGTCACTTAAGAGGCCAGTATAATAGACAAGTGTCAATGAGAGCACTTAGGGAGAGATCCACTGAGTGGATAGAAATTTATCTATAACATGGTTTGCTTTTAGCAAAGGTGACAAACCAAATGCCTCTGGAGGCCAAACAAACAAAAATGAGGCAAATGAGTTAAGCCCGCCAAAAGAAGAGAACTCTCTGCTGAGGGCAGCCCCTCCTCAGTCAGCTTCAGAGTTGTCACCACGCAGGAATGCAGGAATATCTTTACTGTGACTTTCAATTTTTCAAGAGAAGTTAGAAGTTTAGGTTTTCTGTAGAATCCTTTCATTTTTAAGTGTCGGCTTAATTTTTTCAAAGTCCTTGACAGCCAAAAAAAAGGAAAGTAAAACATCCGCAGCCAGATGCAGCTAATAGGAGGCTGGCTTTACAATCTGTAGCTTTAGCTTCTTCTGGTTGTGAATTCTTGAGTGCAATAAGGAAAAGGCCTAAGGATAGGAATTAGAAAACTTTTGGCTTCAGAAAAGAATGTATACAAAACTTATGACTCTGTTTGTGGATAATGAAAGCAAAGATTTTATTAGCAACTTGTCCCTAAAGAGCACTTTATACATAGATTATTTTTCTAGTTTAATTTTGCTTAGGTAGCACTGTTTCCTTCTTATTAGTCAGCATTGTTAGCATTTTTGAGTAATCATAGATTTGATAGAGACTTGTGCAGGAGCTGCTGAGTTACAGAAGTTATTACAGCAGAAAAGTAATTATGTGGTGCTATAAATACTTAACTCAGTGACTCAGCAAATTCCCTTTAAGTCCAAAGGGAAACATTTTGTACCCAACTCATGAGGTCTGTTTTCAATTTCTGCAGCTCTGCAGTTGTCCCTGTTTGTCACTGATAGATTTTTCAGTGATGAGAGAGGCATAAAGACAGAGACCACTTTCAGAGGGAGATTAAGTACTGGGGAAATGAAAGCAGGGGGAACCCTCAGTCATGGGAGTGCTTCAGTACTTATGGCAGGGGATTACCAGGAAGAAGTCGGAGAACCAGCTAGAATGAGAAATTAGTTTTGTTATACTCTTGGGTGACATTTCAGCTAATAAACTTAGAATGAAAATGGTAATGTTAGAAGCAAACCTCTTGAAAACATGTAATTAACTTTTTTAGAATTCAGCAAACATTCTGTATATCCCCAATACCCATATTTAAGATACTTTAACTAGGTATTCGAGTTGATTCCAATTGTGTGCTAGAGATGGTGTCTGCCATCAAAGGCTTTAAGAGAGAGACTGTATGTACAAAAAAAAAAAGTTTATTTGTTTAATTAATAGTTTAATACTTAGTTTTCAAAACCTAAAAAAAAGTTGACCTTTTAATTAATATCTGTTATCATCTCTTAATGATTATGTGAAGATAGGAACAATATAGGAACTCATTTCACATAATACAATGTCTTATAAACAGTAAGGCATTACTGTTTTAAAAAAAACCGTCTGTGTGAATAGAAAAATTCTTGGTATTAATAAGCAGACATAGAGGCTGGGAATTAGGGGTGCAGAGGTGGCTTTTGTGGTGTTCCTAAAAGTCTCTTTAAAAAAAAATGATCATAATACAAATACTAGGACTCTTTATTGCTATTACATTTTACCACATTGGCAACTAAAATCTGTCAGTATTTGTTCTAATATAATTCTGACAGGAGGTTTTTTTTTTTTCTTGAGAGGAGTTTTAACGTGGCATTTTAACACATTCTTGAACAAAAGTAGTCCTAGATATAAAAAATAGAATGAAACAACTGTAAGAGAAGTATAAACAGATTCTATGTAAGATAGTGTCTTAGTCTGCTCAGACTGCCATAATAAAATACCATAGAATGGGTGGTTTAAACAACAGAATTTTATTTTCTCACAATTTTGGAAGCTGGCAATCCAAGATCAGGGTTCTAGCTAATTTGGTTTCTGGTTAAGGACTCTCTTTCTGTCTTGAAGCCACCTCTTGCTCTGTCCTCAGGGCCTTACTTCATGGGGAGTCAAGGGGAGGGAAAGAACAAGAACTCTCTGGTATCTCTTCTTATAAGGGCACTAATTCTATCACATTAGGGCCCCACCATAACTTATAACTCATTTAACTTTGATTCAGTTCAGTCGCTCAGTCGTGTCTGACTCTTTGTGACCCCATAATTCCAGGATTATAGATTCTGGATTCCCTGTCCATCACCAACTCCTGGAGCTTGCTAAAACTCATGTCCGTTGAGTCAGTGAAGCCATCCAACCATGTCATCCTCTGTCGTCCCCTTCTCCTCCTGCCTTCAATCTTTCCCATAATCTGGGTCTTTTCTGATGAGTCAGTCCTTTGCATCAGGTGGCCAGAGTATTGGAACTTCAGCTTCAGCATCAGTCCTTCCAGTGAATATTCAGGACTAATCTCCTTTAGGATGGACTGGTTGGATCTCCTTGCAGTCCAAGGGACTCTCAAGAGTCTTCTCCAACACCACAGTTCAAAAGCATCAATTCTTCGGCACTCAGCTTTCCTTATAGTCCAACTCTCACATCCATACATGACTACTAGAAAAACCATAGCCTTGACTAGACGGACCTTTGTTGACAAAGTAATGTCTCTGCTTTTAAATATGCTGTCTAGGTTGGTCATAACTTTCCTTCCAAGGAGTAAGCACCTTTTAATTTCATGGCTGCAGTCACCATCTGCAGTGATTTTGGAGCCCAGGAAAATAAAGTCAACCACTGTTTCCACTGTTTCCCCATCTATTTCCCATGAAGTGATGGGACCAGATGCCATGATCTTTGTTTTTTGAATGTTGAGTTTTAAGCCAGGTTTTCATACTCCTCTTTCACTTTCATCAAGAGGCTCTTTAGTTCCTCTTTACTTTCTGCCATGAGGGTGGTGTCATCTCCACCCTCAATCTGAGGTTATTGATACTTCTCCCGGCAGGAGTGGGTAGCCTTTCCCTTCTCCAGGGGATCTTCCCAACCCAGGGATTGTACCCAGGTCTCCCGCATTGCAGGTGGATTCTTTACCAGCTGAGCCACAAGGGAAGCCCTAACCTTGTTTACTTCCTTCAAATACAGTCACACTGGGGAATTAGGGCTTTAACATATAAATTTTAGGTGGGCACAATTAGTCCTAACAGATGGAAAATTGAGATATAGTAACCAGGAAAGTCTTTTTGAAAGAGGCTTTATAGGCCTTTGTAGAATGAAGAGAATTTTAATCATTAGAGATTGGAAGAACAGATTCCAGGTGGAAGATTCAAATAACTTAACCAATGTCATAGCAGTGAGAAAGCAAAGAATATGTTCAGCACACAGAGCATTCAGCTCCTTCACTTGTAGGATGACATCTACAAAAGTGAATGGTATTCAGGAAGTCCAGAAAGAGAGGATGTGGCCAAATTATTTAGTATCTTACGAAACTTCCTTCTCTGGTTTTAGTGCTGCTCTAAATAGCTATGTGGCCTTGATCACGTCTCTTTACTTCTGTATCTGTTAGCATCCCCATATGTCAATGAAAAAATTAAACTATCTCTGAGGTTTCTTTCAACTTAAGGAGTCTATACTTCAAAAAAAAAAAAAAGCAATTTAACACATATTGTGTGTTTGTATGTGCCTGTGTACTTTCACATTTGTGCTCTCGCACCAGCAGATGTGCCCACTTCTGCAAGTGTTTGATGATAGGCATAAAAATCTACTGCCACTTATATGTTGAACTTGAACTCCTCCTACCTCCCCATGAATTAGAAACCTTTCTCTGCATATTCCAGGAACCCAGATGGACCTCCCAGAGAGAATTTACCAGGCAAATTAGAGAGATAATTGGTTTCCCCAGTCTTGTTCCATGCCTTTTTCCAACTTCATTGGCCCTCCTATTTTCTCTTGCTTCAAATTTCAAGTTCCCTCATGACTGCTTTTTCTACCCTGCTAAGGAAACTTAATCTCAAAGCCTTATTCATATTCACTGGTAGGCAGCTGGGTAAAAGTATCCCCAAACCTGCAGGAATATTTGCCTTTTAGAAGGAACTAGCCCTTCAACTGTGAGAATGATACATGAATAGTAAAATTCTAGGCATTAATAACGGACATAGAAGCTGGGAATTGGTACAGAGGTGGATTTGTGGTGTTCCTAAAAGTATCAAAACTGGGAAATGACCTTGAAGCTTGAAAACTGTCTCCAGTCCTTGAACAGTTTAGTATGACTTTACAGCTGTTTATTCTAAGTCCTGGACTGGTCTTAGCTATTTTTAGGCAGATAATTACTGCTATTCACTTGTATTTTAGAATTCTGGGTATAGTTATGGACTAACTAGTACAAACACTTTGATAACTTTGACCTGACCTATATGAGTCAGTAGATAATTCTTCTTCCTGGGAAATGGCTAAGTAGATCCAACAGTTTATTCATCATTTTAGAGGCCCAGTTTTAATAAATCTTTCATAAATAAAAGTCAATAGGACTAAAGTTGAAGAAGATCTGTTCTCTTAAAAAAATAATGACATATTTTTCTCTTCAAGAAATGTTTTTCCCCACTATATAGAGTCATCTAATAATAATGTTTTTCTTTTCAAAAATAGGCAGAAACACATCCAATCAAGAAGGTGTTATCTTTGTAATGAACTTAAACTGGGAGCTTAGGTGACTCATCTGAGAATATTGTATCAGTCAGAAACACTTCAAGGCTCAGCCCTAGCATTTTCTGCTCTGTGGCCTCCAATTTGCGTGGGCACCAACTTAGTGAATCATAGTGACTGTCCATCACTCATTCTCTGAAGACCACAGTTTCAAAATAAAACCCTTAGAAAACCGTTGCAGTTACTTCACCCACAATTGACTAGACCATGGATGCAACCTACAATTTGAATCTTTATTTGGTCATTGACAAGAGTCTTAAGTTTTTGAGTCAAAATTTCAATAAAATTCTGAAATTTAGGCCCCCAGATACTGGTTTTGTTGTTTGTAAGGATGCTTTCAAGACTTACTTTGCTTTTCATATTTCTAACAAAATAATTTAATTGTGTGTGTCAGTATGTGTCTGGAAAAGTTGAATAGATGGAAACTAAGGAAGGAAAAGATGTGCCTCAAAATTGTAATCTGATAGTACTGTGATTCCTGCTTTCATCTTTTAAAAAGTAGAAAACAGTATAAGGAAGAAGTTCATTTTTCTTAAGATTTTTTTAAAGTGATAAAATTCAAGTTAAAAATCACTTGAAATCAAGCCTTGCTAATGCTAATTGCTAATTGTTTTCCCTCTAGATTCTTTGTCATTGGAACCGTCTCTTAAGATAACGATAACATTACCCAAATTGAATCAGAGCATTTCAACTGTAAAGTTTAATCACATAAGGAAAGGAACATGCTTTTCCAGGAAATAGATCTTTGTCTTTTTTGTCCTGATGTAATAGTGAACTGTTACATGCAGGACATCTAGAGCCAGATGACCGCTGCCGGCTTTCTAGCCATGTGGCCTGTCCCGCTGCCTCGCAGGCCCCTAAAACTGCTTACTGTCCTCTGCCCAGGCAGGCGCTTGTATTTCCAGAGATGCCATGACTTGCCACACAGGCTCTTGGCAGTAGCACTATCACCGTGTTCAACCGTGCAACTGCTGTGCTAAATCCTTGAGCCCTGGCTGCTGCTTCTATTTTCTAATACATATTAAGTGCCAGGTACTATGCTAAGTGTTTAATATACTGAATCTTCCTACCTCCTTGGGGATAAATTGAAATGAAATTAGCACAGATGGTATACCATAATTTTAGTTTTGGTTACATAGTATACCTTCTGGATTACTAAAGCTGTGGTGAATGACAACTACCTTTCATGATTGTGAGCTAATTTTTTTCTTTTTTTATTGTGGTAAAACACACATACCGTGAAATTTGCCGTCTTTACTGCATTCAGATGTACAGTTCATTGGTATAAAACACATTCACATTGCTGTGTAACTGTCTCCTCAGCTATCCCCATAACTCTTTTTATCTTGTAAAACTGAAACTCTATACGTATTAAATAATAATTTCCCATTGACTTCTCCCCCATCTTCTTGTAACTACCATTACATTTTCAGTCTTTATGATTTTGACTAGTTCAGTTCAGTCGCTCAGTCGTGTCCGACTCTTTGCGACCCCATGAATCACAGCACGCCAGGCCTCCCTGTCCATCACCAACTCCCAGAGTTCACTCAAACTCATGTCCATTGAGTCGGTGATGCCATCCAGCCATCTCATCCTCTGTCGTCCCCTTCTCCTCCTGCCCCAAATCCCTCCCAGCATCCCTCATATAAGTGGGATCATACAGTACTTGTCTCTGTGACTGGCTTATTTTCACTTATCATGATGTCCTCAAGCTTCATCCATGTTATAGTATATTGTAGAATTTCCTTTTTAAGGCTGAATAATACTTCACTGTGTGTATATACCAGGTTTTGCTTATCTGTTCATCAGTCAAAGGACACTTAGGTTACTTTAACATTTTTTACTATTGTGAATACTGCTGCTATGAATATACCTACACAGATATGTTTTTAAGACTGCTTTTAGCTTTTTGAACTAGAATTGCTGGATAATATGATAATTTTATTTTTAATTTTTTGAAGAATTAACCATACTGTTCTCCACAGCAGTTATAACATTTTACATTCCCACCAACAGTGTATAAGGCTTCCCCTTTCTCTACATCCTCACCAGCACTTGTTACTTTCTGATTTTTTTTGAGAGTAGCCATCCTAGTGGGTGTTAGGTGGTAGCTCATGGCGGTTTTGATTTGCATTTCCCTAATAATTAGCACACATCTTTACATGTGCAATTGGCCGTTTATATATCTTCTTTGGAGAAACATCTGTTCTCAGCTTCCCTGGTGGTTCAGATGGTAAAGAATCTGCCTGCAATGCAGGAAACTCGGGTTTGATCCCGGGGTCGGGAAGATCCCCTAGAGGATGGAATGGCTATCCACTCCAGTATTCTTGCCTGGAGAATTCCATGGACAGAGGAGCCTGGGAGTCCATGAGGTTGCAAAGAGTTGGACTGACTCTTTTGATTTGCATTTCCTTAATAATTAGCACACATCTTTACATGCACATATTGGCCATTTATGTATCTTCTTTGGAGAAACATCTATTCTAGTGCTTTGCTCATTTTTATTTGAGTTGTTCTGTTGGTTTTGGGTTTCAGAAGTTCTGTATATGTTCTGGATGTTAGTCCTGTATCAGATGTATAATTTACAGACATTTTCTCTCATTGTGTGGGGTGCCTTTTTGCTCTGTGGATAGTGTCTTTTGATGCACAAAGTTTTTAATTTCATAAAGTCCAACTTGTCTTTTTTCTTTTGATACATGTGCCTTTAATGTCATATCTAAGAAATCAGTATCAAATCCAATGTCATAATATTTTTATACTACACTAATACAAATCTCTTTAGACCTATGTAGCGCACTATAAAACTTGCTATTTAGTGATTGCTTTAAGTCACTGAGAAGACTCCCCAAGCCCTAGAAAGAGTTTTCCTTTCATCTCTGATAAAGTGGAATCCAAGAATCATTAGTATCACCAAAGCTATTATTTTTGTTAGAAACAATATTCAGTTCTACTAGCGGAAGAATGAATTACTTTAGAATGTGCTGTTTGGGGTAAAAGTACAGTGTATTTTTCACTCCATCTCTGAAATCTGCCAAGCCAATGGGGCTTGGGCATTGGAACCAGTGATTGTCAGTGCCTCTTCCATCCTCTTGTTATACCATTGCACTGTTATGAATGTCACCTCTTTCACTCTAGATCAGTTTGCTTAGGACATGGCCTTGGAGACCTTGCTTGTGCTCCAGGAGATATTTTGAACATACTAGTGAAGAAAGAGAAAAAACAGTAATAGATCATCTACTCTGAGCAGTGTAAGTCAAGGGAATGGTCCCTTATAAATTAGATTTCAGCTAATGGGTATCTTTATAGAAATATATTCTAATGACACAAATTGCATAATAGATTGAGGCCACACCAACAGTTTTAATACCTAGCAAAACTTTACAATAACATGATTATTTTTTTCCTAATTAACCAAGGATTAAAACCTTAAGCATTTTGAGGAATTCCCTAGCAGTTCAGTGGTTAGGACTCTGCACTTTCACTGCCAAGGGCCCCAGGTTTAATCCCTGGTCAGGGAACTAAGATCCCACAAACCAAGTGATGTGGCAAAAAAAAAATCTTAAGTATTTCATTTCCAACCACAAAGTTGAAAATCTTTGCACTACTTCCAACCCAGGGGTCAAACCCGTGTCTCTTATGTCTCCTACACTGACAGTTGGGTTCTTTACCACTTAGCATCACCTGGGAAGCCAATCACATTTTAAAGTGTTTTCTAATGTAAAGCCTTTCGAAGTAATACATGTATATAAGTCAGAAATACAAAGGTTACATGGTTTCTAACAAAACAAAGGTCCCTTGCCTTACCTTCAAGATCTACCATGTTTATTTGTTCAGATGTTTCTTTTTGATATTTGGCTTAGAGTTTATAACATTCTTTTATTTCTATTCCTTAATTTTACAATATTAGACATTATATCAGTTGACTTGGAAGATGAAAATTTAGATGTCTTCATTTCACCACCATACCAAGTCTGATGCTATAGTGATTTCTAATCCTTTGTGTGTGGCCCGATTTTTTCCTTATGCTCCTTTATAGAATTCTCCTTTAAGGATTAAGTGTTTATAATTATACACCTTAATGTGGTTCTTTTTTCATTCAGTTTGCCAGATATGAGATGGTGCTTTCAATTTGAAAATCCATGTCCTTTGGTTTTCTTATTTATTTTATCATCTCAGTTTTTCCTGTTTTTCTTTCTAGAACCAACCTACTGGTTGGATACTAATGCCTAGACTAATACTCTATTTTTTCTCAATATTTATTATGAAATTTTTCAAACATAGAGAAAACATTTTTAATTTACAGTAGACATCCATAAAACTACCACCTAGAGTCTAGTACTAACATTTTCCTGTCCTTTCTGATGTCTGTCCGTCCATCAATCTACCTTATTTTTTATGTATTTCAAAGCAAATAGGCAACATGTAATTACAGTACTTTAAGATGCATAGCATTTTGTAGTGAGAATTGTAATTATAGTTTGTATTTTCTTCTTTTGAGGTAAAATTTACATACAATGAAATATTTAAAACTTATTTATACATGTACTAGGGTTTTTAATTGATTTTATTAAGGTATAACTGACACATAATAAACCATACATAGTTAAACTATACAATTTGATTTGATAAGTTTTAACAGATATATATACCTGCCGTGGAACCATCACCACAGTCAATACAGTGAACATATTCATTGCCCCAAAGGTTTCCTCGTGTTTCATTGTGATCTCTTCTCATCTGACCTTCATCCCCACCCCCAGGAAACTGCTGATCAACTTTCTATCACTACAGACTTTGCATGAAGTTAGCGTGTTCTGTAGTTATATATAAATGTAGTTATACAGTATATGATATTTTTGTCTGTCTTCAGCATAGATGAATCTCAAATTATTGTGCGATTCATCTGTGTTGTTGCAATGTATTCTTTTTTATTGCTGAGTAGTGTTCCATAAAAACAAAAAACAAAACAACACCCTACATTTAACCTGTTGCTGAACATTTGAGTTGTTTCTAAATATGAGCTATTACAAATAAAGCTACTATAAACAGTTGTATACAAATCTTTGTATAGACCTACATTTCATTTTATCTTGGATAAATACCTAAGAATAGAGTGGCTGGATCATATGATAGGTATATGTTTACCTTTTTAAGAAATGATCAAACTTTTTCCCAGAGTGCTACCATTCTATAGACCTCTCAGTAGTGACTGAGAATTCCAGTTCCTCCCATACTAATGTCATTGCTTTTAACTTTAGTCATTCTAATATATATCTTATGATATCTCATCATGATTTTTATTTACATTTTCCTAATGACTAATAATGTTGAGGGTCTTTTCATGTGCTTATTTGCTTTCTATATATCATCTTTGGTAAAGTATCTGTTCAGGTATTTTGCCCATCTTTTAGAACTGGATTGTTTGTTTTCTTATTCTTGAGTTTTGAGGATTTTTTACATATTCTTGATACAAGTCCTTAGCAAATATATGATTTGCAAATATTCTTAGAAATCTAATATTATTAGGTTTTACGTATAAGTCTGTGATTCCTTTTGAGTTAATATTTCTATATGGTACTAGATATGAGCAAAGATCCAATTGTTGTAACAACATTTGTTGCAAGATTACCCTTTCTCTGCTTGATTGACCCTCTATGTTCAAGGTTCCGCATCCTTGGATTCAGTCCATATAGATCATGTAGTGCTGTAGTACATATTGAGTAAAAAAAAAAATTCCACTTGTAAGTGCAGTTCAAACTTGTGTTGTTCAAGGGTTATGTATTATTCTTTTAATACATGCTAAATTTGGTTTGTTAGAATTTTGTTTAGAATTTTTACATCTCTGTATCGGTATAACACTGGCCTCATAGAATGAGTTGGAAATTTTTCCCTCCTCTTTGGTTATTTGGAAGAGTTTGTGGTAAAAGAGTTATTAGTTCTTCCTTAAATGTTTGGTAGAATTCCTGATAGAGCTGTATGTTAAATGTTTTCTTCATTGGAAAATTCTTTTACTGAAGTTTCGATTTCTGTGATGGATATGGGCCTATTCAGGTTATCTGCTTCCTCTTTTTTAAAAAAAGTATATGCTTATTTACTTAGTTTGACCAGGTCTTAGTTGCAACATGTGGGATCTAGTTCCCTGACCAGGGATCAAACCCAGGTTCTCTGCCCTGGGAGCACAGAGCCTTATCCACTGGACCAGCAGGGAAGTCTCCTACCTGTTTCCTCTTGATTGAGGTTTGGTACTTTGTATTTTTCAAGGAATCTGTTCATTTTGTCTAAGTTGTCAATAACATAAAGTTCTTCATAGTGTTTCTTTATTATCCTTTTAATTTCTGTAGAATTTCTAATGATGCTACTTATTCTTTAACTTTTTGTTTTGTATTGCAATATAGTTGATTGACAAACAATGTGATAGTTTCAGGTGAACAGTGAAGGGGTTCAGCCATACAGATACATGTATCCATTCTACCCCAAACTCCCCTCCCATCCAGGCAGTGCTACTCATTCTTGATAGTAGTAATTTTATCTTTTTTTTTCCTAATCAGTCTGACTAGAGATTTGTCAATGTTATTAATCTTACCAGAGAATCAGCTTTTGGTTTGATTGGTTTTCTTTATTGGTTTTCTGTTTTATGTTTCATTGATTACTGCTTTAATCTTTATTAATTCCCTTCTTCTATTTGTTTCGATCTTAATTTGTTTCTCATATAATCTAAGTGTAAGCTAAGGTCATTGATTTGAGACCATTCTTTTCCAATACAGACATTTATTGCTATAAAATCCCTCCCAAACTATTATTGCTTTAGTGGCATATCACAAATTCTGATATGTTGTGTTTTCATTTCGTGCAAAGTATTTTCTAATTTCCCCTTTTATTTCCTCTTTGATCGGTGAGTCATTTAGTTTTCTAGATACTTTTCTATTATTGGTTTCTAATTTAATTCCATTTTGGTCAGAGAATATAGTTTGTATAATCTGAATCCTTTAAGTATGTTATAACTTATTGCCAGAGAGATTTTCTTGATAAATGTTCTGTATTCACTTGACACGTGTGGTTATTTTGCTGTCATGCTGTCAGTCAAGTTAGTTGTTAATGTTATTCAAGTCTATTATATCCTTGCTGATTTTCTGCTTACACTTGTTAATTACTTAGAGATATTGAAATCTCCAACTATAATTGTGTATTTATTTCTCCTTGCATTTCTATCAGATTTCATTCTTATATTTTGAAGCTGTCTTACTTGTACATAAACACTTTGAGGTTTTATGTCTTCTTGATTAATTGGCCCTTTACCATCGTGAAATGACCTTCTTTCTCTGCGGTGGTGTTCTCTGCTTTGAAATCAGCGTGTATTAACAGAGCCACTCCAGCGTCCTTTGGACGCGTGTCAGTGTGCCACGTCTTCTTTCGCCCATTTTGTACGGTCAGCTTTTAGAGTGTTTTGACGTTTACCAAACGCTGGTGAGATGGAGTTTCCATGTGTCCTTGCCCGGTTTCTCTTAGCAGCCTTTTAAAAATGTTTTATTGAGATATAATTCACATGCCACAACAGTTCACTCATTCAGAGTATACATTTCGGTGGCTTAGTAAATTCCCTTTCACCACAATCCATTGTAAAACATTTATATTACTATGAAAAGAAACACCGTACCCATTAGCTGCCACTGCCCATTTCCCCCTATCCCCTGGGCCCTAGGCCACAGCAAACCTACTTTCCATCTCTGTGGATGTGCCTGTTCTGGATTTTCATATGAATGAAGCCATGAAATATGTAATCTTTCATAACTGGCTTCTTTCACTTAGCATAACATTTTTAAGTTTCATCCATGGTATAACATTATCAGTACCTCATATTTTTTTAATTGCTATGTATTACATTGTACACATATACCACATTTTATTCATCATTTGATATACACTGGGGTTGTTTCATTTGTAAATTGAGATATAATTCATGTACTATAAAAATTTGTTCTTTTAAAGTGTGAAAAGGGCTTTCCTTCTCTATGCAGTAAGGGGTTTCAACTTTATCTGATCTTCAGATTTGTTGCTGCTGCTACTGCTAAGTCGCTTCAATCGTGTCTGACTCTGTGCAACCCCATAGACGGCAGCCCACCAGGCTCTGCCGTCCCTGGGATTCTCCAGGCAAGAACACTGGAGTGGGTTGCCATGTCCTTCTCCAAATTTGTTATTTGTTATTAAATCCATTTTATGACTTCTAAAATCTTATTAACATCGTTTATCTGGTATTGTCTCCTCTCTCATTCTCTTTGTTCTTGTATATTTTTAACAGTTTTTTTTTCTTTGCTATTTCAGTGGAGTTCAGGGAACAAAAGAATATTCAATCTGCCATTTAATTTAAAAATCTCTTAAAAATTCTTTTTGAAGAAAGAAAAATTATTCAAAATTCTATTATCTTTACTTCATTTTCATTTTGCCTTTTTCCTCCTAGTTTTTATGTACTTACAGATGTAATCATAGCATAATTGGCTTGTTTTTTTGAAATATAAGCACTTCACTCATAAGCACATCATCATATTAACCACTTCAATTGTAGCATAATATTTTTTGTGTTAATAAGGTAGCATCATTTGCCTGACCTTTCTTCTCTATAGTTAAACATTAAAATTGTGGACTTTGGAAGGGGGGCGGGTATAGCTATTAAGGATAATGCTAAAATAAACATTTTTGTTGCGTTTTGGGCCATTTGCAAGTACACCTCGTGAGAACTGTGACTCACCAAATTCCTCCATTTCCTGTGCCAGAACTCACTCACGCCTTTCTTCTCTCGCTCCTTTGGTACATAGACCCCAGAGGAGATACCTGGATACAGATCTGCTAGTCTTTTTGCTGATTATATTCTCCCAGTTAGGCCCTTTATCCTCCTGGGTTACAGTGCTGTTACAAACCACATTATTAGATGCATCAGTCCACAAGATCCACAGGTCTAAGCATAGTTATAAATATGTTTTAAAATCTGCAGTTTCAAAAAATTTCAATAGGAAAAGAAAAATTAAACTGTTCATCTATAATAGCTTCTAAAGAAACAAGTCATTGTTTTTAAAACTGAAAAATGAAGAGATAAAATCATATATTTATCCTACTTTCTAATATAGACTATATGTTTGAGTCTCCAAATAGTTGATGAGGGGAAGTTTTTCTTTATATAAATATTCTAGCTAATAAGTGAGGAAGATTTATATGATCTAAAGAGAAGCTAGAGGGAAGTGCCAACAAATGTGCAAACTACCGTACAATTGTGCTCATTTCACACGCTAGTAAAACTATGCTCAAAGTCCTTCAAGCTAGGCTTCAGCAGTACATGAACCGAGAACTTCCAGATGTACAAGCTGGGTTTAGAAAAGGCAGAGAAACCAGAGATAAATTGCCAACATCCATTGGATCATAGAAAAAAAGCAAGAGAATTCCAGAAAAACAACTACTTCTGTTCATTGACTAAGCTAAAGCCTTTGTGTGGATAACAACGATCTGTGGCAAATTCTCAAAGCGATAGGAATACCAACCCATCTTACCTGTCTTCTGAGAAACCTGTATGCAGGTCAAAAAGCAACAGTCAGAACCAGACATGGAACAACTGACTGGTTCAAAATTGGGAAGGGAGTATGACAAGGCTGTATATTGTCACCCTGCTTATTTAACTTATAATGCAGAGTACATCATGCAGAATGCCAGGCTGGATGAATCACAAGCTGGAATCAAGATTGCCAGGAAAAATATCAGCAACTTCAGATAAGCAGATGATACCACTCTAACGGCAGAAAGCAAAGAGGAACTAAATAGCCTCTAGATGAGGGTGAAACAAGAGAGTGAAAAAGCTGGCTTGAAACTCACCATGAAAAAATTAAGATCATGGCGTCTGGTCCCATCACTTCATGTCAAACAGAAGGGGAAAAAGTTGAAGCAGTGGGAAATTTTTTTTGTTTTCTTAGGCTCCAAAATCACTGCAGATGGTGACTGGAGCCTTGAAATTAGAAGACTTGCTGCTTGGAAGGAAAGCTATAATAAACCTACATAGCATATTAAAAAGCAGAGACATTGACAAAAGACCATGCAGTCAAAGCTATGGTTTTTCCAGTAGTCATGTTCAGATGTGGCACTTGGACCAGAAAGAACACTGAGTGCTAAAGAACTGATGCTTTTGAACTGTTGTACTGGAGTAGACTTTTGAGAGTCCCTTGGACAGCAAGGAAATCAAACCACTCAATCCTAAAGGAAATCAACTCCAATGTTCATTGGAAGGACTGGTGCTGAAGCTGAAGCTCCTATCCCTTGGCCACCTAAGGTGAAAGGCTGACTCCTTGGAAAAGACCCTGAAGCTGGGGAAAATTGGAGGCAAAAGGAGAAGGGGGCAGCAAGAAGATGAGAGGGTTAGATAGCTTTACCTACTCTATAGACATGAATTTGAGCAAACTCCAGGAGATAATGAAGGACTGAGGAGCCTGGGATGCTGCAGTTCACGGGGTCACAAAGAGTCAGACACAACTTAGCAACTGAACAATAACAACAATAAGTGAGAAAGTAATGGTAGAATGAGAATATCAGTATTTTATTGCTCCTAATGATTAATGAATCCAGGCGTTGACTGTCAGTGGCCTTTAAGACTGCAAAAAGAGAAACAACCAGATGGGCCTCTTATACTGGTATCTGTGAAATATTGTTGCCAAACAGTGAAGCCTTACTCGGATCATGCTTCTAGATCCAGCTACCAATTTGTAGGAAATGTAGAGGACAAAAGAATATTTCACATGAGATCATTGGGATGCAGTCAACAACCACTAGACAGATGGAAACTCTGTTGGACAAATGATCCAGTTTCTTCAAAAAATAGATTGCAGATGGGTGGGGGGAGAGGTGGACAGACAGGTGGTAGAGAGATCTAAAGGTTAAAACCTACCTCATATATATATGAATGAATGAAAAATGAATGTATGTAGAATGTATGTATATAGACCTTGTTTGAGTCCTTCCTGAGTCAGACAAACTGATTCTAAAAAAAAAAAAAAAAGTAAAAATAAAAAACAAGGAAAAATCAAAGGAAAACTTTTTTAACATTTAAAAGTTATTTTAAACACTGACTAGATATTTTATATTAAAGAATTATTAAGTTTTCAAACAGTAGGTTTGTAGAAAGTCTTTGTGAAGTAATTCCTCATTAGAAAAATAACCAGTGTGCAGTAACCCAAAAATGTTTATTGGTACAAATAACAATGGGAATATATCTGAGAATTCTCTCAGTTCCAGGCACTATTAAATTTAATACAATTATGTAAAGTTTAAAAATAAAATAAAATTAAATAAATAAATAAATAGTACTGAAATTATTCATCAAAGCTAAAAGTTGATATGAACCACTGTTTCTAATAGCTAAAAGGTAGAAACAATACAAATATCCATTAACAGGAACAAGGAAATGCTATATATTCATACAGTGGAATTACATACAGTAAGTTGTGCAATGAATAAGAAATTAAATTCTCTAGCTAAACTACCTGAGTTTGAATCCCAGCTCTGGTCCCAGTATTTCCTGGCAATATTCTCTTGGACAAATTACTTAACTTCTCTGTGCCTCAGTTTCTTCTCTTTTAAAACAAGGGTAATAATAGTATTTATCTCAGGGGATTGTGGGGCTTCCCCGGTGAAGCAGTGAAGAATCCGCCTGCAATGCAGGAGACACAGGAGATGCAGGTTCGATCCCTGGGTGGGAAAGATAGAACACACACACAGTAGATTATAAAATTACTCTAAGGACTAAGTCATTTCATAAATATATATATATATATATATATATTGAGAAACCACCAGAACAAGTTAGTTATAATAATTATTATTTATTACCTTAATAAGTCTAGCAACATAATATGTAAAAAGCCAAGTGGCAAAATAAGACACAATATGATACTGCCTATATTAAGTTTCAAAACCTACCAAAAAGAAGCAGGGATTTGCATCCTTTTTTGTGTTTTTTAGGAATACTAAACCCAGACAAAGGACTTGACAACACCATATTTGATTTCTACTAAATTTTGGACAACAAAGGAAAGAAATTGATTCATCTTCTCTCTCAGTATGTCAGTATTTGCTAAGCATCTTAATACAGAGAATCATTAAAAAGATACATGGTTTAAGGACTTCAACCCTGTCATTCCAGCTACTGACAATGGCACATCAAATGAATACTTGGCAGTGCTGCGAATGAATATATTTCTTGTGTAGAAATTGTGTGTTTGGATCTTCTAAGGAGTCCAGGAGAGATTTAGATGGTTATGCATTTAAAGTTACTTGCAGTGCTCAGTATCAAGGAAAAACTATAGTAGATTCTCACATTACATCCTTTTAATTATTTGATTACTCACCTTTCTGTAAACCCCACTGACAAATGAACACGATATTCCAAATACTCATCTCTTGTAGGCCGCTGTCTGTCCCTTCTGAGTTGTATGTATATAAAGAGCCAGATATTTTGTCCCAATTAATTATATAGTTTAACTAATATTATATAAATCAATGAAATATAAACTGTATATTTTGAAAAAGATTAGTAAGGAATAAGATGAAACCAGCAATGTAATCCTGTATATTCTTTATGGATACAAACAGGTATAAAAACATAAATGGGAATGAAAAATAATTCAGGATCATTGTTGCCTTTCAGATAGAGAAATGGGGTGAAGGGTTTCAATCAAATCTATAATGTTGTATGTCTCTTGTTAAAAAAATAATGCACAAAAGCAAATGTGTTAAGATGTGGCTAAGAGTTGATAAATACAGGTTTTAGATACACATTTTTCCCATTTCTGTCTTCCTTTTAAAGTCTGTCAAGACTAGGCATTTCCAAAGTTCATCAGAATACATTCAGAAGTGACTTGATATGTGGGCTTCATTAAGCCAGTGTAGAATCATAAAAGAACTGACTGGCACCAGCCCTGAATTGCGCAGTGAGGTACTCTTGTATTCCAGTGTCCAGAACTGGATAAGAAATATCCAACAATTTAAACAGTGACTCTTTGTATTCTAATTATTATTTAAGACTATTAATATTTATGGACTCAATCTTCCTAGGCACTTTTTCTCCTGGAATCTGGTTTCCCTCTGAGCTTGGGCCTGGAGAGCAAACATATCTAGCCAGACAGGCCTTAGACTGGCCTCTCATACTGATATCTTAACCTTCCCTTGACCAATTCGTCTGAGAGGATTTGTATCCATCTATTTGGATTTGAATCTAGCCTGCTGGTTGGTAAGCCCCATGAAGTTTATTCTCCATATCCTGTCCCATGCTGGGTTTCCTTTGAATGCTCTGTGAAAACATGAATGGCATTGCTTAATCTGGTACCTTCAGAGCTGTTTTTTTTTCCTAGATAAGGAAGTCAACACATTTTTAAACATCTCATGAAATTACATAGCAAAATATCAACTGTTTCTTTAGGATAAAATCATAAGAATTATGAAATGTAAAGTAAATATTGTTGCCAGATTTGAAGAGGAAGAAAGATATCAGTATTTGACAACAGTATTCCTTACCACCACCATTACCCTCAGACCTTCAGTATGGATTGAGTCTCATCTGTATGTAAAATAAAAGGTCATGAAGCTGGCATCTGGGCCAATTTGAGAAATTGTCTTAGGAAAGCCTTTTTTTCAAACAAAGAAGTGATTAGAATCATGAGATAGTTTTCTCCACAGGTGCTTATTTTCTTGTTTACTAAAACTGCTATCACAGGATATAGTGAATCTGAATCCCTGAGCAGTATTATTGTATCTTTCTCTAGATAATTATAGTTTTGTTTGGTGGAGTATCTTAATTTTTGTATTGTACAGAAATGACATAAAATAATGGAAAACCTTGTCTCTATTCCCTTCTCTTCCACATATCTTGCTATGTGACCTTGGGAAAATCCACTTGCTTTATGAGATCTCTCAAATGTACAGTGAGGACGTGCAGTATTCTTCTTCCACCCAACTTTCTAGCCCAGTCAGGCTGTAGAGCTCCATTTTTTTCAATTCCTATTTAAAAATCCCTCACGGAGAAGGCAATGGCAACCCACTCCAGTACTTTTGCCTGGAAAATCCCATGGAGAGGAGCCTGGTAGACTGCAGTCCATGGGGTTGCTAAGAGTTGGACACGACTGAGCAACTTCACGTTCACTCTTCACTTTCTTGCATTGGAGAAGGAAATGGCAACTCACTCCAGTGTTCTTGCCTGGAGAATCCCAGGGACGGGGAGCCTGGTGGGCTTCCATCTATGGGGTCCACAGAGTCGGACACGACTGAAGCGACTTAGCAGCAGCAGCAGCAGCATGGAATTTAGACAGAATAAGGTGCTACTGCCCTCTGCTGGTCCTCAGAACATACCTGCCCATCAGTGCAATGATCTTGCCCATTCAAACATCAAAGGTCTCAGTGCTCCTTGCTTTCGCTTGAGAAGACATAGCAGGAAACCACAAAGAAAAGAAGCAAATTTCATGTTTAGAAAAATTACGTTTTAAGTACTTGGGAATTAATAATTTCTTACACATTTATCAGATGCCAGCACCATTTGTGACTGACTTGCTACCAAAAAGCGCGTATCCTATAATCCCTTCACCTTCCTGTCGTTCTCATCCAGTAAACTAGCAGTGGCTTCTGACACTTTGGGCTACTGTTTCACACCATTTTTCTTCCTTGGAACGTATGCAGTCCACTTTTATTGAAAACACTTATGAGAAGTTTTTACGTAGTCACTTTTAGTTTTTGAATAAATAGGAAGATAATAACTGATAATGTGCCAAGTAAAGTGAACATGCATCAACAGTGAGAAAAATGCTACAAGAAGGCAGGGCTTCATTATACTCTCCAATTCCTATAGAGCTCTGTCAAGTTGTAGTAAGAGATTTATTATAATAAATTTTTTACTGTATTGATGATCGTAAAGAACTTTATGTAAGAAACTGATAAGGATTTATTAAGAGCTTGGTTTTTCTGAGCTCATCTATGTTAATATAATTTCAAAACTCCAAAATGTTAGAATCTGTTGTTATATTGTGTTCATAAGAAATGGTGCTACCTGACTATACTCATGGGAAAGTCACGCTTGTACCTTGTTTAAATTTTATGCCTTTAAAATCTCTTTCATAATAGGTACGTGTATTGCCACTGAGGTCACTGTTAATCCTTAGAGTGGTTGGGGCAAAAAAAAAAATTGAAGTGCAACCTACATCCCAAGTATCCTTAAGCAGAGTGTAGAAGGAGTATGTGACTCAGAGTCTGACACTTCTGTTTGCATATTCACAGAACCACACACATTTTATCCCTGATTTCCCATAGGTAGAGAGTTCAGTTCAGTTCAGTCGCTCAGTTGTGTCTGACTCTTTGCAACCCCATGAATCCCAGCATGCCAGGCCTCCCTGTCCATCACCAACTCCCGGAGTTTACCCAAACTCATGTGCATCAAGTCGGTGATGCCATCCAGCTATCTCATCCTCTGTCGTCCACTTCTCCTGCCCCCAATTCCTCCCAGCATCAAGGTCTTTTCCAGTGAGTCAACTCTTTGCATGAGGTGGCCAAAGTATTGGAGTTTTAGCTTCAGCATTAGTCCTTCCAATGAACACCCAGGACTGATCTCCTTTAGGATGGACTGGTTGGATCTCCTTGCAGTCCAAGGGACTCTCAAGAGTCTTCTCCAACACCGCAGTTCCAAAGCATCAATTCTTCTGTGCTCAGCTTTCTTCACAGTCCAACTCTCACGCCCATACATGACCACTGGAAAAACCATAGCCTTGGCTAGATGGACCTTTGTGGACAAAGTAATGTCTCTGCTTTTTAAGACGCTATCTAGCTTGGTCATAACTTTCATTCCAAGGAGTAAGCGTCTTTTTATTTCATGGCTGCAGTCACCATCTGCAGTGATTTTGGAGCCCCCAAATATAAAGTCTGACACTGTTTCCACTGTTTCCCCATCTATTTCCCATGAAGTGATGGGACCAGATGCCATGATCTTCGTTTTCTGAATGTTGAGCTTTAAGCCAACTTTTTCACTCTCCTCTCTCACTTTCATCAAGAGGCTTTTGAGTTCCTCTTCACTTTCTGCCATAAGGGTGGTGTCATCTGCATATCTGAGGTTATTGATATTTCTCCCGACAATATTGATTCCAGCTTGTGCTTCTTCCAGCCCCGTGTTGCTCATGATGTACTCTGCATAGACGTTAAATAAGCAGGGTGACAATATACAGCCTTGACGTACTCCTTTTCCTATTTGGAACCAGTCTGGTGTTCCATGTCCAGTTCTAACTGTTGCTTCCTGACCTGCATATAGGTTTCTCAAGAGGCAGGTCAAGTGGTCTGGTATTCCCATCTCTTTCAGAATTTTCCACAGTTTATTGTGATCCAAACAGTCGAAGGCTTTGGCATAGTCAATAAAGCAGAAATAGATGTTTTTCTGGAACTCTCTTGCTTTTTCAGTGATCCAGTGGATGTTGACAATTTGATCTCTGGTTCCTCTGCCTTTTCTAAAACAAGCTTGAACATCTGGAAGTTCACAGTTCATGTATTGCTGAAATCTGGCTTGGAGAATTTTGAGCATTACTTTACTAGCGTGTGA
>NW_011495061.1:6535878-6536354 GCF_000754665.1 Bison bison bison | reverse complement strand
GGATTTGAAATAGCTCAACTGGAATTCCATCACCTCCACTAGCTTTGTTCGTAGTGATGCTTTCTAAGACCCACTTGACTTCACATTCCAGCATGTCTGGCTCTAGGTGAGTGATCACACCATCCTGATTATCTGGGTCATGAAGATCTTTTTTGTACAGGTAGAGAGTAACTGTGTTTTGAATGAGCAATCCTCATGCAACTTCCCCTTAAGGATTTCCTGACCTTTGCTTCATGGTCAGTTTTAGCTTATGGCTGCCTGTAAGAGTTAATAGATGATCACCCCAACAACAGTACATAGGCCTACCTTGAAAGGGACTTACACATGAGATTCAGAAGTACACAGACTCTAATAGGCAAAAATCACAGCCACCCCACTTCCAATTATTTAAGTACTACAGTACATTTCATCAGAGAAGGCGATGGCACCCCAGTCCAGTACTCTTGCCTGGAAAATCCCATGGACGGAGGCTGCAG
>NW_011495061.1:6502921-6535778 GCF_000754665.1 Bison bison bison | reverse complement strand
GCCTGGTGGGCTGCAGTCCATGGGGTCGCTGAGTCGGACACGACTGAGCAACTTCACTTTCACTTTTCACTTTCATGCATTGGAGAAGGAAATGGCAACCCACTCCAGTGTTCTTGCCTGGAGAATCCCAGGGACGGGGAGCCTGGTGGGCTGCTGTCTATGGGGTCACACAGAGTCGGGCACAACTGCAGCGACTTAGCAGCAGCAGCAGCAGTACATTTCATGGTTTGCATGATTTATTCCAGTTGAAGATTTACTCTGCTCTAGACCAAGAAGGAAGTTTGTATGTATTGAGCATATAATTTTTGACCAGGTACCTTATACATTTGTTATGTGTCCCTAAGAAAAGAAAGAACTCTGCTACATAACTGTTATGTATGCAACTTTAACAGTGATCTTCAGTGTTCAATATTTCAGCAGAAAAGAATTCACTTATTAATTGCTTCAAAAGAAAACTTACATTATCAGAAACTTTAGTTTTACTGATAGAGAAAAAATTAATTCAATTCTAAAGAATAAAATGGACTGAAAAGTTGTCTAATGAGACCATTATCAAGTATTTGCTGAGAAATAATAGATTTAAATTTTTTTTGAGACATTTTTAACTTTGAGAAATGAAAGCAACAGCTGTGGAAAGGTGAGTCAGGTCATATCAGAGGTTTCAACTAATACAATTATGTAAAGTTTAAAAATAAAATAAAATTTAAAAAATAAATTAATTAGAAAAAAAGGCAGAATATTACTCTGGGAAATGAAACCTAAAATAAAAGATTAAAATAACAAAGAGTTGTACTAACCGTTATTCAATTTATATATGATTTGCTTTCAGTTTCTTTTCTTTTTTCTTTTTTGGTTTCAGTTTCTTTTCAAGATAATTTGTTACAATAAAAAGGGCAGGGGATTTGGAAACAAACTTTGGGCTTGAAACCTAGTTCTACCACTTAGGTAATTGCTATATGGCCTTGGGCAATCACTCAGTTAAACCTGTTTGAACTTCTGTGTCCTCTTCTTTAATTTGGCAATAACAACATGCATCTTACAAGATTTTCAGTATTAAATGAGATGTATATTTATGAAGTGCTTCAAGTGACTGCAGAGTTAGTTTTCTTTCCCGCTGTTGTTAATCATAGAGTAAGGTTTACTCTTACTTAGAAGCCCAGCAGGGAGTCCTGGGAAGGAAGGTTTGGTTTTAGAGGACCTTCCCACACCCAGACTTGGTTACCAGAAAATACCGTGGCAGCCCTGCTGGCGAGTGTGTGAGCCAGGCAGCAGCCTTCGTAAGGAGGGAAAGGCTTAGAATGAGCAGGCGGGAAATTCATGATACGCCCTCATTCTGTGTGTAAGGCCAAGCTGTAGGCTCACTCGCATTTCAGTTAGTGCCCTCCTAACCCCACCAAAATGTACTCTAATACCAAGTAGAAAAAATTCTGAACTATCTGGAATTTTAGATTTAGGTTGTGATGGATTTTATTATATGTCCTAATTGTAATAACTACCCAACTCTACATTTCCTGCTATATGCACAGTACAGTGTTTAGGTACGTTTCATATATTCTCTAATTCGTATAATACTTTTGATTTTAAAATGTCCCTTTTAAGAGATAAAATGACAGAGACCTTTAAAGGATTTGATAGCAAGCCCATAGTTGCCAGTTAAAAATGTGTACGTTGCTGATTGCTAAGCTTGTATTGCCATAAGATGTGTTTAGATAAATCCTTTGATCACATTCACGATTATCTGTGGCCTCTGTAACCTTCTGAACTATCCTGACCCCGTCAGCTCCATGGTGATATATACTATGTGTTCTCACAGAAACTGGCCCCTGGAGTCAGCCAGTTTGCTTACACCTGTGTACAGGACCACCCCATTTGGACGAATCAGCAGTTTTGGGAGACAACCTTTTATAATGCGGTGCAGGAACAGGTTCGCTCCCTGTATCTCTCGGCCAAGGAGGACAATCATGCCCTGCATCTGAAGCAAAAGGTAAGATAAAGAAATGTATTGGTGTGGGGCTAGGGTCCTGGCTTCAAGGGAAGTTCAGTCAGGTATTATCTAGCCACTTCCTACCAGTGTATTTTTGGAGAAGGCAATGGCAACCCACTCCAGTACTCTTGGCTGGAAAATCCTATGGACGGAGAAGCCTGGTAGGATGCAGTCCATGAGGTCGATAAGAGTCGGGCACGACTGAGCGACTTCACTTTCACTTTTCACTTTCATGCATTGGAGAAGGAAATGGCAACCTACTCCAGTGTTCTTGCCTGGAGAATCCCAGGGACGGGGGAGCCTGGTGGGCTGCCATCTGTGGGGTTGCACAGGGTCGGACACGACTGAAGCGACTTAGCAGCAGCACCAGTGTATTTGGGGTTTACTTTAGGAAGCCGCCTGGTGAGCATCTTTCTTCTATTGATTCCTGATGTTTTTTTTTCCCATAATAACTTCTTACTACAGTTCTGTAGCACTAGAATTGTTTTATTATATTTTAATAAGAATTCCCTGGAAACATTTATAGGAAGTTGAAACAAGTCAACCTAAAATACCTAGGCAGATGTCTCTGTGCAATTAACTTCTTGAAGAAATGTCCAATTAAAGTTGCGTGCTATGTCACTTCAGTCTCGTCCGACTCTTTGCAACCCTGTGGACTATAGCCCACCAGCCTCCTCTGTCCAGGGGATTCTCCAGGCAAGAATACTGGAGTGGGTTGCCATGCCCTCCTCCAGGGGATCTTCCCAACCCAGGGGTCAAACCTGCATCTCTTATGTTTCCTGTAGTGGCAGACGGGTTCTTTACCACTAGTGCTGCCTAGGAAGCCCAAATTAAAGTTAATTGAAATTTTGAAATGTCATACACTAGCTGTCTGATCTTAGGCAGTTCACTTTAGTTTTCTGTGTCTTATTTCTTCATTAGTAAAATGAGCAGACATGATTATTGTAAGCTTTTAATGTCTAATACAAGTGTAGGGCATTGAAGAGTTCCTGGCACATACTAAATCATAAAAGTTAGAAATTACTGTCCTTATTAACTGAACTTAGAGCAGCATGAAGGGCTGATTACCAGTGTTGATTCACTTTAAGAGTAATTTTTTGGAGTAATTTGTTGGGGCTTTTTTACCTTTTTTATTGAGTAATTTTTCCACATGCTGGGCTAATACATCACTGCTGATCCTTTCCTGCATTTTAAATTTTCCTTATACTGTGTGAGATAAATGAACCTAGATAGCTAACTGAAACTGCCTGATATTCATACATTTCTATGCCTCAAATAATTTTAACTATATTATTGGTCTACTCATGAATATGATAAGAACAGAAACTTTTAATAACAAATGGTACTATCTGACATCTATCAGATATTCCAAATTATTACTATACAATTAGTTTTAATTATTTTCTTAATTTAAAACTCAAAAACAACAGATGCACTTGGGTAAAGGAGTAACTTGGGCCACATCCAAAGAGTATTAGCTTGAGGTCATGTTGTAGAGATGATTGGCCTCGTAAGGTGCATAATTTTTAAAGAAAATACAGTGCTGACATGGGTATGAGGGGACCCAGGCAGTGCTAGTGATAAAGAACCTGCCTGCCAGTGCAGGGGATGTGAGAGACACAGGTTCAATCCCTGGGTCAGGAAGATCCCCTGGAGAAGGAAATGGCAACCCACTCCAGTATTCTTGCCTGGGAAATCCCATGGACAGGGGAGCCTGCTGGGCTACAGTTCACGGGGTTGCAAAGTGTCTGACGTGACTGGTGACTTGGCACAACATTGGTATATCTCCAAAACATTCATAAGGCAAATACATGTCATTGCTTCTATGTCCTCTATTCTGTAAAAGTGTGTCTTGGAGCCCCAGGTTAGATATGAGTAAGACTATAGATATACCAGCTCTTCATAAGCTGTAAAGTACTATGCAGGTGTGGGTTACTGCTATTGTTTAACTCTTCAGCCTATGGGAAACCCCTCTTAAAAATCCCATGGACACCTGTATACCCATTTAACGATAATGTTTGACTCCCACATTTACAAGGAAATCTAGCTCTACTTTTTTGTGACTTGGGTCATTCTGTCTTTTTCAACCAGAGAGCAGAAGAAAAGAAACATAGCAGAGTATTAGAAAATGCTACTGGCACGTTTGACCAGAGCATTTACAGGTATTTCAGGTCAACAATTTGTTGTAACTGGCGACTTGAAGGTGATAGAGCCAGAGATAAGTATCAATAAATGCAGTGAAATGTTAGCAGTGAGAAGTGTGTATCTCAGTGCTTTGCTGCTGTCTCCTTGGATTTGTTACATGGCTCCATTCAAGGCCTGTTGGAGCTCAGAAAAAAGAAAGACTAAGTTTCGTGTTCTTGTTATATTTTTTTAATGTATTTCCACTTTTACTGACATAGGTATTTAATAGATGAACTATTAAAACATCTTCCATGTTTTTTGAAGCTTGTGTGAAGTGACAGATTTTGATTTTGTTTTGGTTTGGTTTGGTTTTTAGGATAAACTTCCTGATGACCAATATCAGGAGAAGACAGCAATGGACCTGGCAGCTGAGCAGCTACGCCTTTGGCCCACTCTGAGCAAATCGACTCAGCAGGAGCTGGTGCAGCGTGAGGAAAGCACTGTCTTTAGTCAGGCCATTCACTTTGCAAACCTCATGGTCAATCTGCTGGTTCCGCTGGATTCAAGTAAAAACAAGCTCCTAAGAGCGTCAGCCCCAGGAGATTGGGAGAGTGGGAGCAACAGCATCGTCACAAACAGGTACCGAAATGTGGGCACACACAGACACCCTGTCCTTCTTGGTTTAGCAAAAAATACGAAGTATTTGGGGTAAATGGTGCTATACACATTTCAAAAATTAACCATTGTCCTCACCTTCAGACTTGCTCAGCTTTTCTCTATTAAAGACGTTGACTACATCCAGCTATTCTTAATTACTTCCCATACCCTCTTCTCTTTTATGACCTCTGACTTTTTAAATGTCTCACGCATTATTGATCTAGCCCTTTCAGTTACTTTCTGCCACAGCAACTTACAGAAAGCACTGTGGGAAAGTACTAATGGACTCTGATTAAAGTGATTATTTGTTTCTTGGCCCGCCTTTTCCTCATCTTACCCCTTGCATTTGCCTATAATCATGTCCTCAACCATTCCTTGTTCTAACACTTTCCCTAGTGGCTCAGATGGTAAAGAAACTGCCTACAGTGCAGGAGACCCAGGTTTGATCCCTGGGTCACAAAGATCCCCTGGAGAAGGGAATGGCTTCCCACTCCAGTATCCTAGCGTGGGAAATCCCATGGACAGAGGAGTTTGGCAGGCTTCAGTTCATGGGGTCACAGAGTCGGACACGACTGAGCAACTAACACTATCTCAACCCTAAATACTTCCTGTACCACTGAAAATAAAACCCATAGACCATAAGGCCTAACAGTATCTGGCCCCTGGCTGCTGCTCAGACTTTATTTCTTACACTCTTCTATCAACCAAACTGGCCTCCCTGTTCAACATTCAAAGCATGATACTGCCTCAGGGCCTCTGTACTTGTTATACCCACAATCTGGGATACTCTCTGAAATAGTCACAAGAATCCCTTCATTTAGTGTTCTGCTCTGATGTCACCTACCCAGAGAGACCTTGCTGACTTCCTGTCTTAAGTAGCACATCCATCATTTTCTTTTTTTTTTTTTTAAGGTACTTTGATTTTATTTTATTTTTAAACTTTACAATATTGTATTGGTTCTGCCATATATCGAAATGAATCCGCCACAGGCATACATGCCTTTGTTTCTTTCATGACATTTTCTACAATCTGATTTACATGGTGAGTGACTAAGGCACCTAAGTTGGGTCCAAAGGACAATGCCTGACGGTAGCTTCCAAGTGTAGGCGAAACATCGTGTTTCGCCACTGTCACTTATAGAGGAGCCGTGGAGTTCAGTGGGGTTTCTGCTTGAGTACACATCCCTTTGAGCAAGTTTAAACTGCTGTGGAAAGTCACTGTGATATACTAGTCATTTGTTAAATTTGAGTACTGAGCATGATTTCTTCCCTTGACTTTCTTAGTATTGCAGGAAGTGTAGCTGAGAGCTATGATACAGAAAGTGGGTTTGAAGATTCAGAGAATAATGACATTGCCAATTCTGTTGTGCGTTTCATTACCCGATTTATTGACAAAGTTTGTACGGAGAGTGGAGTTACTCAGGATCATATCAAGAGCCTGCATTGCATGATACCAGGTAATCACTTTGCAGACATCAGAGAACTGGAATATTAGAAATAACTGAATAAGGATTATTCTTATGGGTCATTTTCCAGCATAGCACTTGGCTTCCAAGTAGCTTAGTCATGCTGTTCATTTTTGTTTCGATTTGTTTTTTAAATAGCTTTAAATTGTATAAAATATATGTCATAAAATTTGCCATTTTAAACTTTCTTAAATGTAAAATTCAGTGGCATAAATTATATTCACAATGCTGTACAACTACTACCAATTGTCTATTACCAAAGCTTTTCCATCACCCCTTACAGACAGTCTGTACCCGTTAAGCAGTAGCTCTCCGTTCTCCGCTCTGGCCCTTGGTTGCCTCTTAATTCCTTTTATCTCTATGAATTTGCCTATTATAGATAATGCATATAAGTAAAATCATATAATACTTGTCTTTTTGTGTCTGACTTACTTCCTTTAGCATAGTGTTTTCAAGGTTTTTCCACGTTGTAGCAGGTATTGTGACTTCATTCCTTTTATGACTGAATAATACTCTATTATATGGATATACCATATTTTCTTTATCCATTCATCTGTTGATGGACACTTGAATTGTTGTGACTTTCTGGCTCTTGTAAATAGTACTACTATGAATATTCATACACAAGTGTCTGAGTTTTATTTTCAGTCTTTGGGGGTATATACCTAGGAGTGGAATTGCTGGGTCATATGATAATTCTGTGTTTAGCTTTTTGAAGAACCACCAAACTCTGATTAGTTTTCAATTCCAAAATATCCAGAATTTGTTTTAATTCTGCTTGTTTGGTACTCTTTTATTTTGAATTCTCTGACTCATCCCAGGAATTGTAGCTATGCACATTGAAACCCTAGAAGCAGTGCATCGAGAGAGTAGAAGACTTCCACCTATACAGAAGGTAATTATTCCGGACTGCATGCTTTGAGGGAGTAAGTAAAACCTCCTAAAAACAGCAACAGTAGATTGTTGTGCCACAGAAAGTACCTTCTAACATTCTACAGACCAGCTCTAGTTTTAATGATACATTAAACTTTGAGAGGAGTTTACATGTAGATCCTCATAAAAAGGATGGTGAAGCAGAATAGGAGATCAACAAAGGAGCAATAATAATCTCTTGTTGAGTCTACTTTTATAGGCAGGGCATAAATTGTGAACATTCTAACTTCTAAGCCCAAGCCAAGGTTTTATGTTCTGCCCCCTTCCCCCAAAAAATGACTTAAGGCAATTACTATAAAATCACCAGGTTCCTCAATCTGTATGCATTACAAGCATACATCACAAACATCTGGGAAGTCTATTAAAAATTGAGAGGCCTGAATCTCAGCCCAGCCTCCTGAATTGGAGTACCCTGGGACTTGGCCTGGGAATCTGTACTTTAATAAGTATCTCAGGTGATTATTTTGCAGTTAGTCTGGCACCAGTCTGTGGAACTAGGGTTTAGGACCCTCTTACCTATGTAACAGAACTATTAAAAATAAATTCAAAGGAGAAATCAAAAGCCAGATGGAAAGGAAAGATGAGTCTATCAGAAATCTGAGACACAGTGATCATTATACTTTGGCTTTACATTTTAGCTCTGAGCTTCCTCGAGCCAACAAAGAGAATTGTCCGGATTTGTATAGTTTTTATTGCTCAGTAAAAGAAAATAAGTGTATTAGAGCTTCAGGAGAGATGGACTTTTTTTTTCTAGCACTAAACTCTTGAAGGGAGTGTATCATGTGGTTCCTTATTTCCCAAGATAGGTAAATGGTCATAACTTGGCCGTTTTTTTTGTCTTAATATTTATTAAAGGCTAATAAGTCGTGTCCATTTTTTAAAATATGTTTTTTCAGTTTGCAAACTAACGACGCTTTTGTATAAAACTGAAGCATTAAAGGAGCACACATTGTACAAAATGAAAGTCTCCCATGATTCTCCTCACCCTGACCTCTACCCTTATCTATGACAGTACCAGCTTTAACAGTTTGGTTCATATACTAAAAGGAAATCATAATGTACATACTGGTTGGTAACTCTTTCTACTTAACAATGTATTCTGGCATCTTTCTGTGTTTATGTATCTAGATCCATGCCATTCTTTTTGACGGTTGCAAAATGTTCCGTTGAATAGGTATCTCAACTGGTTTAGTAATTTCCAGCAATTTTACTGTGAATAAGTAATGCTGCAGAGAATCTTTTTACATTTGGATGCAGAAACATCATTTCTGACTCTTCTCAAATCTGTTTACTCATTTTGGCTACATGGGAAGTCTGATTCACATTTTTAGATCTGTAACTGACAAGGGAACCTTACTCTAAGGGTTGGGAATCTCTCTAGAATTGTGTCTAAAATAACTTTGTCTGTTGTTAGCCCAAGATTCTTAGACCTGCTCTACTGCCAGGAGAAGAAATTGTTTGTGAAGGCCTTCGAGTCCTACTGGATCCTGATGGAAGAGAAGAAGCCACTGGAGGCCTTCTTGGAGGCCCTCAGCTTCTGCCAGCAGAAGGAGCCTTGTTCCTTACCACATACAGAATTCTGTTCAGAGGGACTCCCCATGATCAACTAGGTAAGGCTCATATTATGTCATCAGAACAGGGATATCTGTGTGAGGCTTTGCTTCCATCTGTGTGCAGTGATTTGCAGGTCAGTTCAAAATCAAAGTAAGCCTTTTGCCACACACGTATTTTTTTTTAGAATACTGTCTGTCAAACCTAATGATAATTTGGATTCTTATTTAAAGAACCAAGGATATCTTCTAAACAGCAAACTATGGTTCATCCATAGAAACTATAATAATTTCATGAAGTAGCATTTTGTGATTTCAGGGTATTCAGAGTACCAGATGCTAGTGGCATCCCCTGCTGATCTCCCCACCATCTGAATGCTGCAGTAAACTGTTAAGGCTGAGGTTTTCCAGATTCAGGATCCCCTTTGTGAGACGGAGGTGTGCTAAGTATTACAGGGCTGTACAGCACTAACTTAACTGACCCCAGCCACTTCTCTCATTCCGTTTCAACTAATCCTTTCCTCTCTTAGCGGAACGCTCTTCTGCTCACTAAACTCTATCAGCTTCTGTTTTCCACAACTGTCCACAGTCTTCTGCATTAGAAAGAATCGCAGACACTATCAAATCTGAATTATCTTTTCTAAATCACTGTAGTCTCTATGTAAACTATTCTAGTTGACAAGCATATAAGGTTTTGGGTGAAATTATTGGACTCTAGATCAAAAAGCCCAGGTTTCAGTCACTGTTGACCAATCTGGATATCTTAAGTAAGTCCCCTGATCCAAGTTTCAATTTCCCCTTTTATAAAATGAGGGGATCGGATTCGTTTGGTGATAATCCAGTGGTTCTCAGCCTTGACTGTGTATTTGAATTATCTGGGAAGCTTTAAAAAAAAAATTCTGGGTCTAACTCTCAAACAACTAAATTGGAATCTGTAATAGGCTGCTAGAAAGGGGGAGACCCAGATATCTATATAGTTTTGATACATACTGAGGATTGAGATGGCTTAAAGCTCAACATTCAGAAAATGAAGATCATGGCATCCAGTCCCATCACTTCATGGCAAATAGATGCGGAAACAGTGTCAGACTTTATTTTGGGGGGCTCCAAAATCACTGCAGATGGTGACTGCAGCCATGAAATTAAAAGACGCTTACTCCTTAGAAGGAAAGTTATGAGCAACCTAGATAGCATATTCAAAAGCAGAGACATTACTTTGTCCACAAAGGTCCGTCTAGTCAAGGCTATGGTTTTTCCTGTGGTCATGTATGGATGTGCGCCAAAGAATTGATACTTTTGAACTGTGGTGTTGGAGAAGACTCTTGAGAGTCCCTTGGACTGCAAGGAGATCCAACCAGTCCATTCTAAAGGAGATCAGCCCTGGGTGTTCTTTGGAAGGAATGATGCTAAAGCTGAAACTCCAGTACTTTGGCCACCTCATGCAAAGAGTTGACTCATTGGAAAAGACTCTGATGCTGGGAGGGATTGGGGGCAGGAGGAAAAGGGGACGACAGAGGATGAGATGGCTGGATGGCATCACTGACTCGATGGACATGAGTCTGAGTGAACTCCGGGAGTTGGTGATGGACAGGGAGGCCTGGCCTGCTGTGATTCATGGGGTTGCAAAGAGTCAGACACAACTGAGCGACTGAACTGAGGATTGAGAAACATGGGGATACATGGTCACTAGAATTCCTTCCTCATCTGAAATTATTTAGTTGTCATTTGATGAGTATGTACTATATGCTGTGCACTTTGTCAGACAGTGGGATTCAGATATATGAACTGTATTATCTTCAAACTCTCACTATTGTATAATCCTGTGCTTACCTAGAATCAGGTGGTTTATTATCTTGGTCATAAAGATTGTTTACCACATGAAAAGCAAAAAGCCTATAAAATTCAATAAACAACGAATCAACAGGAATAGTTGTGTTCATTTTGAAGAAAAGTAAAAAACAGCAGAATTTCTCAACCTTCTGTCAAATAAATTACATTTGTATTTGTAAGCAAGTATATTTTTAAAACTAGATATCTGGTACTTACCATTTTTTGTACTGAAACCTTTGTGAGCTCAATGGACATACACATAACACTTTGGGCTTGTAAATATATGAGATAGTTGGTCATTTAAACTGCTCTAAATTATGTCTTTTAAAGAAATCAAAGCCATATTTAGTGTGAAAGTTTGCATTGGTCTCTTGTTGCCTGATAATTTGGGGGTTAATTTCACAGTTTAGGAAAATTATTTTCATCAGAGAAAATCTTTTTATTTGCCTCTTTTATTTCTCTTTTAAGGTAAATTTTAAAATTTCTCCTTTAATGACACATAGGAATCTGATCATTTTACATGAGTGATATAAACATAAGTTGTTTAATACATTTTAGAACTAAAATCCTAATGTACGTCTTGATTTTATTTAATCTCTGGGTATGAGTTTAACATAAGAGAATAATCAGAATTTTCCAGGTTAGGAATTTAGAAGTTCAAGGAATGAGGAATTCTGATAATCATAAGTATATTAGTTAATAAAGGGGCTCTTAAGTCAGATATACCTAGTTCACGTCTTACCCTCTCTGGCTTAAGAGCTGAGGGTCCTTGCTCATCACTGTCCTGTTCTGTTACTTGTACTGCTACCTAAAATGCCCACCCTTTTCCCTTCTGCAGATGCAAACCTCCATTCTTCTCAAAGTTCACCTGCCCTGTCACTTCTTCTGGGAATTAATTCTCTAGCCATCTAGCATGCAGACTTCTCGCTCTGAAGTCTTTAAAGCCATGTTCCCTCAAACCTGGGAGCTAATTGCATGCTGTTGTATTCTACATGTGGCTGTCCTCTCCCATGAGGAACTGCTAGCTTTTCAGGGGAGACCTCATGTGTGCTGCTTCTTTTCTAGATGCTTATCTTCATATCCTCAGGTAGCTGATAAATATTTATATTTTTCATTTCTTCCTTTAGTATTTAAACTCTCAAGAATCTTGGGGCTTCTCTGGTGGTTCGGTGGGTAAAAAAATCTGCCTACAATGCGGGAGACCTAGGTTTGATGCCTGGGTTGGGAAGATCCCCTGGAGAAGGGAATGGCTACTCATTCCAGTATTCTGGCCTGGAGAATTCCATGGATTATGTATAGTTCAGTTCAGTCTCTCAGTCGTGTCCAACTCTTTGCAACCTCATGAACTGCAGCATGCCAGGCCTCCCTGTCCATCACCAACTCCCAGAGTCCACCAAACTCATGTCCATTGAGTCGGTGATACTATCCAACCATCTCATCCTCTGTCATCCACTTCTCCAGCCCTCAATCTTTCCCAGCATCAGGGTCTTTTCCAGTGAGTCAGCTCTTCATATCAGGTGGCCAAGGTATTAGAGTTTCAGCTTCAACATCAATTCTTCCAATGAACACCCAGGACTGATCTCCTTTAGGATGGACTGGTTGGATCTCCTTGCAGTCCAAGGGACTCTCAAGAGTCTTCTCCAACACCACAGTTCAAAAGCATCAATTCTTCGGCACTCACCTTTCTTTATAGTCCAACTCTCACATCCATACATGACTACTGGAAAAATCATAGCCTTGACTAGACAGACCTTTGTTGACAAAGTAATATCCTGCTTTTCAATATGCTATCTAGGTTGGTCATAGCCTTCCTTCCAAGGAGTAAGCACCTTTTAATTTCATGGCTGCAGTCACCATCTGCAGTGATTTTGAAGCCCAGAAAAATAAAGTCAGCTGCTGTTTCCACTGTTTCCCCATCTATTTGCCATGAAGTGATGGGACCAGATGCCATGATCTTAGTTTTCTGAAGGTTGAGCTTTAAGCCAACTTTTTCACTCTCCTCTTTCACTTTCATCAAGAGGCTCTTTAGTTCCTCTTCACTTTCTGCCATAAGGGTGGTATCATCTGCATATCTGAGGTTATTGATATTTCTCCCGGTAATCTTGATTCCAGCTTGTGCTTCTTCCAGCCCAGCATTTCTCATGATGTACTCTGCATAGAAGTTAAATAAGCAGCGTGACAATATACAGCCTTGACGTACTCCTTTTCCTATTTGGAACCAGTCTGTTGTTCCATGTCCAGTTCTAACTGTTGCTTCCTGACCTGCATACAGGTTTCTCAAGAAGCAGGTCAGGTGGTCTGGTATTCCCATCTCTTGAAGGATTTTCCAGTGTGTGGTGATCCACACAGTCAAAGGCTTTGGCTTGTCAATAAAGCAGAAATAGATGTTTTTCTGGAACTCTCTTGCTTTTTCCATGATCCAGCGGATGTTGGCAATTTGATCTCTGGTTCCTCTGCCTTTTCTAAAAACCAGCTTGAACATCTGGAAGTTCACAGTTCACTTATTGCTAACGCCTGGCTTGGAAGATTTTGAGCATTACTTTACTAGCGTGTGAGATGAGTGCAATTGTGCGGTAGTTTGAGCATTCTTTGGCATTGCCTTTCTTAAGGATTGGAATGAAAACTGACCTTTTCCAGTCCTGTGGCCACTGCTGAGTTTTCCAAATTTGCTGGCATATTGAGTGTAGCACTTTCACAGCATCATCTTTCAAATGATTTCAAAAGACAAAATTTTAAAGACAAATTTTAACTACCTTAACAGTCTTTTCTCTTTGCTTTATTCTTATATTAAATATAATAAATGTCTTTTCAATATTTGAAGATACTTGTTTTCTTCTGTTTAATACCTACCCTTCCTGTAAGATGCCTTAAACCAGATGATGATGTGTGACACACAATAGGTTGGGGAACTAGAATGAAGGTTGGAAGTTTGGGACCATGCCTGCACTCCAGGAAAGAAATGTGTGTCAGGAATGACTTGCCATGCAACACAATTAATGAATGCAATTCTAGAATCATGGCACTTTGTCTTGCTTCTTTCCTGGACATTGTCCTCTCCAGACACATTTCTCCAGCAGAGGCTGGTAAAATGAGCAGCAGAGACTAGAGATGAGCTGTAAAGTGCTGTTGCTTAGTCTGTGCCCTGTTTTCCTTTAGTTGGTGAGCAGACAGTTGTACGAAGTTTCCCCATTGCCTCCATCACCAAGGAGAAGAAGATCACAATGCAGAACCAGCTACAACAGAACATGCAAGAAGGACTGCAGGTCACATCGGCGTCTTTTCAGGTATCAAGAAAGGGAGCCGCCACTGTGCTGTCAACATTTCTCTACAGATGTTGTCATTTGTAGACATTTGTCATGTCTACAAATGACATCATCTACAAATGATAGCCACTTTCTTTTGATCATATATGGTCAGGAGTTAGAGGAGGAGGAGGAGGAGGTTCTGTGAGGGTAATCTTCAACTGAGTCAGCTCATGAACAGCATTGGATTTATTTAATCCTCTGTTTCCTGAGCCCTTCAGTCAGCTCAGAGTAACAATGGATAATCTGTTGATATTGAGTGATCTCACAAATTCAGACTCACACTGTTGACTCTTATTCTCTGCCATGTAATACTTCAATTTGTGCTTGATAGAGCCTTTAGATAGCATCTCTTGGCATCTGTTTCTGGAGGAAATGCATGTGGCTCTTCTATGGAAGAGGCAGATCTCTGAGAATTACAGCAAGGGCTAAAGTACTGTTGATTATAAGTAAACCTTGGTGAAGCCAAGGTTTTTCCAGGGAGCGCTAAACATTTCAGAACTTGTGGGAATTACTGATGCTAACCAGACACTCAGAAGAGTGATCTTTTCTTAGTTTTGCTTTTTTAAAAAAAAAAAAAAATAATTCTCAAGAGCACATTTTGCTCTTCCCACTCTTGTGCCTTGTTTCTGACTTCTCAGATTTCCAGGGATTCCAGTTCTTGCTCTGTTCCTTCCAGTCAAGAAGCTCTCCCTAATACTTCCATATTCTGGTTGTGTGAAATGTAAGCCTTCTAATCTGTAGGTCCAGACCTGCTCTGGCCAGATGACAGTACTGATCTCTTAGGGATTTCTTCATTATTCCAACTGCCAAAGGACTCTAAACTAGAATGCTGTGGTCTCAGAGCTCTGCCTCTTCCGTAGAAGAGCCACAGGCATTTCCTCCAGAAACAGATGCCAAGAGACACTGTCTAAAGGCTCTATCAAACACATGGGTCTACCAATTAGGATTCTAGTCAAACTTAATTTTTTCTCCCTAGATTTATAAGTATCTCTGGATAGGAAGACACTTCCTTAGGCAAAATCCCCTATCTAGGACCACCAGTAGTTGTTAAACAAGGACACAATTCCTACTCCAGCCACTATAAGTTAACTTCCCTATCGCATCTAAAAAAGACAGTCCTGAATTCCCTGGCAGTCCAGTGGTTAGGACTCCACACTTTCATTGCTGAGGGCCCGGGTTCAACTCTGGTCAAGGAACTAACATCCCACAAGCCACACAGTGCAGCCAAAAAGGAAAAGAAATTGAGAAAAGATAGTCTTAAAGAAACCCAACTTCAACATACATTATTTTCCTTACCAACCAACCATCTATCACAAGTAAACCTTTCTGAGCCCTCAATTTATTGAGCCCTTTTTTATTTTTAAAAATTTTAAATTGTATTGCATGATATCCAAAGTCCCTTCAACCTCTAACCTCTTGTCATTTAGTATTGTTATTTTTTTGTTATTTCAGTAATTGGCGGGGAAGCTACCTAGAAATCCTTAATGTTTCTGATATGTTTAATTTCTTCTGTCTCTAGTTGGTTAAAGTGGCATTTGATGAAGAAGTGAGCCCAGAAGTCGTAGAGGTCTTCAGGAAGCAGCTGATGAAGCTCCGTTACCCTCAGTCCGTTTTTACCACCTTTGCCTTTGCTGCTGGACAAACTACCCCACAGATCATTTCACCCAAGCAGAAGGAGAAGAACACTTCCTTTCGGTGAGGAGACAGTTTCTTCATTTCAGCTCTCCCAAAGTTGAAAGTCACTGTCAGGGAATGTGACCCATCTCCTAAGTCAGTATGTGTTTGCCATTCTGTCACACCCACTGAACGAAGCTCAGGAGTTATGGAGAGCAGCAATGACATATGGAACAATCATGTTCATTGCTTATGATGCAGTTTTAGAATGTGAAGTTCTATTTTCCCTTTTTCCTCTGTTGCTCAGTTTCTACCTTTGAGCAATCCCTTTAGTTTCCATCAATACCCAGGTCAAGTAAACAGTTTTGTTCTGATTGAGAGGTGAGAACATTTTTTTTTTCCCCACTTTTTTTTTTTAATTGGAGGCTATAACATGAGTCAGCCATGGGTGTACACATGTTCCCCATCCTGAATCCCCCTCCCACCTTCCTCCCCATCCCATCCCTCAGGGTCATCCCAGTGCACCAGCCCTGAGCACCCTGTCTCATGCATTGAACCTGGACTGGCGATCTGTTTCACATATGATAATATATGTGTTTCAATACTATTCTCTCAAATCATCCCACCCTCGCCTTCTCCCACAGAGTCCAAAAGACTGTTCTATACATCTGTGTCTCTTTTGCTGTCTTGCATATAGGGTTATCACTACTATTTTTCTAAATTCCATATATATGCATTAGTATACTGTATTGGTGTTTTTCTTTCTAACTTACTTCCCTCTGTATAATAGGCTCCAGTTTCATCCACCTCATTAGAACTGATTCAAATGTATTATTTTTAATGGCTAAGTAATATTCCATTGTGTATATGTACCACAGCTTTCTTATCCATTCGTCTGCTGATGGGCTTTTTATTTAATGTCAAATTTATACAAAGGTTACAACACAGTGCAAAGGAGTCCTGTATACCCTTTACGTAGATTCACCAGTTGCTTATGCTTTATTCCATTCTCTTTATCATTTTATCTCTCATATATATTTTCTTAAACATTTGAGTTATATACATAATGCTCCTTTTTTCTTTAATATGTCAATATATATTTCTAAGAACAAAGACATTATTTTATGTAACCACAGTACAGTAATCCAACCAGGAAATTTAATTGATATAAAACTTTCACCTGACCAGATTTCATATTTAAATTTTGCTTATGAGCCTTTGCAGCTCCTTTTTTTTCTGTCTGGTAGAGGATCCAATCCAGGATCAGTCATTGCATTTCCTTTTGTCACATTTCTTTAGTAGGAACCCTTATTTTTTAATGAAAATGTTTATGAATTTATGTTGAAACATTTACATTTGAATGGTTACAAAATAATAATTGCTTTAAAATGTTCTTCAATTAATGGTAAAATATAAGGGTTAATATTGCAGTCCATTCACCATTAATCACCTGGAGTTTGGGCATCTGCTAGTACAAATTACATATTAGGGTTACTCTGCAGACTTTGGAGAAAAGGCCTTCCTTTTGCCTGAAAGTGGGGCCGGGTGGAGATGATAGGCCATTTGAGGTTGCAGGCAGTATGTCATTTCTAAACTGCATGGCTAGCCACTCGTACCATTGTTACCTGGTAAGCAAAGGAGACCACGCATATGCAGGTGTGAGATGCTGAAGAAGCATGAACAGCATTTTAAACATTTAAATGGTGAGCCAGGCGTTGCATCTTAGCACTGTGTGGTCACAGAGGAGCCTATGATATTCATTGTTTTAACTCTCTGTGGAAGAAACAAAGCTTTGTATGGTGTTTTATGTTTAGAAACTGTTGGGGTGAGGGTGGTTATATATCTGTAAAATCAAGCTTATTCTATCAAGCTACAACAGAGACATATCAATTTTAAACCTTAAAATCTCTTAGTATTATCTTGCATATATAAAACAAAAGATACAGCTCTAGCTGGGAAAACATTCAAAAATCCCCTTGAGTTTAAGTTACATCTGAAGTGATTCACAAAAGGCTTAATTTAGGAAATATCTATATTGTGTGAATTCTAAAAATTACATAAAACAGCATTTTAATTTGAGGTCCATAACCCTCAAATTTACATTTCAGATCACTAAAGATGAGGTTTGATAAAACTATTTGTCTATAAAAGAATCCTTATCACTTTTCATTGAACAACAAGAAAACACAGGAAAAGTTCTGTTGTTGTATGTGGACAAATAAATCAAAAACATTCTTACTTGAAACCTTCACCTCAATATGATTATTCAGGAAATGGGACCTTTGTTTAATTCTTTGGATTATAAATATCTACACCCAGAATTTCTATCAGCAATAAAAACTAAACTATTTAAATAAGGTACTTTTAGATCCAAATATCTTAAATCCTAGTTTCTCTGTAATTAAAGCTGATTCTCAAAAGGGTACTCAGATTTCTGATTTCTTGTCTTTTCTCCTCTCAGAAAAGGGAATTATGTTAATTATTCTTTTCCATATCTCAGAAGGTTTCTAGTGTCAGAAGGCAGGACACTACACTTACACATTTAAAGCATTTAAGAAATAAGTGGAGGTGCTACCAGCTACATTTGTGGTGATCTTAAAGAAAACCTATGAGTTAGTAGAGATTCTGAATCAGTAGAGAAGGAGGTAGGCTGGCTTTCCACGCAGGAGGACTTCTGCAAGCATGGTCTCTGGTGGAGGCAGTGGCATGGATAAACAGAGTGAGTTGGGGGCATGCTTGACAAAAAGCCAAAGTGAGGAGTTTAGATTGGGGATGAGAAATAGTCTGTGTCCCACTCTAGGTTCTTGCACTTTTTGCCTAACACAGTGTCCTGATGATAACGTTATATAGTAAATTAGCCTTCTGCCATATAAAAAGTGACCTGAAGAAAGAGAGCCTTAATGAAGGTCTGGATAATACTAATGGGTGTGGCGGTAGAGAAAAAACAAGTTGAGCAACATGGGTATCAAAAAATGTAAGTGGCATTTTCATAGTAAATTAACATTCTCTTTGGTTTTATAACTCGCAGCACTTTCTCGAAAACCATTGTGAAAGGTGCTAAAAGGGCAGGCAAAATGACGATTGGGCGGCAGTATTTACTGAAGAGGAGGACAGGGACGATTGTGGAAGAGAGAGTGAGCCGTCCTGGATGGAATGAAGACGATGACGTATCTGGTATGTGAGAACTCATTTTTCCTTCGTGAATGAACTTTGTTCTTTCTTCTTATATGAGTAAGAACAAAAGAGAAAGACATAGTTGCACTTAAACCTGACTCTTAAAAACCTACCTCATAAGATGGGAGGTACCACCTTCTCAGAACTGGAAAAAAATTTTTTTTGGTTTTCCTAGTATTCCATTGTTCAGATAAGATTCTGTTAAGTTGTATTCCTCCTTTGGGCTTCCCAGGTAGCTCTAATGGTAAAGAACCTGCCTGCCAATGCAGGAGATGTAAGAGATGCGGGGTCATCCCCTGAGTTGGGAAAATCCCCTGGAGGAGGGCCTGGCAACCCACTCCTATTCTTGCCTGGAGAATCCCCATGGACAGAGGGGCCTGGCAGATTACAGTCCATGGGGTCGCAGGGAGTCAGACACGACCGAAGCGACATAGCACACACACTCCTCCACTAAATCCATAGAGCCAGTTGGCCACTGTTAGGTGGGTGTTCCTGCCTGGAAAATCCCAGGGACGGCGGGGCCTGGTGGGCTGCCGTCTATGGGGTCGCACAGAGCTGGACACAACTGAAGCGACTTAGCAGCAGCAGCATGTGGGTCTCATTAAAAAGAGAAAGAAATCCCACTGCACAGGAAATTTAGGTATAAAGTTGTCCCCTGTACTTTATTGTTATGGAATAAGAATAAGAAAATAAGGGCATAAATTATTCAAAGTTAAATATTTGGGGTTTTGGTGAGAACATTGTGGGTACTCCTAATCTATATGGGGAATCTAAGATGAAGGCATTCTTAGGTGATAAGAAAAAAATGCCTGCTAAATATCTAAAAGAGCAGAACCTGGGAAGCTGAGATAACTCAGTCAGGAAACTAGTAGCAAAATTTTTCTATTCCTTAACCCAATGTCAAGTATGCTTATGGAATTAACACTAGAGAGAATCTGATCTAAGAGAGAGGATGCCATTGCATCCTTTTTCTTCTCAGACTCTTAGACTGGATCACCAGTGATTATACAACTACTACTTTTACTGCCACTAATACAACAGAAGAACATTTTAAAGAAAGAACTATCATCTTTAGAGAGATCTTTGGCTAAAGGTCTCCATTTCAGTATGTGTAGCTACAGGCTTGCCTCTGGGGGCAGTGAAAAGATCATTTATTGGAACCCGGGCTTCTCACAGTCACATGGAAAGTCATACAAAAATTACTGCTACCCATCACTATTGACTCTTCTAATTTAAAGCTTTTATGATTTCACAGAACAAAAACTTGTTCTATGATAATTATTCCTCCAAAAGACCAAATTATGTAATACTCTTTGCTCTTCTAAAGATAAGAGGCCAAAACAAATAAAACTGATACTTAATGATGCATTTGCATTGTGAAGTTCACAAACTAAAGCACAAAGGCTTATATTTATAGAAATAAGCTAGGTTTTTTTTTTTCTTTTAATTGAAGAGAGCTATATCTTTCCCTTTGACAGTAGAACTTTGAGTACATTTCCAAAAACTTTGAAAGGTTAATTTTAATTCTCTCATTGTAAAAATAAGTAGGAAAGTAAATTAGGACAGTTTTTAACATGGAATTTTTTTTTTTTTTTTTTTTATTTAGAACATGCAGTACCAATTAGGAATGTTGTTGTTTTTAATCCTCCCTAAAATACTTGGTTATTGGGTAAACTCTTCCAACATCTAAAATTTTAAAGGCTTCTGTAACCTGTGATTGCAAAATTGAGGGAGTTTCCCATGTACACCACATCCTCTGACAAAATAAAACTTCCACCAAATATAACTTCTTCATATCTAAGAAAGATCCTTTCCCAGTAGTGAACTTCTGCTTAATTAAGAATTTCTAATGAAAGTGTATGCTCTTTAAAGTTAACTGAAACCTGATGAGTTTGTGTAATGATTATGTTAGAGGTGAGTTTTACTAATAGGTTAGTCTCTCACAAAGTATGAGTGTTTACAGAGTCCTAAATAGAAATCACTCCAGGTGGACAGTAAAAATCAAGCCTGACTAACAAAGAAAAATATGGGTAATATATTCAAAATTATATTGTTTTTAGAAATTTTAAGTTACTTTCCCTGACATTTTGAGTTAGTTGAGCTCCTAATATTTTATTTCCTGACTATTACAGTTTATGTTTGAGCATAATGATGCCTCATAGAAGTTCCATGATTCAATTTTTGGCATACATAGCACCTCTAACCTTAATATAAACCTCTCTTGGTTAAAGATCCTCTTTAGAAGGAAGTTTTTAATCCTGTACTTTGAGCTATCTCATTTCTTCAAAACCTGTTTCTGCCATCAAGTTTCAGATGATAGTGAACTCCCCACGAGTACCACTCTAAAGGCCTCAGAGAAATCTACCATGGAACAGCTAGTAGAAAAAGCTTGTTTCAGAGACTATCAGCGTTTGGGTTTGGGAACCATAAGTGGCAGCTCCTCTCGCTCTAAACCAGAGTACTTTCGAATCACTGCCTCCAACAGGATGTACTCACTCTGCCGGAGGTAAGTCTGTTAGTCTCTCCAAAAGAGACCTTCCTTTCTTCCATTTGAGTCTTGAATGGGCTATTTGCATCCATAGCCAAGAGAGAGATGCTGGAAAACAGGAGCAGGCTGTCCAGGGGTATGTGTGTTTAAGGGACATTTTTTGTGCAGCATGTGCAAGCGTCTCACTGACATTCTCACAAGTATAGCTGTATCACTGAACAGTGCCTATGTTAGATCAGAAAGTGGACGGTAATAGTTTCTGTCCATTTTATGAATTTCCCATATTTGTCTTTCTCTTCCTGTTTGCCCCTCTTCTAGCATGCCTGAGATAGCGTGAAGTAGGAATAGAATTTGCCCAGGCAGAGGAGAGAGGAAAATATACTGTAGGTCAAGGGACTGCAAACTTTTTCCTTAAAGGACCAGATAGTACATATTTTCAACTTTACTCAGCATATGTTCTCTTATTGCAGCTATTGAACTCTGCCACTGAAGCAGCCATAGCCAGTACATAAAGAAATGGGCAAGGCCGGTTTGGGCCCAGGCCGTAATTTGCTAATCCAAGTGTAGGTCAGGTTTCCTTATGCTGTCTAAATAGAATTTTTTCAAGAGATATTACTTAAAGAATAATATGAACACATGTTCTTTTTTCTACTGTGTCTACTGCTATTTTTTATATATCTGTTAAGCCCTATTTCCTGCTTTATGTCTTTTAAAACTACATTTTTACCCTCCACAAGTTTGATCATTTTCAGGTAAGTTCTTTTCTTTGCATGTATAAATTTCTGGTTTGATTAAATACAATAACACTGTGAAAGTACTTTGTAACTTGTAAGTCTTGTACATATTTTAGAAAGTTGTCTTAATGTTACTATTAGTTTAAGCCCTGCTGTTCTTGAAGAACTGTAGCTATCTCATTTTAAATGACAGTTTAAGTGTACAAATACAAATGTGAAACTTGAGAAACATATTGGGAATGTAGATTGACATTTGGGATAAATAAAAATTTCACATTAAGTACTGAAAGGCTGTGACTTTGTTGAGTATGCAGTAATTTTCATAATACTCTGTCCTTCTAACCAAATTTTCTTTGTAGTTAAGTGTAAGCAAAGGCATAAGGTGTGACGTCCTGCTATTTGAGAAGCTTGTTATCAAAATCTTATCTGACAGTGAGAAAACAGATGTTATTTATCATTTCACTCTGTCAGAAACAAAATAAAATCTGAATATACCATTTATTCTAATGATTATTATAAGGAGATTATGGTGATATTAAATAGCATAAACCCATAAGCTATTAGAAGGAAATATAATAGTAAATAATCCAAAAGAAGGCAAGAAAGAGAGAAAAGGAATCATGCAGCAGATGGGACAAATAGAAAGCAAATAGTAAGATAGTATAAATTCAGATATATCAGTAATTATATTACTTATAATATTGATAAATGTTCCAGTTAAAAGAAAAAGATAATCCGAATTTTTTAAGCTTTATGCTGCTTTTAAGGGCTATATCTAATATACAAAATTACCAAAAGGTTGAAAGTGAACAGAAAGAATACAGCATGCAAAACCACCTTTTTAAAATAAAGCTATCGTCAATATATAAATTTTAAAATATATTTTAAAGTAAAATTTTACTAGCAATAAAAAAAAGATGGCTCATAATGACAAAAGGTTCATTTCATTCAGAATTCATTATGACCAAGTGTAGTTTATTACAAGAATGCTAAACTTGCTAACAATTGAAAATTAATCAGCACAGTTCACCACATTAAAAGAATTACAGACTATTGTAAGTTCATTGTATACAGAAAAGCATTTATAAAGTATAATATATGAGTTTTTACAAAAAACTTTAAGCAGATTGGAAATACAGGGAGAGCTTCTTAATTTCCTAAGTTTCTAAAAAATATATCCTGCAGCAAAAATTACTTAAGGTAAAGTATTGACACCTTGTACTCTGAGATCCGGACAAAAGTGCCCACTATCACCACTTCTAGTCAGTGTTGTATTAGAGGTCTTAGGAAGTACACAAAAATTAGAAAAATTAATAATAAAAGAAAGATTGAAAGGAAAGAAATAAAACTGCTTTTCACAGATGATCTGATTAAACAGAAAATCTGAGGGACTCAACTGATAAACTTGTTATATTAATAAGCAAATTTGCAAGGTTATTATAAAAAATTAGTCATGTATATACACCAAAAACAATTAAAAGATGAAATTTTAAATGATGTTATTTTGATACTATTAGTACTATTTAAAGTAGCACTAAAAAACATTATTAAACACTTGGGACTAAATCTAATACAAGATGTATAAAATCTCTACATGGTACAGTCAAAACAGTATTAAGGATGACAAATAAATAGATATTTAATGTTCTTGGACTAGAATATTCAGTACTCTAAAACTGTGATTTCTCCAGACATTGACCTATAGAGTCAATACAATCGCAATCAAAATCCCAGCAAAATGTTCACAGAAATTGAAAAGATGATTCTAAGAGTTACATTAAAATGCAAAAGGCCAGAAGTAGCAGGATCGTCTTACAGAATAATATTATAGGATATCAAGACTTTATATAAAGTAACAGTAATTAAGGCAGTATCGAATGTTCACAGGAATAAACAGATCACTAGAGCAAAATAGGGAATACAGAAAAATCTCAACATATGAGAACACTTGGCTTAAGATAAAGATAGCATTTAAAAATAGTAGATAAAAGATATTTTTCAATATATGGTGCTGGATATCCATACAAGGAAAAAATTAATGTTGCCCTCTACCTTACACTACATAGGCAAAAATCAATTCCCACTGATCTGTAGAGCTACATGATCTACATGAAAAAGGTTAAAATTTTAAATAAAGCTTCTAGAAGATATTTCTTAAGACAGGAAAAAAGCTATCCATAAAGTAAAAGATTGCTAAGTTAAGAAGTTTTATATATCAGAAAACATTATTAGGGGGATAAAAAGGCAATAACCAAAGGCAGAGGATGTCCTCTTTTGTGAGGATATCCTAGTGGGCAATAAATATCTAAAAAGATGCTTATGTGACTCTTGGCATAACTGATGCCATCTTGGGCCTTAACAGTTTCTCCTGTCTTTTCGCTGACCCTGCCCAACACTGTACTATGCAGTGAATCACTTCTCTGTCATCAAGAGCTTTGTAGTTAATAGATATTGTTTAATGCTTATTAGGACCAGGTAGTCTGTATGCTCTGTTAGTTCCCAAACAATGATGAAAACCTTCCCTGAAGTATTCCCAGGGCCCATGAGACTAGTGACCTATTATTCTTAACTTGGGAATGCACATCCTGTTTCTAAGCACCTACCGCCATACCCTAGGTTGACTATAAAATTGTCCTGGGCTCAGAGTATAGTAGCAAATGTTTCCTGATCATTATCCACTGATAGATCCCACCCTGTGAGTAAGTTACCCTCTAATGAACTGGTCCATTTTATTATTATATTTATATATATATATAAATATATAGTATTTACTTGTGGAGCTGCCTGCCTATGCTTTAATCTCAAGATGCCTTCTCAATTTGGTAGGCACTTTTAGTTCCCTCCATCTTCCAACAGTGCTCATTTTATTAGTCTTCAGATAAATACAAATTAAAGTCCCAATGAGACAACTTTATACCTGCAAAAATGGCTAAAATTTAAAAGACCGACAATACACAGTGCTAGTAAAAAATGTTGAGCAAGTAGAACTCTTTGTTGCTGGTGTAACTGTAAATTGGTTAAATAACTTTAGAAAGCTCCCTGGCAGCATCTACTAAACTTCTAGACCTGTACTGAACATGTGCACAATTTGTTATGTATTTCTTGGAAAGCCTACTCCATCTGGGAAAGCGTACGTACTCCCAAAAAACAACTACAAGAATGTTCATGGCAACATGTTTCTTATATAGTCAAAAGCTAGACACTACTCAAAATCAACAATAAAAGGATTAGATAAGTAATATAGTCACATAGTGGGATAATAGACAGCAACAGTCCCCTACCTTTTGGCAACAGGGACCAGTTTCATGGATCTGCAGGGGGAGGTGGGTGTTGGGGTTTAGGATGGTCCAAGCACATTGCATTTATTATGTGCTTCATGTCTAATCTTATGCCACCTCTGATCTGAGAGCAGGCACTGATCTATGGCCCAGAGGTTGGGGACCCCAGCTCTACATCAACGAAAATGAACAGACTATAGTTGCATGCAATAGCATGGATGGGTCTCATAAACATACTGTTGAGAAAAAGAAGCCAGACACAAAAAAATAAATTCTATTTGTTCCTTTTTTGTAAAATTCAAAAAACAGGCAAAACTCATCCATGTTGTTAGCAGTCAAGGATGTTTAATGATAATCTTTGGAGGAAGAAAAGGGAGAAACACTGATTGGGAGGTGACACAAGGGGATTTTTTGGATGCTGGTAATGAATGGTCCATTTCTTGACCTAGGTGCTAATGATATGGATTTCTTTTTGTGTTAATTCATGTATGTTTCAAGCTATTTGTATATGCGTTATTCTTTGATCGGAAGTTTCCACTTTCCAGAGTGCGTGAATGTCGCTCAGTTGTGTCCGACTCTTTGTGACCCCATCAACTACAGTCCATCGAATTCTCCAGGCCAGAATACTGGAGTATTCCTTCTCCAGAGGATCTTCCCAACCCAGGGATCAAACCCAGGTCTCCCGCATTGTGGGCAGATTCTTTACCAGCTAAGCCACAAGAGAAACCCAAGAATACTGGAGTGGGTAGCCTATCCCTTCTCCAGCAGATCTTCCTGACCCAGGAATCAAACCAGGGTCTCCTGCATTGAAGGTGGATTCTTTTACCAATTGAGCTATGAGGGAAGCCCTAAAAGTTTCCACAGCAGCTCCTAAAGCCCAGTCTACCTCAAGGCTTCCTCTGGTACCCATGGCTGGTAGCTCTAAGTAGTGGTGGTAGAATAGCGGGGGGTGGCAGGATAAATGGATATATCTTTCATGCTAAATGACACTGGTCCTGAGAATAGCCTCTGCTGGCCTTCAGGCTGTATGCTTTTTACCCTAGCACCAGTAGCTATCCAGCCGTCACTCAGGCCCATGCCTGGGACCAGGAAAGTCTTAGATCCTGTGTGTAGCAGAGCATGGTCTGTGGTGCTAATGCCATGGAAGGAAGGGACGGGGGAATGGGGTAGAGGAGTGTGTTGGTTCTTTCCCAGTTACTGAAACAGTACCGAAAGCTATTAAGCATTACTCTCTTATCTAATACACAAAATCACTATAGTATCTAGAACCAAAAGGAGCAATAAACAAATACTAAACTGGAGTTAGAAAGAGAAAGCCCTTGCTGTACATCTGAAACTAACACAACATTGTAAAACAACTGTACTGCGATTTAAAAAAGAAAAGAAGCATAGGACCCTAATAATGGAACTGCTTTTCAAGTCTTCATGAATGATTATGTCTACAACTATGACTCTCTATCAGTTTGTGGTATTAGAAAAAGACAGCCTGTAAACCTGAAGCACGAAAGTGCTAGGCTTTCAGAATGCTTCCAGGGAATCTCTGGGTAAATAAGAGAAATAAAATTGGCATTTACTAAAGCCATTGAAGGTTATATGACCACATACTGGGTTTTCTCTCCCTGCTCTCAGCACTGACTTATAACAAGATAAGGGATTAAAAGTTCGGGAAGTGATCAATTGCACAGTATTGTGACAATGTCACTGATTTGTGGACTGAAGATAGTTAACATGTTAAGTTTCATGTTAGGTACAGTTTACCACAATTCTAAAAAAAATCACACACACACAAAAGACATGGGATTAGAGGTTAGGAGATTATTAACATGGAATCTCTTTAATATTTCTAAATAAACTAAAGAACTGCTTTGAAAGCTGCCTGTCTTCTTGTACTTATCTATAAAAACAAGATAAATAAGTTTTTATCTATCTTGTCTGTTTTTAATTTTCCCAGCATCATATCCTGTAAATTTATGAGCTAATCTTTTTTTTTAATTATCAACATGTAGTGTTAATAAAATATTTACACTTACTTGACATTTGAACATATTGTTTTCATACCAAAAATCATTTGGTTTTGATTTTTAATCCTTTCACCATCTCTGGAATTCTGAATGTTAGTGTACTTTATCCTCTGTTGTCATTTCAGTAATCCAAGGAGTTGACAGTTTGATTTGTCATTCTCATAAAGTTGACATTAATACATTAATCTTGCAATCTTTATTCAAGTTGTATATAAGGCAAGGGAAATTTTGTTTATTGGAGGCCTTTTTAATAGTTATGTATGCCGTTTTTAATTTTTACACTTAACGTTACTCAGCAAAAGCTTGCATTATCACTGAAGAAGGCTTATTTAAAAAAAAAAAAGAAAAGATTAGTAGATGAGCTAGTTGTTTTCACTATCTAGGCCTTTTCTTCTCAACCCCCAAAGAACTGAATTGTTTCATGTTTGAAATATATGTCTTATCTCTCCACCAGTGTTTCTGAGTCTTAGAAATTTGCTGTGAACTTATGAAATTCACATGCTTGTATTCTTTCTCTCCCCGTTTCTTTTTTCTTCTCCTCCCCCGACCCTGCCTCACCCACCCAAATCATCCTGTTTCTCCTTTCCATACCCCTGAAGCTATCCTGGCCTTTTAGTTGTACCTCAAGCTGTACAGGACAGTAGTTTACCAAGAGTAGCCCGCTGCTATCGACACAATCGCCTGCCTGTTGTATGTTGGAGAAACTCAAGAAGCAGTACCCTGCTCCTCCGATCTGGAGGATTCCATGGAAAGGGAGTGGTTGGCCTTTTTAAGTCTCAGAACTCCCCTCAGGCAGGTAAGCAACTCTCCACAGCACTATTCTGATCCTTCCACTTCTGGGTATTCCAAAAATTCAGGAAGTAAAGTCCAGGAATGCTAGTTGTGCCCTTTCCATCAAGCCTCTCACATGTGAACTTTTCCAGTGCGCTGTGTATAGTCTGTTCAGTTAAGAACTAGAGTTGATGCTGTGGGGCTCCGCCTTGAATTTGACATCTTGCTTAATATGTCTGTCTATATTTGAATTTTAATAGAAATTAACATAGTAAAGTCTTTGGTTCTAGCTGTTTTCATTTCAGCAAACCAGAGTATCCACAAATGGAAACAGATATAATAATTGTTTTCTTTTGGGGGGGAAGTATTCAGATATATTTACTAGCTTCAGAAGTAAATAGGTATTCTGTCCTATGTGATATAGGATATCCTGTCTCATTCCTACATGTCACGCACACACACACATACAAGTCAGCAACCTAAAGACCAAAATCCTGGTTTTGGAGCACTCAAACGGAAAGGTTTTTAGGAAGCTAGAGGCTGGTCAGTGTAAGAAAAAACGCACACTAAGCGCGGCCCCCTTTTTCTGAGGACACTTCTGAGCACTGGGTTTGAGGTCTGAAGTTAGTCAGAAGCTACATTTTGCTAACCTTTCTCATAACCTCTAGCTTAAAACAGATGCTCAAAAAATTTAACCAAGGACCACTAAGACACCAGATTCAACTTAGGAATGACTTCCCTCTTTGGAAATGAGCAAACTCAAGTTCAGTGGTTCAGTAGGTAGAACCATGTGCTTTTTGATATGTCTTCTTTATTCTCATCCATTCCTTCCTGAAAGTTCAAAGTTGGCCAGCATGTCTTTGATCATTCAGTTGACTTGAGGACATTATACACACAATGCTATATTATTGGCTTCCCTCATGACTCAGACAGTGAAAAATCAGCCTGCAATGCAAGAGACCAAGGTTTGATCCCTGAGTCATGAAGATCCCCTGGAGAAGGGAATGGCAACCCACTCCAATATTTCTTGCCTAGAGAATCCCAAGGACAGAGGAGCCTGGTGGGCTATATTGTTGTTGTTATTCTGCTTGGCGTGGAATCTCAACATATATATATTGAAGGCAGTCGGCTTTTAACTTTTTCTGTCCTAAGGAATCTTCTCAAGCTACATAAGGGGATGATAGAACATAACATATGTAGATTACATAAAGTGAGTGAATCATCTCAGGAGCATTATTATGAGCATATCACTGAGCTTTTAGTTGGAAAACTTGAAATTGTCTTATTCCACTCATTTCTGATTTTTCAGTATAATATAAATTTATTGTTTTTCACACTTTTTGAACTCACACATTTACTCACATTTTAATATCTTTGAAATGGGAATGTGACCTACAGTTCATGTGATCAGAAAGAATTGTGTCTTGGCTTAAATGGCAGTTTTTAAATTCTCATTAAATAAAATAGTAGTGCATCTTATAATTAATGGCATTTTAGAGTTTATAAAATGATGGCACTTTAAAGTTGATAAAATATAAGATAGTGATGCTAATTATTTATTTCCTAGTCATGTTGTAAGAAAACTTGTTATTATCTGTTGTTCTTCTAGTCAGTCCCCTCCCAATACCACTTTAGAGTACCTGGGCCATTTTCAGTGATTCTGTTTTATTCCATGCAAGCCAGGCTCAGACTCCCTCCAACCAGAATTGCTCTCACTGTTGTTTCCATCTGTGCATACTTTTTGATCCTGTTTTAGAAGGACCAGGGGATTGAGCAGTAGCTGCTCCTGTGTCCTCATCTTCCTCCACTCTTCCCACAACAACCCTCTACAAGTTCACGTCCCCTGTTAGGCCAGTGTGACAGAATTGGAATACAGTTACTGGTATTGGGAAGTCTCACTTCTGCTCATTCTGGGATGCTGAGGGAACCTACTCCATCCTCTGCTCCCGAACAGAGGCATGGGTCATCATGGAAATGTTGTCTTTTGTGAATCTTTGAGTTGGTTGGATAGTGAAAAACTATACCTCCACTTGGGAGGACAGCTGTGTGCTGGCTTTCCAGGCCTGGGCTCTTTCAGGAGTATGAGGAGGCAGCCTGGAAGTATATGTGGTGAAACCATTATCATCGGAGGATTAGCTATTTAAGTTTGGAGTTTTAAGTGGGGCTGGTTTCTATATTTGAGTGTGGTAACTTGAAGACCATATATAGAAGGAATAAGCATATGTATATAGAGTGAACCTGTTTTATTAATATAGAGATGGTTTTACTTAATATCTTTTCCTTTTATAGCTCCTACCTCCTCTTTAGAATCTTCCAGTAGCATAGAACAAGAAAAGTACTTGCAAGCATTACTGAGTGCAGTTTCTGTCCATCAGAAACTCAGTGGCAATAACCCTCTTACTGTCAGGCCAGCACTTGCTCTGTCTCCAGGTAAGATTTGATATAATGCATTTCTTTTTGACAGCTATGAAAGGTCATATTCATTCCTAGGGTTAGCCTCTTTAGTTATTTGCATTGTTCCGTCAACACGACCCCTTAATGTTTTACCTTATGGTCTGTAACTTTAGCTTTTATCAGGGTACCACTATAAATTTCTAGTAAATAGTAACCAAATTTAGAGATTCGGTTATTTCCTTTTAAAAAGAGTAGTAAGAGAGGTGGTAGGAAAGACAAAGTCATGTGAGTTTTTTTTTTTTCCTGAAATCTGTTTTACACAGTTTAAAATATCAGTATTAGAGTTGACTGTGTAAGTTGAACATGTTTATTGAATGTTTATTAAAATCATCATGTATAAGTTTGAAATTCCTGAAGTTTCTGTGGCCTTTTATGACTTGCAGTACAGTTTGTTTTCACTAGATTTGGATGAAGCCATTAAGACTTGTACTAATATTCTGTTTCAGTTATCATGTGATGGAACCCCAAAGGGTTCATGTAGAGGTAACCCTAATGTGTTAGACACAGGAGCATGTGACTTGAGAAGCTGGTCTCCTTGGCTTAATCAGCTATTTGAATTAGCTCAACATAAGCAGAAAGTGGCTTTTCTTGTAAAGTAACACCATGCATGCCTTGCTTCATTTATCATTCAGTTCTCTGATTGCACTTGCCAAACCTAACTCTCTATAATCTTGCAGATGTGTGTATCTCTGAGGAAATAGTAACAGTGCCTTGTTATCTCTATTAAGCTTTGGGTACTTAAAAAGTACAATGTTTGGCAGCAATTAGACATGCTACACATGAAGATAACTTTTTGTCATTTGAGTAATGTTAACCCCAACGACATGGTTTTTGTTCTTCTTTTTGGCTGACTTTAGGGACTGAAAGGAGGACTTCGAGAATGTCCACTGTGCTTAAGCAGGTAGTGCCAGGACATTTGGATGTAAACCCATCCAATAGCTTTGCTCGAGGAGGTTAGTAAGACTGATTTTATAACTGAGCCCTAATACAACTTTAAAAGCAGAAAATTTTTTTCTAGATAGTGATACTTTAAATCAACTAATGATTAAATTTGTTTTTAATCACCCTTTCTAAATGAATGATCAAATGTATTACTAGCATGGTGACAGATGAGTTTAGCCTCATGGAACAAGAGGTATAATAATTGCTGAAATCTTACATACTGATGAGTTTGGGAGCACTGGATGGGGAGGGGAGCGTGGAGCATGTCGAAATGCTGACTCGGCCCTGGCAGCAGTCCACGATGCTTCAAGTATGCAGGGTAGAAAAGCTGAGCACAGAAGCATAAACAGCTAGGGCAGTGTGAGCCCAGACTCAAAGGCTGTGCCTCCAATGCCTGTTATTTTCACTCTTGTTCTCGGAAGTGCTAGGTTGAGGAATAAGAGACAATAGTTCAGGATCGACATAAAGACTATTTTACAAAATTCACTTGTTTCCCTTTTGAAAACCAAGATTACTGTGCACATCTCCTGGCAATCATACTGATTCTTTAGATAGATACTTTTTTTTCCTTCTTCATCAAAACTTTCTGTGATTGCAGAGTTTCCTAAGAGCTTTCACCCTTCTTCTTTGGTTATCTTCCTAATCAGGCCTTAACATCATTGTATTAGTTTCTTGGGCTACTGTGACAAAATGCCACTGTGTGGCTTCAAAAGCCATTGTACGGAAGCCAGGCATTCAGAGTCAAGATGTTATCAGGTTTGGCTTCTTCCGAGGGCCATGAGGAATAGTCTGTTTTGTGCCTTTCCCCTAGCTTCTGATGGTTTGCTGGCAATTTTTGGCATCCCTTAGCTTGTAGAAGCATCAGCCAGATCTCTGCCTTCATCTTTACGTGACATCCCTGTGCACCTGTCTCCAAATTTCCCCTTTTATAAAGACACCAATCACACTGAATTAGGGGCCCACCCCACTGAAGTGTGACCTCATCTTAACTAATTACGTCTGCAGTGACCCTATTTCTAAATGGGGTCACATTTTCTGAGGTGCTAGGGGTTAGGACGGCTTCAGCAATACGTGAACTGTGAACTTCCAGGTGTTCGAGCTGGTTTTAGAAAAGGCAGAGGAACCAGATCAAATTGCCAACATCTGCTGGATCATCAAAAAAGCAAGATAGTTCCAGAAAAATATCTATTTCTGCTTTATTGACAAGCCAAAGCCTTTGACTGTGTGGATCACAATAAACTGTGGAAAATTCTGAAAGAGATGGGAATACCAGACCACCTGACCTGCCTCTTGAGAAACCTGTATGCAGGTCAGGAAGCAACAGTTAGAATTGGACATGGTACAACAGACTGGTTCCAAATAGGAAAAGGAATACGTCAAGGCTATATATTGTCACCCTGCATATTTAACTTCTATGCAGAGTACATCATGAGAAACACTGGGCTGGAAGAAGCACAAGCTGGAATCAAGATTGCTGGGAGAAATATCAATAACCTCAGATATGCAGATGACACTACCCTTATGGCAGAAAG